>NC_142488.1:47704366-48005722 GCF_049115385.1 Moschus berezovskii | reverse complement strand
CTAGAGCACAGGCTCTAGGCTCATGGGCTTAAGTGGTTGTGGCACACAGGCTCAGTAGTTGTAGCTCTCGGGCCCTAGAGCTCATGGACTTCAGTAGTTGCAGCACACGGGCTCATGGTTGAAGTTTGTGGGCTTTAGAGTGTGGGCTCAGTGGTTGTGGTGCACAGGCTTAGTTGTTTTGTGGCATGTGGAATCTTCCTGGACTAGGGATCTAACCTGTGTGCCCTGCATTGGCAGGTGGATTCTTACCCACTGTGCCACTGGGGAGATCCTAAAGTGATCATTTTCAAATGTCATCGTTTTCACTATGTTTATTAATTCATATTCTGCTTCAAGGAAGAGATTTTTTCCTCCTCCATTTATTTGTTTATTTGTTTATATTGGTTTGGACACATAGATTTTTATTTTATTTCATGAGTATGCTATTGCTATCATTATTTATTTTAATGCTCAAATTGTCCCAGTAGCAACCTATTCAAGCTGGATTCTCTGTCCATTTGATATATTCCCATGATTTTTTGATACATACTTGACTTCAGCCATTTCCTTACATTTTAACTTTTATGCTTGTTTTGTAGTCCCTGCTTCATTGCCAATTTCTCTATGGATCTCTGGTACCTTTTTGTGGGAG
This sequence comes from Moschus berezovskii, assembly GCF_049115385.1. Classification (NCBI taxonomy): domain Eukaryota; kingdom Metazoa; phylum Chordata; class Mammalia; order Artiodactyla; family Moschidae; genus Moschus; species Moschus berezovskii. Next base: position 48,005,091 of record NC_142488.1, on the reverse strand, counting down.
ATGGTATTTGGAAACCAAGATGTGGGTACATGGATATATTTTGAAAAAAACTTTATAAACATTTTAAAGATTACTTTCCAGTTACAGTTATTACAAAATATTGGCTATACTTTCCATATTGTATGATACATCCTTGAGCCTGTCTTATACCCAATAATTTGTACCTCCCCCTCCCTACTGGTAACCACTAGTTTGTTCTCTATATTTGTGAGTCTATTCCTTTTTTGTTATGTGTGTGTGCTAAGTCACTCAGTTGTGTCCAATTCTTTGCAAACCTATGAACTGTAGCCCAGTAGGTTCCACTGTCCATGGGGTTTACCAGGCAAGAATACTGGAGTGGGTTGCCATGCCCTCCTCCAGAGGATCTTCCTGACCTAGGGATTGAATCTGCTTCTCCCGCATTGGCAGGTGTATTCTTTGCCGCTAGTGCCACTTGAGAAGCCCCTTTTTTGTTATATTCACTAGATTTTTTTTTTTACTTTTTTATTCTGCATATAAGCAATACCATACAGTATTTGTTTTTCTCTCTGACTTATTTCACTTAGCATGATACTCTCCATTTCCATCTGTGTTGCAGTATATGGCAAAATTTCATTCTTTTTTATGGCCGAGTAGTAGTCCATTGTGGGCTTCCCTGGTGGCTAAGTAAAGAATCTGCCTGCCAATGCAGGAGGTATTGGTTTGATCCCTGGCTTGTGAAGATCCCCTGGAGAAGGAAATGGCAACCCACTCCAGTATTCTTGCCTGGGAAATCTGGACAGAGAAGCCTGGCAAGCTACAGTCCATGGGGTCGCAAAAGAGTGGAACAGGACTTAGAGACTAAACAACAGCAACAATGGTAGTTCTATTTTTAGTTTTTTGAGAAACTTTCAGACTGTTTTCCACAGTGTCTGTGCCAATTTCTGTTCTCACCAACAGTGTACAAGGGTCCCTTTTCTTCACATATTCTCCAACATTTTTTATTTGTGTTTCTTTTTTATGATAGCCCTTCTGGCAGGTGTGAGGTGATATCTTATTCTGCTTTTGATTTCCATTTCTCTGATGGTTAGCAATGCTGAACATGTTTTCCTGTGCCTGTTGGCCATCTGCATTTCCTCTTTGGAAAGATGTCTATCTTATTCTTCCCGTTTTTTAGTTGGGTTGTTTTTATGATGTTGAATTGTATAAGTTGTTTATATATGTTGGATATTAATCCCTTATTGGTCATATCATTTGCAAATATTTTCTCCCACTCAGTAGGTTGTTTTTTTCATTTTATTGATAGTATCCTTGGCTGTTCAAAAACTTTTACATTTGATTAGGTCTTATTTGTTTATTTTTGCTTTTGTTTCCTTTAAGAGACAGATTAAAAAACTGTTGCACAATATATGTCAGAGTGTTTTTCCTGAGTCTTTCTCTAGGAATTTTATAGTCCAGTGTTATATTTAGGTGTTTAATCCATTGAGTTTATTTTTGTATATGGTATTAGAGGATGTTGTGATTTGATTCTTTTACATGTAACTGTCCAGATTTCCCAGCACCACTTATTGAAGACTGTCTTTTCTCCACTGTGTATTCTTGCCTCCTTTGTCATTGATTAATTGACTGTGACTGTGTGGGTTTGTTTTGGGGTTTTCTGTATTGTTCCATTGATCTACATGTCTGTTTTTGTGTTACACATAGTTTTGATTACTGTAGCTTTGTAATATAGTCTGAAGTCAGGGAGCATGTTCTTCTCTGTTCTTTCTCAAGATCGTTTTGACTATTTGGGACCTTTTGTGTTTCCATAAAAATTTAAAGATTTTTTTGTTCTAGTTTTGTGGAAAATGCCATTGATATTTTGATGCGGAAATGCATTGAATCTATAGATTGCCTTGGGTAGTATAATTATTTTAATAATGCTTAGTTTTTCAATCCAGGAACATAGTATAACTTTCTATCTATTTGTCTTCAGTTTCATCAGTGTCATAGTTTTCAGAGTACAGGTCTTTCGCTTCCATAGGTGGGTTTATTCTAGGTATTTTATTCTTTATGATGCAACAGTGAATGGGATTGTTTCCTTAATTTCTGATAATTCATTATTAGTGTATAGAAATGCAACAGACTTCTACATATTTATTTTGTATCCTGCAACTTTACTGAAAATTGATGGGCTCTAGTAGTTTACTGGTGGCATCTTCAGGATTTTCTACATGTAGTATCACATTATCTGGAAACAGGGAAAGCTTTATTTCTTCCTTTAGAGCACATGGATATTTTTTAGCTTAGCATTTTGTTACTCTTTTCCATTTAATTGCAGTTAATACAGACAACATGGTTTACATGATACTGATTATTTAGTATATGTTGAGGTATGCTTCATGTTTTAAAGAGCATGATCAATTTGTGTTTCACATGTACTTGAAAATATATATATATTTTATTGCCAATTAGTGTTTAATAATGTTACATACCATAGTTTGTTTACCTTTTCTTTATTTAAAATTTATTTATTTTTCCTTAATATTTTTTTACATTATTGTATTGGTTTTGCCATACATTGACATGAATCTGCCCTGGGTGTACATGTGTTCCCGATCTTGAACCCGCCTCCCACCTCCCTCCCCATCCCATCCGTCTGGTTCATCCCAGTACACCAGCCCCGAGCATCCATTATCATGCATTGAACCTGGACTGGCGATTCGTTTCACATATGATAATATACATGTTTCAATGCCATTCTCCCAAATCATCCCACCCTCGCCCTCTCCCACAGAGTCCAAAAGACTGTTCTATACATCTGTGTCTCTTTTGCTGTCTCATATACAGGGTTATCATTATCATCTTTCTAAATTCCATATATATGCGTTAGTATACTGTATTGGTGTTTTTCTTTGTGGCTTACTTCACTCTGTATAATAGGCTCCAGTTTCATCCACCTCATTAGAACTGATTCAAATGTATTCTTTTTAATTGCTGAGTAATACTCCATTGTGTATATGTACCAAAGCTTTCTTATCCATTCATCTGCAGATGGACATCTAGGTTGCTTCCATGTCCTGGCTATTATAGACAGTGCTGCGATGAACAATGGAGTACATGTGTCTCTTTCAATTCTGGTTTCCTCGGGGTGTATGCCCAGGAGTGCGATTGCTTTTTAAGGAATCTCCACACTGTTCTCCATAGTGGTACTAGTTTGCATTCCCACCAACAGTGTAAGAGGGTTCCCTTTTCTCCACACCCTCTCCAGCATTTATTGCTTGTAGACACTTGGATAGCAGCCATTCTGACTGGCATGAAATGGTATCTCATTGTGGTTTTGATTTGCATTTCTCTGATTATGAGTGATGTTGAGCATCTTTTCACGTGTTTGTTAGCCATCTGTATGTCTTCTTTGCAGAAATGTCTGTTTAGTTCTTTGGCCCATTTTTTGATTGGGTCGTTTATTTTTCTGGAATTGAGCTGCAGGAGTTGCTTGTATATTTTTGAGATTAATCCTTTGTCAGTTTCTTCATTTGCTATTATTTTCTCCCATTCTGAAGCCTGTGTTTTCACCTTGCTTATAGTTTCCTTTGCTGTGCAGAAGCTTTTAATTTTAATTAGGTCCCATTTGTTTATTTTTGCTTTTATTTCCAATATTCTGGGAGGTGGGTCATGGAGGATCCTGCTGTGATTTATGTCGGAGAGTGTTTTGCCTACGTTCTTCTCTAGGAGTTTTATAGTTTCTGGTCTTACATTTAGATCTTTAATCCATTTTGAGTTTATTTTTGTGTATGGTGTTAGGAAGTGTTCTAGTTTCATTCTTTTACAAGTGGCTGACCAGTTCTCCCAGCACCACTTGTTAAAGAGATTGTCTTTTCTCCATTGAATATTCTTGCCTACCTTGGCAAAATAAGGTGTCCATAGATGCATGGATTTACCTCTGGGCTTTCTGTTTTGTTCCATTGATCTGTATTTCTGTCCTTATGCCAGTACTATACTCTCTTGATGACTGTGGCTTTGTAATAGAGCCTGAAGTCTGGCAGGTTGATTCCCCCAGTTCCATTCTTCTTCCTCAAGATTGCTTTGGCTATTCGAGGTTTTTTGTATTTCCATACATATTGTGAAATTATTTGTTCTAGATCTGTGAAAAATACCATTGGTAGCTTGATGGGGATTGCATTGAACTTACAAATTACTTTGGGTAATATATTCATTTTCACAATGTTTATTCTTCCAATCCATGAACATGGTATATTTCTCCATCTGTTAGTGTCCTCTCTGATTTCTTTCACCAGTGTTTTATAGTTTTCTATATATAGGTCTTTTGTTTCTTTTGTTTCTTTAGGTAGATATATTCCTAAGTATTTTATTATTTTCCTTGCAATGGTGAATGGAATTGTTTCCTTAGTTTCTCTATTTTCTCATTATTAGTGTATAGGAATGCAAGGGGTTTCTGTGTGTTGATTTTATATCCTGCAACTTTACTGTATTCATTGATTAGCTCTAGTAATTTTCTGGTAGAGTCTTTAGGGTTTTCTGTGTAGAGGATCATGTCATCTGCAAACAGTGAGAGTTTTACTTCTTTTCCAATTTGGATCCCTTTTATGTCTTTTTCTGTTCTGATTGCTGTGGCCAAAACTCCCAAAAGTATGTTGAATAGTAGTGGTGAGAGTGGGCACCCTTATCTTGTTCCTGACTTTAGGGGAAACACTTTCAGTTTTTCAGCATTGAAGATAATGTTTGCTGTGGGTTTGTCATATATAGCTTTTATTATGTTGATGTATGTTCCTTCTGTTCCCACCTTCTGGAGGGTATTTATCATAAATAGATGGTGAATTTTGTCAAAGTCTTTCTCTGCATCTATTGAGATAATCATATGGTTTTTATTTTTCATTTTGTTAAAGTGGTGTATTACATTGATCGATTTGCAGATATTGAAGAATCCTTGAATCCGTTGGATAAAGCCCACTTGGTCATGATGTATGATCTTTTTAATGTGTTGTTGTGTTCTGATTGCTAGAATTTTGTTAAGGATTTTTGCATCCATGTTCATCAGTGATATTGGCCTGTAGTTCTCTTTTTTTGTGGCATCTTTGTCAGGTTTTGGGATTAGGGTGATGGTGGCCTCATAGAATGAGTTTGGAAATTTCCCTTCCTCAGCAGTTTTCTGGAAGAGTTTGAGTAGGATAGGTGTTAGCTCTTCTCTAAATTTTTGGTAGAATTCAGCTGTGAAGCTGTCTGGACCTGGGCTTTTGTTTGCTGGAAGATTTCTGATTACAGTTTCAATTTCTGTGCTTGTGATGGGTCTATTAAGATTTTCTATTTCTTCCTGGTTCAGTTTTGGAAAGTTGTACTTTTCTAAGAATTTGTCCATTTCTTCCAAGTTGTCCATTTTATTGGCATGTAATTGCTGATAGTAGTCTCTTATGATCCTTTGTATTTCTGTGTTGTCTGTTGTGATCTCTCCTTTTTCATTTCTAATTTTATTGATTTAGTTTTTCTCCCTTTGTTTCTTGATGAGTCTGGCTAGTGGTTTGTCAATTTTATTTACCCTCTCAAAGAGCCATCTTTTGGCTTTGTTGATTTTTGCTATAGTCTCTTTTGTGAAAATATTTTGTGTATTCTAATTGTTTCATGTAGTATTCTGTAAATGTCTGTTAAAGTTATTGATTGTATTGTTTGTCTTCTATATCATTATTAATTCTGTTTACTACATCTATCTATTATTGAAACCAATTTAGAATCTTCTTCTGTAGTTGTATAAATTCTTGTAGTTTATATATATTCAAGGATTTATTATTATGTGCATACAAGTCTAAAATAGATATATCTTTTTATAATTTTTAGTGACTCACTTGAATTTACAGTCTATTTTGTCTGAAAGTCTTCTTTTCGGGTGATATTTCTTTTTTCCATTCTTTTACTTAATTATTTTTTTTTCTTTCTTTTATTTTTCAGCAAATGTTCTGCCAAAAAATTGAATACCCTGGTTTACTTCTGAATTTACTGGCAGGATTTATTATTAGAAATAAGGATAAACTTTATAGCTTCAAACATTTTCTTCACAATTTTTAAAAAATTTTATAAAACTCTTCAGGAATATCAAACATTTTCTTCACAATTTATAAAAAATTTTATAAAACTCTTCAGGAATATCAAAATACATCATTCATATAGATACATCATTTGTTTTTCTACATATGTTTTTCTTTTTATTTGTATATATATATATATATATACATACACACACACACACACACATATATATATATATATATATACACATACTTTTTTGCTAAACCATTTGGAAGTAACTTGCAGATATCATGACACTTAAACACATCAAAGAGTATCTCTTAAGAACAAGGACATTACATTCAGAAAAATTCAACTTTGATACAATTATCTAATATACCGTTGATGTCAATGTTCCCCAATTGTCCTAGCAATATCCTTTGTATCTTTTTGTTTGTTTTGAATCAATATCCAGTCAAGAATCATGCACTGTATTAAGCTGTCACACCCCTTAAGTCTTTTAAAATCTAGAATAGCACCTTCTCATTCTTTTCTTTTTGGAGAAGGAAATGGCATCCCACTCTAGTATTCTTGCCTGGACAAGCCCATGGACAGAGGAGCTTGTTGGGCTACACTCCATGGGGTTTCAAAGAGTCAGACACAACTGAACGATGAAGACAATTGTTTTCTTTATATTTTTCATAACATTGATAAGTTTTGACAAGTTCAGGCAGTTGTCATGCATTCATCCCACAGTTTGAATGTGTCTGCTTTACCAAGATTAATTTGAACATTTTTAGTAAGAAGACTATATAGGTGATGCTGTGTCCTTGCTATTGCATCACATCAGGAGACACAAAATGCCATTTGGCCCTGTTCATTATTGATGGTGCTAAGTTAGTTGATTTTGTTCAAACCACATATCCTACTTTCCTTAAGCAACCATAAACTATCTTCTACACCCGTATTCTATAGATTAGCAAACATAAATACCAATGATTTCTAAAAACATGTGCTTTCTCAAAGAGAAATTCTCAGGGTGGCATCAAACTCTATTTAGTAATTGATACCTCAGTATCTTATTTTATTCGGGAGTGACCTAGCTATTAAAGAAACTTCCATCGCTTAATTTAGAACAACTCTAAATATCAAATAAATTTTCAAATACTAGAGATTATATTTGAAAATAATTTTATTGGAGTATTGTTGATTTAAAATGTTGTATTAGTTTATGTATAGCAAGGTGAATGAGTTACACATACACATATATCCTCTCTTTTATAGATTTCTTTTCCCGTATAGATCATTACAGAGTATTGAGTAGAGAACCCTATGCTATACAGTACGTGTTTGCTGGTTATTTGTTTTATATATAGAAGTGTGTATGTGTCGATCCCAATCTCCCAATTTAACCCTCCCCCCATAGCCCTTGATAACCATAAGTTTGTTTTCTACATATGTGACTCTATTTCTGTTTTGTAAATACATACATTTTACCATTTTCATAGTTTACACAAATAAGTAATATCCTATGATATCTTTTATTTTTTACTTTTAAAAAAATTTATTTTAATTGGAGGTTAATTACTTTACATTATTGTATTGGTTTTGCCATACATTGACATGAATCTGCCCTGGGTGTACATGTGTTCCCCATCTTGAACCCCCCTCCCACCTCCCTCCCCATCCCATCCCTCTGGTTCATCCCAGTACACCAGCCCCGAGCATCCTATATCATGCATCGAACCTAGACTGGCGATTCGTTTCACATATGATAATATACATGTTTCAATTCCATTCTTTCTTTCTATGTCTGACTTACTTCAGTCAGTAGGACAATCTCTAGGTTCATCCATGTTGCTACAGATGACATTAATTGTTTTTTATGAGTGATTATTATTCCATTGTACATATGTACCACATTTTCTTTATTCATTCCACTGTTGATGGACATTTAGGTTGCTTCCACATCCTGGATATTGTAAATAGTGCTGCAGTGAACACTGGATAGCATGCATCATTTTGAATTATGGTTTTCTCTAGATATATGCCTAGAAGTGGGATTACTGGATCATATGATATTTCTGATTTTAGTTTTGTAAGGAAATTTCATACTGATATCCATACTGGCAGTACCTATTTACATTCCCACCAACAGTGTAAGAGAGTTCCCTTTTTTTCCACACTCTTGAAACTGTGCACCTCAGACTGGGACTTAAACCCATGTGCTTGGACTTGAACCTGCCCAAAACCCTGATTGAGACTTGACCTCACGGTGTTTTAATTAGAATCACTCACCTGGTGTCTGGATGAACTGAGAGTCAGGTTCTTTGTTTCTCAGTGCAGAACAAATTCAGCAAGAGGCAAAGTGATAGGCATGAAGTAGGTTTATTAATATAGAAGGTTTGGGAGAGATGCAAGCTGACAGGCGAACATGCTCTGTCCTGAGGATTGTGTGGGCTGCAATTTTATAATCAAAGGAAAGTGGGGAAGAGAAAGACTGCCTTTGAGTAGACCTGAGAATACTGTCACTAACTTCTCTGTTGTAATAGACAGAAGAGTGTCTGACCCTGTGAGATCAAACAGTTCACTCACTCAGTTGTGTCTGAGTCTGTGACTATATGGACTGCAGCACGCCAGTCTTCCCTGTCCATCACCAAATCTTGGAGCTTGCTCAAACTCATGTCCATCAAGTCAATGATGCCATCCAACCATCTCATCCTCTGTCATCCCCTTCTCCTCCTGCATTCAGTCTTTCACAACAGCAGGGTCTTTCCTAATGAGTTAGTTCTTCACATCAGGTGGCCAAAGTATTGGAGGTTCAGCTTTAGCATCTGTCCTTCCAATGAATATTCAGGACTGATTTCCTTTATGACTGGCTGGTTGGATCTCCTTGCAGTTGAAGGAACTCCCAAGACCCTTCTCCAAAACCAAAGCATCAATTCTTCAGCGCTTAGTTTTTTTTTTTTTTTTTTATGGTCCAAATCTCACATCCATACATGACTACTGGAAAAACCATAGCTTTGACTATACAGACCTTTGTTGGTAAAATAATGTATCTGCTTTTTAATATGCTGCCTAGGTTTGTCATAGCTTTTCAACCAGGGAGCAAGCGTCTTTTAATTTCATGGATGCAGTCACCATCTGCAGTGATTTTTGGAGCACAAGAAAATAAAGTTGTCAGTGTTTTCATTGTTTACCCATCTGTTTGCCATGAAGTAATGGCACTGGATGGCATTATCTTAGTTTTTTGAATGTTGAGATTTATGCCAGCTTTTTCACTCTCCCCTTTCACCTTCATCAAGAGGCTCTTAGGTTCCTCTTCAATTTCTGCCATAAGGGTAGTGTCATCTGCATATCTGAGGTTATTATTTCTCCAAGCAATCTTGATTCCAGCTTGTGCTTCCTCCAGCCCACCGTTTCTCATGATATACTCTGCATAATTTAAATAAGCAGGGTGACAATATACAGCCTTGACGTACTCCCTTTCCTATTTGGAACCAGTCTGTTGTTCCATGTCCAGTTCTAACTGTTGCTTCCTGACCTGCATACAGGTTTCTCAAGAGGCAGGTCAGGTGGTCTGGTATTCCCATCTCTTGAAGAATTTTCCAGTTTGTTGTGATCCACATAGTCAAAGGCTTTAGCATAGTCAATAAAGAAGAAGTAGATGTTTTTCAGGAACTCTGTTGTTTTTTCGATGATCCAGTGGTTGTTGGCAATTTGATCTCTGGTTTCTCTGCCTTTTCCAAATCCAGCTTGAACATCTGGAAGTTCTCAGTTTACATACTGTTAAAGGCTAGTTTGGAGAATTTTGAGCACTACTTTACTAGCATGCGTGGTGAGTGCAATTGTGTAGTAGTTTGAACATTCTTTGGCATTGCCTTTCTTTGGGATTTGAATGAAAGCTGACCATTTCCACTCCTGTGGCCACTGCTGAGTTTTTTCTTTAATTTCTTGGCATGTTAAATGCAGCACTTTAAAGGCATCATCTTTCAGGATTTGAAATCGCTTGGCTGGAATTCCATCACCTCCACTAGCTTTATTCATAGTGATGCTTCCTGGGGCCCACTTGACTTCACACTCCAGGATGTCTGGCTCTAGGTGAGTAATCATACCATCGTGGTTATCTGGGTCATGACAATCTATTTTGTATACTTCTTCTGTATATTCTTGCCACCTCTTCTTTATATTTTCTGCTTCTGTTAGGTCTATATCATTTCTTTCCTTTATTGTGCCCATCTTTTCATGAAATGTACCCTTAGTATATCTAATTTTCCTGAAGAGAACCCTAGTCTTTCCCATTCTATTGTTTTCTTCTATTTCTTTGCATTGATAACTTAGGAAGACTTATCTCTTCTTGCTATTCTTTGCAACTCTGCATTCAGATGGATATTTCAAACTAGGATTATCTTAATGCTGATTCAAATCTGTAGAAAGGGGCCTATATTTCTCTGTCACCTAATGGACTGGGGCATATTCATAATTTTATTTATGATTTTATAGATAACAAATCCTGCTTCATTCCACGACATTCCAATAGCTTTCCTGATCCATCATTAACTTACAGTGGTCTTCCAAAGTTTCCTAGGTTTCCCTTCTCTATCTATAATCCCCTACTGGTACCTGTATAACTATCTGGTTTATGTTACTGAGTCCACGCTCATTGTGCTCACTGCACAACAGGCAAGTGAATCCGAGAAATGAGGTGTTGAGGCAAGGATTATGACTTTATTTGGAAAGCCAGTTGACCAAGAAGAGGGCAGGCTAATGTCTCAAATTAAGCATCTTGTCGGGGTCTGGATGTCAGGTTCATTTATAGAGTCAGAAAGAGAAAGAGAGAGAAAGCAATGAAGAACTAAAGTCAAAAGGCAGAATAGAGAAGGAGAGGCAGTGAGAAGTAAAGTAAAAAGGGTCTTCAGTCTTGCAAAACATCTCCAAGAGTCAGCCTCTGGAAAGAATGTGTTCAGTTCAGTTCACTTGCTCAGTTGTGTCCCACTCTTTGTGACCACATGGACTGAAGCATGCCAGGTTTCCGTGTCCATCACCAATTCCCAGGGCTTGCTCAGACTCCTGTCCATCAAACTGGTGATACCATCCAACCATCTCATCCTCTGTCATCCCCTTCTCCTGCTTTCAGTCTTTCCCAGCATCAGGGTCTTTGTCAATGAGTCAGTTCTTCGCATCAGGTGGCCAAAGTATTGGATTTCCAGCTTAAGTATCAGGATGTGTTAACAGGTCAGCAGGGTTTGATTATCTGTATGAGCTGAAGAAAGGCACATTAGTTTACATTCAGGCAGTGGTACACTCAATATGCTGGCACATTTCCAAAATTCCCCATTGGACACAGGACTTGAAAAGGTCAGTTTTCATTCCAATCCCAAAGAAAGACAATGTGAAAGACTGTTCAAACTACCATACATTTGCACTCATTTCATATGGCAGCAAGATTAAGCTCAAAATCCTTCAAGCTAGGCTTTTACAGTATGTGAACAAAGAAATTCCAAATATACCAGCTGAATTTAGAAAGAGCAGCAAAACTAGAGATCAAATTGCCAGCATCCACTGGATTATAGAAAAAGCAAGGGAATTCCAGAAAAACATCTACTTCTACTTCGTTGACTATGCTAAAGCCTTTGACTATGTGGATCACAACAAACTGTGGAAAGTTCTTAAAGAGATGGAAATACCAGACCACCTTACCTGTCACTTGAGAGACCTGTATGTGGATCCAAAAGCATTAGTTAGAACAAGGCATGGAACAGTGGACTGCTTCAAAATTGGGAAAGAAGTACATTGAGGCTATATATTGTTACCCTGTTCATTTAACTTATATGCAGATTTTCTCATGTGAAATGCTGGGCTGGATGAATCACAAGCTGGAATCAAGTTTGCTGGGAGAAATATCAACAGCATCAGATATGGAGATGATACCACTCTAATGGCAGAAAGTGAAGAGAAACTAAAGAGCTTCTTGAAGGTGAATGAGGAGAGTAAAAATGCTGGCTTGAAACACAACATTCAAAAAACAAAGTTCATGGCGTCAGGTCCCATGACTTCATGGCAAATAGATGGGGGAAAAGTGCAAACAGTGAGATTTTATTTTCTTGGGTTCCCAAACCATTGTGTACAGGGGCTGCAGCCACAAAATTAAAAGATACTTACTTATTAGAAGAAAAGCTGTGACAAACCTAGACAGCATATTAAAAAGTAGAGACATTACTATGCCATCAAAGGTCCGTATAGTCGTAGCTATTCTTCTTCCAGTAATCATGTATGGATGTGAGAGTTGGACCATAAAGAAGGCTGTGTGCTGAAGAATTGATGTGTTCTAATTGTGGTTCTAAAGGAAACTCTTGAGAGTCCCTTGGACTGCAAGGAGATCAAACCAATCAATCCTAAAGGAAATCAGTCCTGAATGTTCATTGGAAGGACTGATGCTGAAGAAGCTCCAGTACTTTGGCCATCTGATGGGAAGAGCCAACTCATTGGAAAAGACCCTGATGCTGGGAAAGATCGAGCACATGAGGAGAAAAGGGCCACAGAGAATGAGATGGTTGGATGACATCACCCACTCAGTGGACCTGAATTTGAGCAAACTCTGGAATATAGTGAAGGATAGGGAAGCCTGCCGTGCTGCAGTCCATGCGGTCACAAAGAGTCAAACATGAGTTAGCGACTGAACAACAAAAACAGTTATGTATGGTTGGCTGATTGCCGAAGAATTGATGCTTTTGAACTGTGGTGCTGGAGAAGACTCTTGAGAGTCCCTTGGACTGCAAGGAGATCCAACCAGTCCATTCTAAAGGAGATCAGTCCTGGGTGTTCATTGGAAGGACTGATGTTGAAGCTGAAACTCCAATACTTTGGCCACCGCATGCGAAGAGTTGACTCACTGGAAAAGACTCTGATGCTGGGAGGGATTGGGGGCAGGAGGAGAAGGGGACGACAGGATGAGATGGCTGGATGGCATCACCGACTCGATGGACATGAGTTGGAGTCAACTCCGGGAGTTGGTGATGGACAGGAAGGCCTGGTGTGCTGTGATTCATGGGGTTGCAAAGAGTCGGACATGACTGAGCGACTGAACTGAACTGAACTGAATAACAAAAGTAAGTCAAAGAAATATTACCATTTTGTAGTCAGAATTTGCTTCTTTGCAACAATTCCACACTGTCAAAGTCCATTCCACAATCTTGTGCAAAAAAGGAGTGATGACCATTTTGCTTCATCAGATGGATCTTTCTGGGAGTGTCTGCCATTAGTGCCAATGTTTGACATGTTAATATTTGTCTTCCTTTTGCTCCTCTTTGGAAAGTATCTTCTTTACACTTGTGGACTTTCGAAATACTGATCTTCAAATCCAGGAGGCAGCATTTCAAATTGAAGGAATGTAGCAATGGCAAGCCACTCCAGTACTCTTGCCTAGAAAATCCCATGGATGGAGGAGCCTGGTAGGCTGCAGTCCATGGGGTCGCTAAGGGTCGGACACGACTGAACGACTTCACTTTCACTTTTCACTTTCACACATTGGAGAAGGAAATGGCAACCCACTCCAGTGTTCTTTCCTGGAGAATCCCAGGGACGGGGGAGCCTGGTGGGCTTCCATCTATGGGGTCACACAGAGTTGGACGTGACTGAAGTGACTTAGCAGCAGCAGTACTATTCTAGATATAGGAAGATGGAAGAGTCAGGGCTCATTAAAATTATTTCCTTTATATGTACCTCACTATCTGGGGGCTTCCTTGGTGGCTCAGTCTGTAAGGAATCCACCTGCAATGCAGGAGACCTGGGTTGGGAAGATCCCCTGGAGATGGAAACTCTAGTATTCTTGCCTGGAGAATTCCACAGACAGAGGAGCCTAGCAGGCTGCAGTCCATGGGGTCAGAAAGAGTTGGACAAGACTGAATGACTAAGGACAGCACAGCACAGCTGCCTGGGGGTCTATAATCCTGTATGCTCAGAGTTTCCTCAGCGTTCACCATAGGAAGTGGCAGCAGTGTGATGACTGCTAGATGGCAGGTATTCTCCTTCCTTGGGTTTCACTGCCTCATGTTGAATGGCTGCAATTGCCGATTCAATTCCTCAGGTCTTCCCTTCTTGGTCATGAATTTGACCAATGTCTGGTAGACATTTCATGATCAACTTTTGTCCCACAGCACTGGGAGGCTTATCCTGCTGCTGCTAAGTCACTTCAGTCGTGTCTGACTCTGTGTGACCCCATAGACGCCAGCCCACCAGGCTCCCCCATCCCTGGGATTATCCAGGCAAGAACACTGGAGTGGGTTGCCATTTCCTTCTCCAATGCATGAAAGAGAAAAGTGAGGGAAGTCACTCAGTCATGTCCAACTCTTTGCGGTCCCATGGACTACAGCCTACCAGGCTCTTCCATCCATGGGATTATCCAGGCAAGAGTACTGGAGTGGAGTGTCATTGCCTTCTCTGGGGAGGCTTATCCTAGTTCAGGCAAAATTCTTGATATGCCCCTCCAGGTGTTAAGTTTTGGACCAGGCCCAATCAATAATTGAAAATTGTCTGGATTCTGTCTAACTATAATCCAGGAGACATTTTCCCTGTTGCTTCTTTCCATACCTAGAATCACACTATTACAGTCATTTTATGTTATATATGTGATTTTCTCAAAATATTTAGCCACACAAATATTTTTGGAGGTCTGACTACACATTGGTTACTGCAAGAGACAACAGTCTTATAAATTAGAGAGGACATATATAATGCCGCTAGTAACATTGACAATGACCTAGTGCAGCAGGGAGACACAAAGCACTATTTGAAAACAAAAAATTTAAACAATGATTTGTATAACTAGTTGTAATCCAGTTGCAGTAATTGAGTGACCAAAGGAGCTATAACTGATTTAATGACCCATTTGCAGTTCCATTGTTCTGGCCATGGATATTTATGCTTGGCTTAATCTTTTGAGACAAGCATATGTTACTGGCAGGATCAACCAGGTAGAGAGAAAAAGATGTTCCAATTCTGCTCACAAAAGGCATAATCTACCAAATTACTACAAGTCATAATCAAATGAAGAAGAAAATTTTTTCTTACACCTAGAAAACACAAACCGGTAGTCTACTTTTAGATAGAAACCATAAAAATTACAACCATATTTACCTATTTACTCATTCCTGTGTAGCTAATCCTTTTTGTTAAGGGCTTTATGAAGTGTCTTCGATTTTCAGTTCAGCATTAAAATGTTTGGAAAGTTAGAAACTTGTATTTCTCCAAAAGTCCTTTTTAATAAACTTTTAAGAGGAGGCATTTTTGCAATGGCATTAGAGTGAAACCATAACTGTCTTCAAAAAGACTTAAGAAAGCACATTTAAATCTAATTGCAATGCAATTGATAAAGCAACCCAGTTGCTGCTGTGACATATGACACTTTAAGAAAATAACTAGAATTATGACTGATAATATTCCACCTGTACATATCAGACTCTTAGGAACTCCATATAATCTCTAGAATATCTGTACCATTTACCATATAATGCAACTTAAAATTTATTACTCACTTGACAA
The DNA here is from genome assembly GCF_049115385.1 of Moschus berezovskii. Classification (NCBI taxonomy): domain Eukaryota; kingdom Metazoa; phylum Chordata; class Mammalia; order Artiodactyla; family Moschidae; genus Moschus; species Moschus berezovskii. The sequence continues at coordinate 47,989,596 of NC_142488.1, read as the reverse complement.
TAACTCTATTAACATACCGAGTGAACCTAATTAGTTTAATATCTCCCTTTGGGGTGCCTCAGGGGCTCTTTGAAGCACCCCAACGTTAGCTAGAGGTCAAAGGAACTTTATTATAATTTAATTTGTGAAGCCCTATCAAAGGAACACCAAAAATTTTTTAAAAATACAACAGGACCATAGGTCACTGTGAAACTTAGCCAAAGTGACTATACAAAATTTCAAAGGTAAGTACATTCTTTAAAAGGTAAACTTAAATATCAAATGCAGTTTAGCATGCTAAGAAAACCTTACTGTTTTAACAGAGAAAATAGCAAAATTTACATTTTGCAGCTGCTTAGTTTAAAGTTTTATTTACTCAGTTAAACTTGTTTTAAACTTAGTCAGTCCTGATTGATCATGTACATAACCCTTTTTGGGGTCCATTTTCCATAAGCCTCTCATTACTTTACTTGTTTTAACAAATTTTACCTTTTAAGTTGTAGAATATCTGGAGAGAAAACATGTATTTCTAAAAGTTCACTTAAAGCTCTTATCTCATTTGTATTTTCTTAAAGTTTATCGAAAAAGCTGTTGTTTCACTTATATTTCTTTATCTAAATGTTCCTTTATATTGAATTCGGTCACCACACAGTTGTGGGTGCCTTACTTAGCTTCCTGATGTGTTACAAATAGCATGTACTGCGGCTCAAGGTCTAATGGAAACGGACTAGTCTACCATGTTGGACCTGTTTGCTTATAATCAGCCTTGTAATGTCCTAGGGTTATGTCACTCTTTCAAAGGTTGCTCTCTGCCCTCTTTCCTCCTGTTTCATTTCCCCTTTCAGAGATTACTCCCATATTCTTATGGGAAGCAGATGGGGGATGGTCTTATCCTCTGTAACTGCTTCAAGTCTGAGTAGTGGCATGGACTCTGCTGGTCAGGGAATAAAAGTCTATGGATACCTGATACAGTGGCCCCAGGGGCAGGACAGCTCCTTGTTTTAATCCATATGGGTTGGAATTCTTGAATAGCCATCAGTTTGATGCGGAGCTATTTTAAGTGCTTCCATAGCCTTCCTGTGAATCTCCTTGATAATAAAGCCCATTTTTTAACAGCATCAGAGTACAAATGTATCTATAAATGACAAAAGACTTAAAAGTCATAGTTAAACATCTGGTTAATTGATAAAAAAAAAGTTGGATAACATTTATGCCTTAAGCAAAGTAACCAGGGATCTCAAAGGCAAATACAAAGTACTTAAAGGCAAAGAAACTCATGTAATGTGTTATCAAAAATGGCATTCCAAGAAAACTTTTTTCTCTGAACAGAAGGAAAAAGCCAAATTCAAGTCTTGGCTTACTCCCAACATGATTCATTTACTCAACTAAATTCAATCTAGTCTTAGGAAATCCTGATCATACATAACTCTTTTCAGTATTTTTTTTTAATTTCCTCACACCTTCTTCTACTGAAAACACATATCTTGATTTCCTCAAAGTTTTTTTTTTTTTTTTTTTCCCACATTGAGTTACTTTTCTTGCTGACAAATTTTTGACAGATATAATACCTTATTTAGCTTATATTAAGCCTAGGCACAATGAAAGTCTTACACTTAATATTATAGTTAATTTGATGATGACTCAGGACATGTCTATATTATTAAAATTAGATCAACAAACTTAAACATTAATACCAGCTACCAATTTAATATTAAATATTTCCCAGTTCAAGTGAGCCTGAAAGTCATTTAATTTCTCTTGTATTTAGAGTTGATTGGTTTTTTAGTATTTATTACTTTTATTTAAGCCAATTAAATAGAGCACTGTTTACAAATCAACTGCAGTGATGTTATCCAAAAACTAAGAGATAATGTAAATGCACACTGAGGCCTCAGTTCGTCAAGGTTTCTGTCCTGAATCAGGTACAGCAATGTAAAACCCAGTTTACAGAAGAGGTTGGATTAAAATTGGGTTTCTCACAGATGGAACAAATCAAGCTCACTTGGCTAGATGGCTAAATATTAATTTGCATAAAAAGCAATTTCTAATTACCTTGAATGAGACAACTTCTGAATTACTTTACCCTCTCTAAAGAAAGGCATTGCAAGAGAATGTTCAAATTACCATACAATTGCAGTTATTTCATATGCTAGCAAGATTATGCTCAAAGTCCTTCAAGCTCAGCTTCAGCAGTATGTGAACTGAGAACTGCCAGATGTACAAGCTGGATTTAGAAAAGTCAGAGGAACCAGAGATCAAATTGCCAGCATTAACTGGATCATAAAAAAAGCAAGGGAATTCCAAAAAAACATCTACTTCTGCTTCATTGACTATGCTAAAACCTTTGTGTGGATCACACAAATTGTGGAATATTCTTAGAGATGGAAAAACCTGACCACCTTTCCTGCATCCTGAGAAACCTGTATGCAGGACAAGAATCAACAGTTGGAACTCAACATGGAACAAAGGACTGGCTCCAAATTGGGAAAGGAGTACATCAAGGCTATACATTGTCACCCTATTTATTTAACTTATATGCAGAGCACATCATACGAAATGCTGGGCTGGATGACTCACAAGCTAGAATCAAGATTGCCAGGAGAACTAACAACACCCTCAGATATGCAGATGATACGACTTTACTGACAGAAAGTGAAGAGGAACTAAAGAGCCTCTTGATGAAGGAGGTGAAAGAGGAGAGTGAAAAAGCTGGCTTAAAACTCAACATTCAAAAAAAGATCATCGCATCTGGTCCCATCACTTCACGATAAATAGATGGGGAATAAGTGTCAGATTTCCTTTTCTTGGGCTCCCAAATCAGTGTGGATGGCGACTGCAGCCATGAAATTAAAAGACGCTTGCTCCTTGGAAGAAAAGCTATGACAAACCTGAACAGTGTATTAGAAAGCAGAGACATCAGTTTGCCAGCAAAGGTCTATATAGTCGAAGCTATCGTTTTCCCAATAGTCATGTATGGTTGTGAGAGTTAGACCTTGAAGGCTGAGTGCTGAAGAAGACTCTTGAGAGAGTCTCTTGAACAGTAAGGAGATCAAACCAGTTAATCCTAAAGGAAATCAACCCTGAATATTCATTGGAAGTTCAGTTCAGTTCAGTCGCTCAGTTGTGTCCGACTCTCCGTGACCCCATGAATCACAGCACGCCAGGCCTCCCTGTCCATCACCAACTCCCGGAGTTCACTCAAACTCATGTCCACAGAGTCGGTGATGCCATCCAGCCATCTCATTCTCTGTCGTCCCCTTCTCCTCCCGCCCCCAACCTTTCCCAGCATCAGAGTCTTTTCCAGTGAGTCAACTCGTCGCATGAGGTGGCCAAAGTATTGCAGTTTCAAGTTTAGCATCAGTCCCTCCAATGAACACCCAGGATTGATCTCCTTTAGAATGGACTGGTTGGATCTCCTTGCAGTATAAGGGACTCTCAAGAGTCTTCACCAACACCACAGTTCAAAAGCATCAATTCTTCGGCGATCAGCTTTCTTCACAGTCCAACTCTCACATCCATACATGACCACGGGAAAAAACATTGCCTTGACTAGATGGACCTTGGTTGGCAAAGTAATGTCTCTGCTTTTTAATATACCATCAAGGTTGGTCATAACTTTCCTTCCAAGGAGCAAGCGTCTTTTAATTTCACGGCTGCAATCAACATCTGCAGTGATTTTGGAGCCCAAAAAAATAAAGTCTGACACTGTTTCCACTGTTTTTCCATCTATTTCCCATGAAGTGATGGGACCAGATTCCATGATCTTTGTTTTCTGAATGTTGAGCTTCAAGCCAACCTTTTCACTCTCCTCTTTCACTTTCATCAAGAGGCTTTTGAGTTCCTCTTCACTTTCTGCCATAAGGGTAGTGTCATCTGCATATCTGAGGTTATTGATATTTCTCCCAGCAATCTTGATTCCAGCTTGTGCTTCTTCCAGCCCAGCGTTCCTCATGATGTACTCTGCATATAAGTTAAATAAGCAAGGTGACAATATACAACCTTGACGTACCCCTTTTCCTATTTGGAACCAGTCTGTTGTTCCATGTCCAGTTCTAACTGTTGCTTCCTGACCTGCATACAGGTTTCTCAAGAGGCAGGTCAGGTGGTCTGGGATTCCCATCTCTTTCAGAATGTTCCACAGTTTATTGTGATCCATACAGTCAAAGGCTTTGGCATAGTCAATGAAGCAGAAATAGATGTTTTTCTGAAACTCTCTTGCTTTCTCCATGATCCAACGGATGTTGGCAATTTGATCGCTGGTGCCTCTGCCTTTTCTAAAACCTGCTTGAACATCTGGGAGTTCACGGTTTACATACTGCTGGAGCCTGGCTTGGAGAATTTTGAGCATGACTTTACTAGCGTGTGAGATGAGTGCAATTGTGCGGTAGTTTGAGCATTCTTTGGCATTCCCTTTCTTTGGGATTGGAATGAAGACTGACCTCTTCCAGTCCTGTGGCCACTGCTGAGTTTTCCAAATCTGCTGGCATATTGAGTGCAGCACTTTCACAGCATCATCTTTCAAGACTTGAAGTAGCTCAACTGGAATTCCATCACCTCCACTAGCTTTGCTAGTAGTGATGCTTTCTAAGGCCCACTTGACTTCACATTCCAAGATGTCTGGCTCTAGGTCAGTGATCACGTTATCGTGACTATCTTGGTTGTGAAGATCTTTTTTGTACAGTTCTTCTGTGTATTCCTGCCACCTCTTCTTAATATTTTCTGCTTCTGTTGGGTCCATACCATTTCTGTCCTTTATCGAGCCCATCTTTGCATGAAATGTTCCCTTGGAATCTCTAATTTTCTTGAAGAGGTCTCTTGTTTTTCCTATTCTGTTGTTTTCCTCTATTTCTTTGCATTGATCACTAAGGAAGTCTTTCTTATCTCTCCTTGCTATTCATTGGAAAGACTGATAGTAAAGCTGAAGCTCCGGTACTTTGGCCACCTGCTGGGAAGAGCCAACTCGTTGGGAAAGACTCTGATGCTGGGAAACATTGAAGGCAGGAGGAGAAGGGTGCCATAGAGGACAAGATGTTTGAATGGCATCACTGACTCAGTGGACATAAGTTTGAGCAAACTCAGGGAGATAATGAAGGACAGCGAAGACTGGCATGCTGCAGTTCATGGGGTTGCAGAGTCGGACAGGACTTAGGGACTGAACAACAATAACTCTAAAATTTACATAAAAAAAAGCAGAGATAATGGTTTTTGAGAAGACCAGAGAAGACATTTGCTTCTCAGTGATACAGGCAATTTCTTCCTGGGATGACTTTGTTTCCCCCTTTTAAAAATATTTACATGACTCTCAAGATGAACAGGCAAGATTTTGGAAGTGGTGAAAGGACATTTTGGAGACTTCTTTCTGGTGGTATAAAGACTACATTGTAAAACAAATTTTGCTTTTTCCTTTTTATTTATTTATTTTTTGGAAAGAATTGAGTGGCTACCTTAGGAAAGTTTCACCCCTCCTTCTCTCTCACAGGGGAGAAGGCCTCCTGGGATGGCTGAGAGACAACACTCAGGCTTCTGCAAAATTAATCTGGACTGAGGGGGAAAGAGGTGAAGGCAACAGGGAATAAAGACTGAGGAATCTGCCTTGTAATCCTACTGGGAATTTGTCCGTCAGCGGAATGGGCTTGGTGTTTTGCTTGAACCAATATGTATCTGAGTTTCACGGAAGTTGTCTTGTTGGGGACAGATACTCTAATACTGTGGTCCATTCCATGATTCCTTTATCCTGTCACTGGAGTCTGCAAGTGGCAGGCACCCTAATGGCTTTTCTGTGCCTGACTTGTGCCCACATGATATTAATTTGCCTTGTCTTCAGCTTAAGGGAGGGTGAGGAAAGGAGAGCCCTCACCCGCTTAGGTGTCAGCTACTGGGGCACAGTGACCTGTGGGCCTTCAGAACACATCAGAGAATAACCCTGACCAGAGTTCCTCAATTGCTTCCATAGCCACTCACCTGTTTGCAGAGGGTTCGAGGAGAAAGAAGCAAACAGATGTAGAGGAAGCCTTAGAGGAAAAGTACCAGATGTCTATGCATTACCAAAGTACCAGAATAAACCAAAACCTAGCCAACCAGAAAGTCACATTAATGTGACTTCCCAGTTCCATTAGACCTGTGACCTTTGTCCAAATGGTCCCAGTTTTCCCTCACAGGGGGAGCTCCCTAAACTGGAGTTGATGCTCCCCACTGTCAAAGTTACCTGGGGCTCCTGTAGGGAAACTAGAATCAGATGCCTCAAGTCCAAGGGAGCCCTAGGGCCTCTTCATTTTCAGGGTGTTCCTCTCCTTTTCGCTTCTGTTGGAGAGACTGTATAATTGTGAGCCATTCTGGGGCCATTGCTCTTCTGATCTTAATATATCTAATATATGCCCTAAAGAGCTTTCCTTAGGGGTAGATTAAATATTTCCCATTTTTATAAGCTTGATAACACCAAAACACACAAAAAAACGTGTAAATTCCAAGAAAGATGGCACAAACAAATTCCAGCATCGATGTACAGATGAACCGGTTCCCAAATCAGGTAGATAAATTTACCCTATGAAACAAATGAACTAATTCCAATGAGGGTAGGCTTGTCTTACAAGAAGTAATTCCCCAATGAACTGGTTCAATGTAGAGTCCGACAACACTTCCCCTTTCCAACAGGGTACCCCAACCAGATTGGCTTTTCCCATAAAGAAAAAGCCCAAATTGAAAGGGGATGTTCCTGGTGTGTACACAGAGCAACTTAACCTCCAAAACTGAGCCCACTGACTTGTAACACAAAACATCAGACAAACAAGCAAACTGGCTGAACTGGCTATCAAATTGGGTAGATTTACCCTCGAACAAAATCAAGTCTGTTGACTTGTAGAAGTTTGTTGGTTCCTTGTCTCAACTGCCAAGTACTGGGGCAGCTGGTACCACTTCAGGGAATCTTGAAGAAAAGATCCTAAGGACAAAAGGTCCCAGAAGCTGCTTAGGACCTTGTCTCAATATTCCCTGATCGGGGCCAGCTAGCCATGAACAATAAGGCTCCTGTGGTGGCTCACCAAATTTGTTTCCATGTCCAAGCTTACTGTATTTGCTGCATAACAGGCCAATGAATCCAAGAGAGGTGCTGAAGCAAGGAATACGACTTTATTCGGAAAGCCAGCTGATGGCAGACTAATGTCTCAAAGTAACCATTTTGTTGGCATCTGGATGCCAGGTTCTTTTACAGAGTCAGAGAGAAGCAATGAGGAACTAAAGTTAAAAGGCAGAACAGAGAGGGAGGGGCAGTGAGGAAATAAAGTAAAAAGGATTTTCTCTCTTGTAAAACATCTGCAGGAAGGGTCAGCCTTTGGAAGGGATCTCTTCTAGTCACAGGTGGGCAGGGTCTGATTGTCTTAGTTTATAGTCAGGCAGAGGAACAGGGTCCTTTGACGCAGGCCATTATGTATGCTTGTAATAACAAAAGCAAGTCAAAGAAACAGTTCCAACATGGAGTCAGTATTGGCTTCTTTGCAACATTCTATCCCTATCACCCAGGAGAGATTATTTTTAAGTAGATATTCCTAAAATATAATCACTTCTAAAAAGTTCACCTAAAAGCTCTTACTTCACTTGCATTTAATTCACTTATAAAAATTTCATCATTCCAAGTTATTTGTCTTGCTGTCATATTTCCAACAGATATAGAAAGCTGTTATTTGAGCCCTAGTAAACCTAGGTACAACATTTTATTTTTTTAATTAGAGGAAAATTGATTTTACAATGTTGTGTTGATTTCTGCCATACAACAACGAAAATCAGCCATAGTTACACATATATCTCTGCCCTTTTGAGCACCCCCTTCCCCTGCCCTTCCTACCCGTCTAGGTCATCACAGAGTGCCAGGTTGTGCTCTCTGTTTTGTAGCAACTTCTCACCATCTATTTTACACGTGATAGTATATAAAGACATTTATATTAAACTAAAAAGTTCATACTAGATATTAATATAATTCTGAATATTTTTTAGATCACATGAACATGAAAGTTACTTTGCTAGTTTCCTTCATATTTATGAGTATTTATATACAAATCAAGGTCACCTGTCTAGGTTAAATCTTTACTGACATTTATGAAGAATACACTGAAGATTTTATTTGACCTTGACAAGTTCCAAATTACCTACCCTTTTTCAAAATTTGTATTTTAAAAAGATGACAGAGATAAGCGTTACTCTAGAAAAACAGGTAGAATATTTTCATTTCAAAAGCATGAGAGGAGAAAAGCAAGTTCTTCCTTGATGATTTTGTCCCTCTTTTGTTCAATGCTTACAAGCTTCTGAAGACAAATAAAGAAGATTTTGGGAGTGGTAAAATAATTGATGGGCATTGGATTATTTTTAGAGCTACCCATTTGGTCTTCTTTTCCATTCTCAGATCTCTGTTCCCATACCCTGGTTTGGACAATTACCATTTTTCTCCTAAATGACAATAATAGTTTTCTAACTGATCTCCAGCCTGTTCCATTACTGCCTGTTGACACATGGCACAGCCTCTAGAATAAATACCTAACCATATTTTTCCCTACTCAAAATCCTTTAATGACTTCCTGTTTTATATAATAGAATGTTAGCATGATCTAAGATTCTCTATGATAAGCCTTTTACTCTAGCCTTGATTGTTGCTTTTACATTCCATCCCAAACTTCTCCATTCCATCCCAAACTTCTCCAACCCTTACATTCCATCCCAAACTTCTCCAACCCTTACATTCCATCCCAAACTTCTCCAACCCTTTTCTTGTATATTATATTTCACTAGGCTTTCCTTGAACGTATTTTGTTATTTCATTCCAATCTTTTGTACATTTGGCTCTCTCCAATACCTTTAGCGGAGAAGGCAATGGCAAGCCACTCCAGTACCCTTGCCTGGAAAATCCCATGGATGGAGGAGCCTGGTAGGCTGCAGTCCGTGGGGTCGCTAAGGGTCGGACACGACTGAGCGACTTCACTTTCACTTTTCATTTTCACACATTGGAGAAGGAAATGGCAACCCACTCCAGTGTTCTTGCCTGGAGAATCCCAGGGAAGGGGGAGCCTGGTGGGCTTCCGTCTATGGGGTCACACAGAGTCGGACACGACTGAAGTGACTTAGCAGCAGCAGCAGCAGCAATACCTTTAGACCTGTGTCTACCTCATGGACTTTGTTCTTCAAGCTCAGCTCAGTTGTGCTAGTCTCAGGGAAATATTTCTTCATTTCCTGTCCTCTGCATCTAGAGGTGACTAATTCCTCTTTGCTACTTCTCTGCCTGGTATTTGTCCATTACTCTACATAACATATATATACTTGGTAGGTGCACATTGATTTCAATTGAATTCTCAGTGTAGTATCTTGTCATCTGTTGATTAGGAATGTAAAAGAAAAATAAAATACACAACAGGAATTCATAGGTTTGTTGTGTTTGTTTTACTTATTAATTGATATATAACTCATAGTGAAGTAATATATCTTAAGTATGTAGTTCAGTGAATTTATATATGTATATATATACACACTTGTATAAATATCACCACTTAAAACAAAATATAGAACATTTCCAATAACTCTAAAGGCCTATTTCTGCCTGTTCCAAGTCAATACCCTTGAGAAGTAACAATTATTGTGACTTCTATCACCATTGGTTAGTTTTGCCTGTTCTTGAAATTTGCACAAATGGAATCACAGAATATGTGCTCTTTTGTCTGACAGGTTTTTATGTGAAGCCTTATCAAAACCATAATGGTGCCTATGATGGCACAATATACTGAAATAGCCCATGAGGGTAATGCTCAAAGAGGGAAACAAAGACTTTTAACAACTCTTAAATCAGAAGAATCAAAAGTCTAAGAACATTTGGATGGATATCCTCACACTGAAATAAAATGATCTGGCACATGGCTCCCCAGGGGGTACTAGTGGTGAAGAACCCACCTGCCAATGCAGGAAACATAAGAGATGCAGGTTCCATCCCTGGGTTGGGAAGATGCCCTGGAGGAGGGCATGGCAACCCACTCCAGTATTCTTGCCTGGAGAATCCCATAGACAGAGAAGGCTGGTGGGCTATAGTCCATATGGTTTCAAAGAACCAGACATGACTGAAGTGACTTATCACAGCACAGCACACATATTATCTATGATAATGCAAAGTTAAATATAAAAAATTTTGAAGAAACTGTAGAAGAGATCTTCGCATTTTTCTGGGGTGGAGAAGATATTAATTTTAAGCTAATTCAGTTCTATTTTTTAATTTCTATTTTTCTTTTACACAAATGTAAAAAGCTGATTAACTTAAAGATTATAAATTGGTTTATTGTAAAAGCAATTCAAGAATACCCAGTTAAAATCTTATTCCAATGCCACCCAATACAACCAAGAAGCAGTTAAACACTTTTACATAAGGAGCAAGGACAAAAAACAAGAAAGACCACATCAAAGCTGTGATTCAAACTCAGAAAGGGAAAGGCTTAGGTCTCCTTCAGGTCAGTACAATGGGAACGATTAGGCCAAAGCATCATTTTCTTCAGACACCACGGTGCTGCTACAACACTGAGGTATAACTGATTCTATTTAATCAATACTTAGGACTTACTGTGTGTTGGGCACACAGCTCACTAAACCATGCATCTGCCTTGAAGATCATACAGTCTAGTGCTAGAGAAAAAATCATCTTGTAAGGGAGAAAATAAAGATAGGAAGCACAAAGGAGGGATCATAAGCTCTAAGAGAAGGGTTCTTGGAAGAGAAAATGTTTGAATTAAACTTTATAATTGGGGGACACCCAGGTGAAGAAAGTTGACAAGTTATTTCATTTTCATCCATGATGAATTTGAGATACCTGTGGGATATTCAGGTGTGCATGTTCATTAGAATGTCAGAATTATAGGCAAGGAATGTATATTTGGATGTTATCAGTATATGATGGAAGTTGTCAGCATATATATGGGAGCTGCAGTCAAGAGGAATGTATATTGTGAGAAGGAAGCAAGAATTAAATTCTGAAAAACCAATGATGAAATGACTGACAGAAGAAGATCCTGCAAAGGAAACTGAATAGGCAAAGAAGTAAGGAAGGGAAGCAGGAAATGAAGTGTCTTGAAACCTGAGGGAAGAGATTGCCCCAAGAAAAAAGAAATAATCAACAATGTCAAATATTTTTTGACATTTTGCTTAGTCACTCAGTCGTGTTTGACTCTTTGCAACCCCATGGACCCCAAGGACTATAGCCCACCAAGCTCCTCTGTCCATGGGGATTCTCCAGGCAAGAATACTGGAGTGGGTTGCCATGCCGTCCTCCAGGGGATCTTCCAAACACAGGGATCAAACCCAGGTATCCCACATTGCAGGCGGCTTCTTTACCATCTGAGCCACCAGGGAAGCCCAAGAATACCGGAATGGGTAGCCTATCCCTTCTCCAGGGAATTTTCCTGACAGGAACTGAACGGGGATCTCCTGCATTGCAGGTGGATTCTTTACCATCTGAGCTATCAGGGAAGCCCACTTAAGTGTCCATTGATGTTGGGGAAGAAAGGAGACAACAATCACTGAATTTGTCAAAAGAGGTTGGTGACTTTGTTAAGAGCAGATTCACGGAGGAGACAGAGAAAAGATTGTAGTAGGTTGAGTAATTTGTGGAGGGAATGTGAGGAAGTGGTCAAAGAGAGGGCTGACAGTGCTTTCAAGAATCTAAGCTATGATACATAGGAAGAAAGAGAAAAAGTTATAACTAAAGGGGAATATAAGGTAAAGGGAAGTTTTTTTTTTTTTTTTTTAAGGAAAAGACAAGCATATTTAAATGTTTATGGGAAAGATCGAATAGAAAGGGAGCTAGGAGAAAGTGGCTATAATTAATAGTCTGACAGAATTGAGATCATATGAGATCAAGAGTGGAGATGGGAAAGTATGCTGTAAGAGAGGAGAGAATTGAAGGGAGGAATAGACAATAATAGTTGGAGATAAATACTCTACTCTCAATAATTAATAACACATGTAGACAGAAGACCAATAAGGAAATAGCAGACTTACACACCACTATAAACAAGTAGACTTAACAGACAAGTATATCACACTCTTTGCAACAATAGCAGTGTACATATTTCTCTCAAGTGCCAGGAACATTCTCTAGGATTTAAATCATACCCTGTATCTTCTCCCATGACAATGTAATAAAACTAGAAATCAATAATAGGGAAACTTATGTAGAGAGAGAGAGAGAGAAATAGATTGATTATACACCGTGACGCAAAGAAAGGCAATCCCAAAGAAAAGGGATTCCCAAAGAAAGGCAGTGCCAAAACATGTTCAAACTACAACACAATTGTACTCATTTCACATGCTAGCAAAGTAATGCTCAAAATTCTCCAAGCTAGGCTTCAATAGTACATGAACCAAGAACTTCCAGATATTCAAGCTGGATTTAGAAAGGACAGAGGAACCAGAGATCAAATTGCCAATATCTGTTGAATCATAGAAAAAGCAAGAGAATTCCAGAAAAAACATCTACTACTTCTTCATTGACTATGCTAAAGCCTTTGACTGTGTGGAACACAATAAACTGGAAAATTTTTCAAGAGATGGGAATACCAGACCACCTTACCTGCCTCCTGAGAAACTTGTATGCAGGTCAAGAAGCAACAGTTAGAACTGGAAGTGGAACACCGGACTGCTTCCAAATTGGGAAAGAAGTACTTCAAGGCTACATATTGTCACCTTGCTTATTTAACTTATATGCAGAGTACATCATGAGAAATGCCAGGCTGGATGAAGCACAAGCTGGAATCAAGATTGCTGGGAGAAATATCAATAACCTCAGATATGCAGATGACCCCACCCTTATGGCAGAAAGCAAAGAGGAACTTAAGAGCCTCTTGATGAAAATGAAAGAGGTGAGTGAAAAAGCTGGCTTAAGATTCAACATTCAGAAAACTAATATCATGGCATCCAGTTCCATTACTTCATGGCAAATAGAAGGGGACAAAATGGAAACAGTGACAAACTTTATTTTCTTCCAAAATCACTGCAAACTGTGACTGCAGCCATGAAATTAAAAGACACTTGCTCCTTGGAAGAAAAGCTAGGACCAAACTTGACAGCATATTAAAGGGCAGAGATATTACTTTTCCAACAAAGGTTCATCTAGTCATGTGTGGATGTGAGAGTTGGACCATAAAGAAGGCTAAGCGCCGAAGAATTGCTGTTTTTGAACTGTGGTATTGAAGACTCTTGAGAGTCCCTTGGACAGGAAGGCGATCAAACCAGTCAATCATAAAGCAATCTTGAATATTCATTGGAAGGACTGATGCTGAAGCTCCAGTACTTTGGACACCTGATGTGAAGAGCTGACTCATTAGAAAAGACCCTGATGCTGGGAAAGATTGAAGGCAGGAGGAGAAGGGGATGACAGAGGATGAGCTGTTTGGATGGCATCACCTACTCAATGGACATGAGTTTGAGCAAGCTCTGAGAGATGGTGAAGGACAGGGAAGCCTGGTTTGCTATAGTCCACAGGATCACAAAGAGTCAGACATGGTTGAGTGACTGAACAACAATACACCATGACGAACTGGGATTTATCTCAGAAAAAAAGAAGAGTGGTTCATTATAAGAAAAATTAATCATTGTAACACATCACACTAACAAAATGAAGAAAGGAAGCAATAATCACAGTTGATGCAGAAAAAGCATTTGACAAAGTCCAATACTATTTTGCAATTGGAAAAAAAATCAGAAAACTAGGAATAGCAAGAAGCATGGTCCCAAGCTTGCCATAAAATTGACCCCTGTAAAGTGTACGGTGCCCTGGTTTTGAGCATGTTCACGGATTGTACATCACCACTGTGTAGTTCCAGAAGATTGCAGCTCTCCGGAAATCATCTACTAGCGGTACTCTGGTTTGTTTCTACCCATAGAAAATTCTTGATGCCAAATGTGTAGGTTTTTTCCACGTCAGCAACTGATTGTCCAACTCTTCAGGCACTAGATGAGTGTTGCAACAGTTCAGTCCAATTCTAACTAGCCCTCCCTGGAGTTGGTGCAGACCTCACAGCTTAGGAACTCAGTCCTATTAGACTGGCCCCTCTTCAGACATGGGTCACAAGTCGGCCTCCCATCCTTCGGACCGACTGGCTGTAAACCAGGGGTTCCTACGGCACCCCCACTTAGGTTCAGTAGTGTGCTGTAACAGCTCATGGAACTCAGGAAATCACTGCTTACATTTACTGTGTTTTATACATGATAGTATAAAGGATATAGATGAACAGGCAGGTGTCAGGGGGAGGGGCTGAAGCATCCCATCCTGAAGGTGTTGAGGGCCCATCAAGAGTCGCCTGAGCATAAACTCATGGCTGAGGGGACTTTATTACAATTAACAAAAGACAGTCCGAACCCCTCTCACTAAGGAAATTGACAGGGTTTTAGGAGCTGTGTGCCAGGGCCCAGGGATGAAGACCACATACACATTTCTCATTCAATGACAATAGTCACTCATTACCTCATCCCACCCAGCCCCTGGCAGTCACTAATCCACTTTCTATCAGGGAATTTGCATATTCTGGATATTCCATTTAAGTGGAATCTTATAACATGGCCTTTGGTGTCTAGCTTTTATTTTTTCTTGAAATGTAGTTGATGTAGAACATCTTCTATAAATACAGGTATATAATATAGTGATTCACAATTTTTAAAGTCTATACTCCTCTTACAGTTATAAAATACTGGATAAATATCCTCTGTTGTACAAAATATCCTTGTAACTTATTTTAGTACATAGTCTTGCTTCTTTCACGGAGAAGGCAATGCAAGCCACTCCAGTACTCTTGCCTAGAAAATCCCATGGATGGAGGAGCCTGGTTGGCTGTAGTCCGTGGGGTGGCTAAGGGTCGGACACGACTGAGCGACTTCACTTTCACTTTCACACATTGGAGAAGGAAATGGCAACCCACTCCAGTGTTCTTGCCTGGAGAATCCCAGGGACGGGGGAGCCTGGTGGGCTTCCGTCTATGGGGTCACACAGAGTCGGACACGACTGAAGTGACTTAGCAGCAGCATCAATGTAATAAAAGGCATCTATGAACCCCAGGTGGCTCAGTGGTAAAGAATCTGCCTGACAATGCAGGTGACATGTGTTTGATTCCTGGGTCAAGAAGATTCCTGGAAGAATATGGCAATCCGTTTCAGTATTCTTGCCTGGAGAATCTCATGGACAGAGGAGTCCAGGGGCTTCAGTATGTAGGGTTGCAGAGTCGTAAGTGACTGAGAGACTGAGCATGCACACACATATGAACAACAAACAGCTAACATCATTCTTAATGATAAGTGAGTAAAAACATTCCTCTTTAGATCAACAAGACAAGGATGTTGCCTTTCACCACTGCTGTTCAACATTGCACTGGAAGTTTTAACAAAAGCAATTGTGAAGAAAAAAGAAATCAAAGGAATCCAAATTGGAAAGAAAGAAGTAAGACTGTCTCTATTTGCAGATCACATAATCCTATATAAAATCCCACAGGATTCTCACACCAAAAAAAACCCTGCTAGAGCTAATAATTCAGTAAAGTTGCAGGATACAAAATCGGCACACAATGTTCAGCTAAGTTTCTATACACCAGCAATGAACAATCCAAAAGGAAAATAGAGAAAACAGCCCTCTTTACAATAGTATCTCCCCAAAATAAATACATAGAATAAATTTAACCAAGTAGGTGAAAGACCTGTACACTCAAAGCTACAAAATATTAATGAAAGAAATTAAAGAAGACAAATAGACATTCCATGTTCACGGATTGGAAGACTTGATATTATTAAGATATCCGTACTACTGAAAGTGACATATAGATTCAATCCAGTCTCTATCCAAATTTGAATGGCATTTTTTTTTTGCAGAAATAGAAAAAAATGTATCCTAAAATTTGTATGGACACTTAAAGGAATCCCAAACAGCTTGAACAGTTTTGGAAAAGAACAAAGATGTAGGACTCACATTTCTTGATTTTAAAATTTATTACAAAACATCAGTAATCAAAACAGTGTAGTACTGGCATAAAGATAGACAAATAGACTAATAGTATAGACTAGAGAGTCCAGAAATAAACCTATATGGGTCAGATGAACTTTAACAAGGGTGCCAAGACCACTTAGTGGAGTAAGCACAGTCTGTTGAACAAATTATGTTGGGAAAACTGGATATCCGTGTACAGATGAATATAAGAAATTCAACTCAAAATAAATTAATGACCTAATTACAAGTGCTAAAACATAAAATTTTTAGAAGCAAATATAAATCTTTACCTTGGATTTGATAATGCTTGAATAAGACACCGAAAGCAGTAGCAATGAAAGAACAAATATAGATGGATTTATCAAAATTGAGAACTTTTGTTCAGCAAAGGTCTATAAAAAAGAGAAGACAACCTACAGAATGGCAGATAATATTTGCAAATCATATATCTGGTAAGGGCCTATAGCCAGAATATGAAAAAAAAAAAATCTTACAACTCAACAACAGAGCAGTGAGCAGTACAATTTTAAGAAGGATAGAGAAACTTGAATTAGACATCTCTCTAAAGAAGATATACAAATGGTCAATAAGACTTTAAAACATGCTGAACATCATTAGTCATAAAGGAAATACAAATCTAGACCAAAACTTTACAAACCCAGTCAGTCAGTTCAGTCACTCTGTCGTGTCCGACTCTTTGCGATCCCGTGAATCACAGCATGCCAGGCCTCCCTGTCCATCACCAACTCCTGGAGTTCACCCAAACTCATCTCCAGTGGCTATAATTGGGGGGAAATAAAGGAAATAAGTGTTGGGGAGGACATAGAGAAAATGGAATACTGATAAAATTGCTAATAGAAAAGTGAAATGATGCAGGTGCTATGGAAAAAGTTTTCCAGTTTCTCTAAAAGTTAACATAGAATTGCTATTCAACCCAGAAATTCCATTCCTAGATGTAAACCCAAAAGGGTTGAAATAGATACTGAAACAAATTCTTTCACATTAATGTTCAGAGCAGCACTATTAATAATAGCTAAAAGGTGGAAACAACTCAAATGAAGAAATTAATTGATAAAGATATTGTGGTGTATACCATAAAATCAAATATAGTTTGTGGTAAGTTGCTTCAGTCATGTCCGACTCTTTGGGACCCTATGGACTGTAGCCCACCAGGCTCCTCTGTCCATGGGATTTTCTTGCACAACTGGAGTGGGTTGCCATGTCTTTCTCCAGGGTATCTTCATGACCCAGGAATTGAACCCACGTCTCCTGCATCTGCAGGTGGATTCTTTACCACTGAGCCACTGGGGAAGACCCAAATATAATATTCAGCCGTAAAAAGGAATGATGTTCTTATACATGCTACAACATGGATGAACCTCAAAAACGTAAGTGAAAGGATGTAGACAGAAAAGGTCACTTACTGTATGATTCACTGATATGAGATGTCCAGAATGGGTAAATTTGTAGAGGTGGAATGCAACTAGGGGGTGGGTGGTGAGTAGGAAAGTGGCAAACTGCTTAATGGATAGGGAATTTCCTTTGCCTGCTAAAATGTAGGGATGGGGAGGGTGGTGGGAGGGGAGTTCAGGATGGGGAACACATGTACACCCATGGCTGATTCATGTCAATGTGTGGCAAAACTACTACAATATTGTAAAGTAATTAGCCTCCAATTTAAATAAATTAATTTTTTAAAAAAAGAAATTAGATACAGGTGGAGGCCCCACAACATTGTGAATGTGATAGATGCCACTGTTCACTTCAGAAGTAGTTGCTTTTATGATACATTAATTTCACCACAATTGAATAAAGAAGAAATAAAATAGTAATTCTTTATTCGGAAAAGAATACTCTTCAGTAAGACAGATATATAAGTCAGCAGTCAAAAAAGAAAAAAAGTAACATTTAACAAACTAAATCATGAGAAGACTTACTCTATGAAACACCTAAGACAAGACAAGCAAGTAGGAAAGAGATAAAGTCATGTCAAAGCCAGTAGGGTCCAGGGCTCCCAGACCTCCTCTCTTTCCCATGGTGGGGAGGAGGTCCCTTTAAGCTTTTGAAAGTTACTTTTCCCAAGAGCAGGCGTGAAGAAAAATAACGGGTTGGAGGCAAAGAAGGGGGAAAGACCTGCAGGACGTCCAGCCTCCTGACCAGTGGTCATTCTGTCCTTTTCTCCCCTCCTTTAAGGAGTTGAGTTGTCTGTGTTGGTCTGATAGTGGTTTTGCCTTGGAAGGGGAGGGGGACCAAGGCCTGATGGGAAGATGCGGGCAGGGTCCGGCCCTCGGTTGGCATTTGCAGAACCATGCTGCCATCAAGCGGAGATTGTTTCTTTCAAAGCCAGTTACCTGGGCTCAAGTCATGGAGACAGCCATGGAGTGGGAAGAAACTGACCCTGTGAGGGTTGCGGTGGGTGGGGATGGGTGTTGTGTCGTCCTGAGGGTGCGCCTGGGGAACGGGCTCCCAGCTGTCCCTTCATCTGTGTGCTCCATGGGAGACTGGACCGTGGTTCCGCTGCTGCTGAAGGCCCTCAGATACCCCAGGGGCAGCCCGAGATGGCTGCCACTGGGAGTGCCAAGTGTAACTCGCCCTGGTCCCAGAACCTCTAAGCCCCTCAGCTCCCAGCGAGGGAAGGGGCCGCTTGACCCCCAGTTTGGTCCCAGGCAGGGCACCCCGGCACTCCCCAGCAGGGACACCACAGGAAAAATTGCAGAATCCCTCTGGGTCCAGCCCAAAATGGCGGACGGGGTAAGCTCCGCCCCCTGAGCTGGTAGTTCCCGGGGCTGTAGGCAGGGTCCAAGACTCCTAGAGCTGTCTTTCCCATGGTGAGGCAGGTGTTCCTTTAGGCTTCTGAACTTGCGGGGGTGGCGGTGGGGCGGGGGAGGAGAACCTCCAGCTTGGGCAGAGCTCAGAAGGCCCAGCACAACCTTGCTGATCCCTGGAGCCCTGGCAGAAGACAGGTGTCTGCTGCATGGACTTTTGAGATACATGTTCCGCTGGATGGCACTGTGACTCCAGAAATGGCAGTCGCCCCTTTCCCAGCCCCCAGCAAGCCTTTCTCTCCTTCCTTTAGCCGCCAGAGTATGGGATGGGGGTGGAGATGGAGAAACGCTTAGGTCACCTTCCTCCTCCTCCTCCTCTTCTTGATTTTCCCGTCACCACCGCTCCTCCTCACCCCTCTATCATTACCATCATCACGAGCAGCAGCAGGAGAAATATCCCAATATCCTCATTACCATCGATAGTCCAGCTCACACAGCACCCAACTCCGTTTCAGCTGGGCTCCTCATAACTTTGGCCGCTTTGGGATAACCTGCAGGTGTAGCTAGGCTGTTCTTGACTGCCTTCACGTGCCTTGCAGAGATCCCACTAGTAGGCTTGCAGTTTCTTCTTTGTATTTTTGGGCTCCTCCCAGCCTCTCTTGCTTGCCTGCACCGGGCCTCTTCCTAGGTAGTAACCCCTGTTCTCCCGAGGATCTGGTGGGACAGAGGCAAGCAGGTCTCATGGAGGCCCAGAAGTTTTTCACCTCTTCTGTAATAAGGGGGAATCTTTCCAGGAATCCCGAGGGTCCAGAAGAGGCCACCAGGCTGCCTCCCTGACTGGTACCTCTGATCACTCATTCTGTGCCCATGAGTGGGACTTTGGGGGAATGGCATGGATCACACAGGTGGGATCTTTGGGAATGCCCCACTTGACCTCGCCTACATTTGTCCACAGGTTTGCCATTGGGGTCTTTTCTGCCCACAGGCCTTGTTAGCCAGGCTCTCGCAGGCTTCAGTCTTCACCAGGAGCCCACCTGCATGTCACCTTCAATCTTTCCAGGTGCCCTCCCCCGCTATCAATCCTATTAATTTTTATCGTCTGGGGAGTAGGTGGAGTTTAGGGGGAAGAGAGAGAGGAGGCAGGCCTGGGGATTGGAGGGGTCAGGTGGCAAGAAGGGAGCTTGTTGGATTGGTTTGCCATGTAGATCTCTATCTTCTCAACCTAACCCCTGAGAGTAGCCTAGTATTCACCCTGGAAGCTCACTCCCACCCCAGGGGAATTATGGATCCCCCTTAAACACACACACACACACACACACAAGCAGGCATGGCAAGCACGACGAGGGAATCAGGGCCTTTATCCAGAGAGTTTTGGGATGTGTGCAAAGAAGGAAAACACACAACCTGAAAGCTGACAGTTTCCTTTCATTTGGGGACCTTCCTGAGAGGTATAGCCACAGGGCCACAGCCGCTCTGATACCTCTGATCTAAGGTTTCCCCAGAGGTAAGGGAGGAATGAGCCAGCCAGCCTATTTTAGGAGTTTTTGTTGAAAAAAAGTGAGGAAAAAATTAAAATGTGGGGAACACTGAAAGGTTACTGCTAGTCCACCGCCCACCCCCTATTCCAACCCTCCCCCACCCCTCCCCCCACCCCAGGCCAGCAAAAGCCAGCAAACATACGTACATACATATATACAGAAAACAGCGAGACATCTCATTCCAGAGTCTGGGCCCATTGAAATCATTCCTAGATCCACATCTGAACTATCCAGGCCCCATATCCTGCTCGTCCTCATCCTGAATCCCTCTCGGGGGACACCTTTGGGGACAGCTGTAGTGGCTGAGGACAGGGCCACAGTCTTTGTTCACGGAAAAGGCCAGGGGCATTGTTTTCATCCGCAGGTGCAAGGGAAAGCAAGTGGTCACCGTGGCGTGAGTGTTTAAGGATGTCACGCCCATGCCATCCAGTGCCTCGCGAGAGATCAGTGTGGAAGGTGATTCCGAGTCTCTTTTGTAAGTTCATCAATGGGTCCTTTCTTTGCTCCTTTAAAGTCTTCCTAGGTGTGTAACCTGAACAGGAGGGAACTCCAAAGGAAAGCAAATCCACATCCCAGGGATTTCCCACACTTGGAAGTATCTTAAGGACTCTTAGAACTGAGGAGTGGCAGTTTCAGACATTCTACTTACGCCAAGCTGTCCCAGGAAGTAGGCCAACATTCGAAATTGGTGAGAGAAACCAAACACACAGCAAACAACCCATGAACACCAAAGTCACCACCTTCCTATCAGGTAGGACCTGAGGTGGATCTTTCGCAGGCATTAAACATCAGGACTCATGGGACACTTACTTGGGGAAGATGTAGGGAAGAAGGAAGGAGGGCAGGGATTGGGACCAGCAAGTGGTGGAATCCCTACTCTTAGCATCACTTCACACCTTTCCCTGCCTTTGCCCGGGCTTACTATCCTGAACTGGGGCACACACCCACACACAGGATTGCATTCTTGAAAACATGACTGTGCTGGCCCCACCACACCCCCAACCCTGTGCACCATTCCACCAGGTCTCACCAGACCCGATGGTTGCCCTTCCTTCCTTGTTCCCTGTCCTTCCTCCTTGCCCCTTTTCTGTTTGTCTTTCCACTTCCAAGTTGGGCACTAGGGCATCACAGAATAGGCCTCTCTCTGGACGGGGTTCAGCCACTTGCCTACGTGGCGGAAGCTCTGCCCTGGCTGATGGCTCTTCTCTGGCTGATGGCTTTTAGGAGGCCACGGCTGGTTCCATCTGCCTACTTGGGACACAGTGCACTGGAGACCCCCTTCACACTTCCCCTCCACTGTGGTTCTTTCTTAGGCTTTCAGTTTGCTCTCCACTTTCAACTCCTTCCTTTCGGTTCTTCCCTGTGTCCTGAAGGCAGGGTTGGGCGGGTGCCTGGGAGCATCAACCCTGCCAACACTTTGAATTTTCCTGTGGGAGTGAGGGGCATTCCCTCACAACCATCCTTTAACTGCCATTGGAAATTATTACCTCATGCCTCTCGTGTGTGCCCTTCACCTCCCGCTTTAAACCTACAGTTCCCGGAGTCCTCCCTAGCCTTTCTGAGCCCCAGGCATCTGAACTTGGCCACGCCTCTCCTTTTGCCTTCTGGAGGCCCACCAGGCCTACTGCGTGGTTGGTTGGTTGGTTTGTCGGTCGGTCGGTCGGTCGGTCGGTCGGTCGGTCCAGAGCCCTGGAAGGCACTCAGGAGGGAGTACTCCTGACAAGGGGCTCCCTGGCAGCCTGTCCTTTGGTCTCCAGGCAGCTTGTGTTTCCCTGTCACTCCTTGTGTATGTTGTGTGAGAGACACAGTGAGGTGCCCTTGCACAGGGCCCAGAGGCAGGCAGCATTGGAGGTTGGAGCTTGGAGGTGGCATGGCCACTGTGGTGGTGAATTACTGCTTCCCACTCTGCCTTTCAGTTCCTCTTCTTAGCTGGCCTAGTGTCCTCAGTGTCCTTGCCCTTCTACTCTTTAGTTAAGGGGGAGGTACAGGTGTAGGAGAAAGCAGTAAGTAGTGTGATTCAGTTTCCACTCCTCCCCTGCATCATCGACATCTCCTCCCTTCTCTGGTGGTGGAGATCCCTGCCATCCTCCAGAAAAACCCCAATAACTAAACATAAATAAAACCGAAGGTGTTCCACAAGTTACTTGGCAATGAAACAGCAAGAGGAGCTCAAGGCTTGCAAAAACATCTCTTGACTTTGCATTCCTTACAGCTGTCATGCTTATGGGGTGAACCAGTAGGAGACTCCTGAAGTCTCGCCCTGCTCCCTTTAGGTTCCCAAGACCAAGGGTGTGAAGGGAACAATACACATTTCACTGTATATTTACAGGCTGTTGCCTCCATATTCCAGGAGCCTGGCTAGTCTGGTTTTTAAAATCATTTTCAATTTTTTACTTGTCATTGACCTATTCAATTTTTCTGTTTTCCTGTTTCAGTCTTGGTAGGTTGTACATTTCTAAGTATTTGTTCATTTCTTCTGGATTGTGTACTTCGTTCCCATATGTTTGCTTGTAGTAATCTTTTATGATTTTTTTATTTGTGTGGTTTCCATTGTAACTTCTTTTTTTTTAACTTTCTACTTTTATTTATTTGAACCCATTTTTTTCTTGAGGAGTCTGACCAGAGGTTTATTATTATTATTATTATTTTTATCTCCAGAGAACCAGCTTTTAGTTTCTTTCACTTTATTGTTTTCTTCATATATGCTCCGATATTTATGGTTTCTTTCCACTAACTTTGTTTTTTGGTTGTTCTTTTTCTAGTTGCATTAGGTATAAAGTTAGGTTATTTATTGTGGATATTTTTTCATAAACACTGATTATTTTTCATTGTTGTATCAGCTATTACTTTCCTTTTTGGCAAAATATCCAACTGATTTTCATAAAAATTACAGAGCACTTCACCTTGAAATTCATTTGGAACACTCTATCATCCATTCCAAGCATTAATTTAATATCCTATAAGTAATCCCTTCTCCATTAAGCCATTGAAAGAAGTTTACAGTGTTGAAATCCTCATTATCAGTTGCACTTGCTAAGGTATTTTACAGCTGATAAAACCTAAGAGCTGAGTCTTGAACTTTGTTTGCAACCTTAATGGAGATAACATTGTTATTCCTATGATCTATAATCCTCATACATTACTAAAGTCCATTCCTACTGGAAGTAAATTCTTTACCATAATGGATTTATCCAGTGTATTCTTTACTTTTTCAGCTAATGAAAGTATGTGCTCAATAGCTTTTTGCCTTTACTTGGGAGCGGAATCAATTTTCCGGACAGTAATGCCTCAGGGTTATACTGAGTGTCCTTATTCCTCACACATCATGTTGGCTGTTCTGGAAGACATACAGTTCCATACAGGTTTTACTTTGTTTTAGTATATAGATGATATGCTTTGCTCTCTTTCTCATGCCTCGTCACAGAAAGACAGCATCCACTTGCTAAAGCTTTTAACCTTAAAATGTCATAATGCTGCGAAAGAAAAACTGTGGTTTTCCCAAATCTGTTTGAGAAAGCTATCTTGAATGCTGCCTCTGAGGCTTGAATTCCTCAGAAAGGGTTTCTGATGTCAGAAAAAGGGTTTAAGCTAGATTTAGATAGACTTTATGTTGCCCTTATTTTTCTAAAACCTTGTACAATGCACCAACACCAAGGTTTTCTTTGGTTAGTTGTTGCTGATATTGGATTGCAGTTTCTCTCCTATGGCCAAATGTCCATATTTTTACTCAGCTGTAACAATTTGGACCCAGTTTTACAGGAGAACTGGATCATGAAGCTTTCAAGGCCTTAAGGTAGAATTTGATGAACCCACCTAAACTTGGGCATCCCAATTATCATATTCTTTTTTTCCTTTCTCTATATGAAAAGATTGGGGATGTCCGTGGGGTACTCACCTATAAACAGAGGATTCACCATAGATCCACAGGGTATTATAGCCAGCATCAGGATCCTGTGGCAAAGGGATACCCCATTTGTGTTAGAGTAATTACAGTCACTGCTTTTTTGGTGAACACCAATGAGAAAATTGTGAATTCTTCTTTAACCTTTTTTGTACCTCTTGCAGCTGAAGCACTCCTGAAATCTAATCAGACTCAACCTTTTCTCAAGTATCTGCTTCACCTCCCTTGAAGTCCTTTTGTTACCTGTCCTTCACCTAACCGTTTTACATTGTAAGAACATTAACCCAATTATTCTTCTCCCCTGCATCACCAATGTATTCCTTCACAACTGTTTGATCCCTGGATCAGGAAGATCCCCTGGAGAAGGGCACAGCAACCCACTCCAGTATCTTGCCTGGAGAATCCCATGAACAGAGGATCCTGGCTGGCTACAGTCCATAGGGTCGCACAGAGTCAGACATGACTCAAGCAGACTTAGCATGCATGTATGTCTTCCATTTAATTACATGTTTTTCCAGTTGCTTTTTGTAGTTCTTCCTTTTTCTTTATTTTGTAGTTCAATAATTTTCTTTAGTGGCATGCTTGCATTCCTTTCTCATTTGTTTTTGTGTATGTATCATAGTTTTTTGATATGTGCCTACCATGGGATTCATATGTGTTGATCTATTACTATATCTACTTGTTTTAAACAGGTAGTGCTTGAACGACAAGCAAGTACTAAAGGACTTAAATTTATTAATATTACTATCTTCGACTATATGTTATGTTTTTGATGTTACATTTTACATCTTTATGTTTGTCCCTTTACTTATTATTACAGTTATATTTGATTTTGCATTTTATTTTTACTTTTAATTTTAATACTGGCTGATTTAAGAGGTGGAATCTCAGTCTTTGCCATATATTTGCCTTTAGTAGTGGGATTTTTCATTTTGTCTAGGTACTTCTTGTTAAAGCCTTTTGTTTTCTACTTAAATAATACATGTTAACATTCTTGTAAGGTGGGTTTAATATAGAAGAAATCTTATTTATTTCTTCTCAGAGAAGTTCTTTATCTCTTCTTCAGTTCTAAATCATAATCTTGCTGGGTAGATAATCCTAGGTTGCAGGTTTTTTTTTTTTTTATTTTAGCACTTTAAATATTTCATGCCACTCCTTTCCACCTTGTAAAGTTTATGCAGCTGATAGCCTTATGAGGGGTTCCCTTGTATATAAATCTATTTTTTTCTCTTGCTACCTTTATAATTTTTTTTCTTTTTTTCCTTTTTAAAAACTTTTATTTTATATTGAAGTATAGTTGATTAACAATGTTGTGTTTCAGTTGGATAGCAAAGTGATTCATTTATATATAAACATGCAGTTATTATTTTCCATTTTCCCACATTTAGGATATTACAGAATATTCAGCAGCATTCCCTGTGCTATACAGTAGGTCCTTTTGGATTACCTATTTTATATATAGTAGTGTGTACATGGAGAAGGCAATGGCACCCCACTCCAGTACTCTTGCCTGGAAAATCCCATGGGCGGGGGAGCCTGGTGGACTACAGTCCATGGGGTTGCTAACAGTCAGACACAACTGAGCAACTTCACTTTCACTTTTCACTTTCATGCATTGGAGAAGGGAATGGCAACCCACTCCAGTGTTTTTGCCTGGAGAATCCCAGGGACGGGGGAGCCTGGTGGGCTGCCATCTATGGGGTCGCACAGAGTCGGACACGACTGATGCGACTTAGCAGCATCAGCAGCAGCAGCAGTGTGTACATGTCAGTCCCAAATGCCCAATATATCGTTGCCCTGCACCCTTCCCACCTGGTAACTATAATGTTGTTCTCTAAGTCTGTGAGTGTGTTTCTCTTTCATAAATAAGTTAATTTGTATCATTTTTTTTAAGATTCTGCATGTAAGCAATAATGCTAATATATATTTGTCTTTTTCAAGCTGACTTAACTTAGTATGATAATCTCCAGGTCTTGTTGCTTAAAATGGCATTATTTTGTACTTTTTAATGGCTAAGTAGTATCCCCTTGTATATGTGTACCACATCTTCTTTATCCATACCTCTGCTGGTGGACATTTAGGTTACTTCCATATCAGGGCTGCAAAGAACATTGTGTTGATGTATACTTTCGAACCATGTTTTTCTCTGGATATATGCCTAGGAGTGGAATTGCAGTAACATGTGTTGGCTCTGTTTTTAGTTTTTTGAGAAACTTCCATATTATTCTCTACTGTGGCTGAACCAATTTATATCCCCTCCAGGAGCGAAAGAAGGTTCCATTTTGAACACACCCTCTCCAGCATTTAATGATGTAGACTTTTTGATGATGGTCATTCTGACTGTTGTGAGATGATATGTCACTGTAGGTTTTTTTTTTTTAATTTATTGATTTTTAATTGGGGCATAATTGCTGTACAATATGGTGTTGGTTATTGCCATACATCAACATATTTCTGCCATAGGCCTACATATGTGCCCTTCCTCTTGAACCTCCCACTCACCTCCCACCCACCTCCCACCCTATACCACCCCTCTAGGTTGTCACAGAGCACCAGGTTTGAGTTTCCTGGGTCATACGGCAAATTCCCACTGGCTATCTATTTTACATATAGTAAAGTATATGTTTCAACGCTACTCTTTATTTGTCCTACCCTCTCCTTCCTCCTTTCTGTCCAACAGTCTGTTCTCTATGTCTGTGTCTTCATTGCTGCCATGAAAATATGTTCGTGAGTACCATATTTCTAGACTCCACATATATGTGTTAATGTACAGTATTTCTTTTTCACTTTCTGACTTACTTCACTCTGTATAATAAGCTCTGTGTCATCCACTTAATTAAAACTGACTCAAATACATTCCTTTAAGACTGAGTAATACTCCATTGTATATGTATGTACCACAGCTTCTTTGTCCATTCATTTGTCAGTAGACATCTAGGTTGCTTCCATGTCCTAGCTATTGTAAATAGTGCTGTGATGAGCACTGGGGTACATGTGTCATTTTGAATTATGGTTTCCTCAGTGTATATTCCCATTACTGGGACTGTTGGTTCATATGGTAGCTTTATGCTCAGTTTTGTTGGTGTGAAGTGATACCTCATTGTAGTTTTGATTTGCATTTCTCTAATAATGAGCACTGTTTAGCATCTTTTCATGCATTTATTAGCCATCTGTATGTCTTTGGATAAATGTCTGCTTATCCACTTAGGGATTTTGCCTACTTTTTGATTGAGTTGTTATCCTGGTATTGTTATCCTGCTTGAGCTGCTTGTATATTTTGGAGATTAATCCTTTGTCAGTTCTTTCATTTGCTATTCTCCTATTCTGAGGGTTGTGTTTTCACCTTGTTCATAGTTTCTTCTGCTGTGCAAAAGCTTTTAAGTATAATTAGGTCCGATTTGTTTATCTTTATTTTTATTTCCATTACTCTAGGAGGTGGGTCATAAAGGATCTTGCCATGATTTATGTCAAGGAATGTATGGCCTATGTTTTCCTCTAAGAGCTTCATAATTTCTGGCTTTATATTTAAGTCTTTAATCCAATTTGAGTTTATTTTTGTGTATGGTGTGAAATTAGGGAGTTCTAGTTTCATTTTTTTACATGTAGCTGTCCAGTTTTCCCAGAACCACTTATTGAAGAGGCTGTCTTTTCTCCATTGTATGATCTTGCCTCCTTTGTCAAAGATAAGGTGCCCATAAGTGTGTGTTTATCTCTGTGCTTTCTATCTTCTTCCATTGGTGTATATTTCTGTTTTTGTGCAAGTACCATACTGTCTTGATGACTGTAGCTTTGTAGTATAGTCTGAAGTCAAGAGAGTTGATTCCTTCAGCTCTGTTTTTCTTTGTCAAGATTTCTTTGGCTTTCTTGTTGTTATTCTTGTTGTTGTTCATTTGCTCAGTCTTGTCTGACTGTTGTTAACCCCATGAACTGAAGCATGCCTTGCTTTGTTTGGGGTCTTGTGTTTTTCCATACAAATTGTGAAAAAATTTGTTGTAGTTCTATTTTGGAATTCTTAGCCGTAGCAATCAGAGAAGAAAAAGAAGTAAGAGGAAGACAGATTGGAAAAGAAGTAAAATTCTCACTGTGTGCAGATGGCATACTACTATACATAGAAAATCCTAAATATGAAGGAAACCAAAAAATTACTAGATCTAACCAGTGAATGTAGTAAAGTCACTAGATACAAAATTAATGCACAGAAATCCCTTGTATTCCTATACACTAACAATGAAAAATCAGAAAGAGAAATTAAGGAAACAATCTAATTCACCATTTCTACAAGAGAATAAAATACCTAGGAATAAACCTACCTAAAGACCTGTATGCAGAAAACTATAAGATACTGATGAAAGATATAGAAGACAACACTAACAGATGGAAAGATACATCATGTTCTTGGATTGAAAGAATCAATATTGTAAAAATGACTATACTACTCAAAGCAATCTACAGATACAATGAAAACCCTATCAAATTATAAATGGTGTTTTTCTCATTGTAGTTTTGGTTTGCATTTCTCTGTTAGTGATGTTAAGTATCTTTTCTGTGCTTCTTGGCCATCTGTATGTGTTCTTTGCAGAAATATCTATTTAGGTCATCTGCTCTTTTTTTTTTTTTTTTACTGAGTTGTGTGTGTATGAGATTTATTGAGCCGCATGACCTCTTTGTAAATTTTAGAGAATAATCCCTGTTAGTTGCTTCATTTGCAAATATTTCTCCCATTCTTTGGTTTTCCTTTGCAGTTTTTTAATGATTTCCTTATCTGTGCAAAAGTTCATGAGTTTAATGAGGTCCAAATTGTTTCATTTTTCTTTTTCTAGGAGGTGGGTTCACCAAGATATTACTGCAGTTTATGTCAAAGAGTGTTTTGCTTGGGTTTGCTTGTAAGAGTTTTATAATATTCCACCCAACCTTTAGGTCTTTCATTCATTTTATTTTCGTATAAGGTGTTAGTGAGTGTTCTAATTTCATTATTTTACATGTAGCTGTTCAGTTTTTCCAGCACTTATTGAAGAGATTGTCTTTTCTGCATTGGATATTCTTAATCTCCTTTGTCATAGATTAATTGGCCATAGATGTGCGAGTTTATTTTCAGCTTTCTGTCTGTTCCATTAATCTATTTTTCTGTTTCTATGTCAATACCATACTCTTTTGATAGCTGTAGCTTTGTAGTAGAGTCTGAAGTCAGGGAGCTTGATTTCCTCCAGCTCTGATTTTCATTCTTAAGATTACTTTGGCTTTTCAGAGTCTTTCATATCTCCATACAAATTTTAATGATTTTATTCCAGTTCTGTGAAAAATGCCATTGATAATTTGATAGGGATTGCAATGATTCTGTAGATTGTTTGGGGTAGTATATTTTGACAATATTGATTTTTCTGATTCAGGAGCATGGTATATCTTTTCATTTGTTTGTGTCATCTTTAGTTTCTTTCATTGGGATCTTATAGTTTTCATAGTACTGGCCTTTGCCTCATTAGATTGGTTTAATCCTAGACATTTTACTGTTTTTGATGTGATGGTAAATGGGGTTGTTTCTTTTATTTCTCTGTCTGATCTTTCATTGTTAGTGTATAGAAAAGCAACAGATTTGTCTGTATTAATTTTAAATCCTGCAGCTTTACTTAGTTCACTGGTGAACTCCACTAGTTTTCTGGTGTCATCTTTTGGGATTTTCTATGTATAGTTTAAGCCTTCAACAAACAGTGACAGTTTTACTTCTGATTTTCCAATTTGCAATGCTTTTATTTCTTCTTTTTCTCTGATTTCCTTGGCAAGGACTTCCAAAACTCTGTTGAATAAAACTGGTGAGGGTGGTCATCCTTGTCTTGTCCCTCATCTTAGAGGAAATGCTTTCAGCTTTTCACCATTGAATATGATGTTAGCTGTAGGTTTGTCATACATGGCCTTTATTATGTTGAGGTAGGTTTCCTCTATGTCCACTTTCTAGAGAATTTACCATAATTGGGTGTTGAATTTTGTCAAAAGGTTTTTCTCTATCTAATTGCATGATCATATGGTTTTTGCTTTTCAATTTATTGATACCGTATATCACACTGGTTGATTTACAAATACTGAAAAATCTTTGTATCCCTGAAGAAAATTCTACTTCATCATGGTGTTTGAGTATTATAATGTATTGTTGGATTTGGAGTGCCAGTATTTTGTTGAGAATCTTTGCATCCATATTCATCACTGATATTGGCCTGTGATTATCTCTTTTGTGTTCTCTTTGTCTCGTGTTGATATCAGGGTGATGGTGGCCTCATAGAATGAATTTGGAAGTTTTACTTGTTTTCAAATTTTTGGAATAGTTTCAGATGGGTAGGCGTTAACTCTTCCATAAATGTTTGATAGAATTAACCTCTGAAGCCACTTTTGTTCATTGGAAGTTTTGAAGTCACAATTTCAATATCAGTACTTGTGATTGGTCTGTTCATATTTTCTAGTTCTTCTTGGTTCTGTCTTGGGAGAGTGTACCTTTCTAAGAATCTGTCCATTTTTTCCTGGTTGTCCATTTTATTGACTCATAGTTACTTGTAGTATCTCTTATGATCCTTTGTATTTCTGTGATATCCATTGTAGCTTCTCCTTTTTCATTTCTAATGTTACTGATTTGAGCCCTCTTCCTCTTTTCTTGATGAATCTGGCTATAGGTTTATCAGTTTTGTTTATCTTTTCAGAGTCAGATTGTAGTTTCATTGATCTTTTCTATTGTTTTCTCCATCCCTATTTCTTTGATCTCTTCTCTAATCTTTATGATTTCTTTCCTTTTACTATTTTGGGGTTTTGTTTTGTTTTTTCTCTTCCCCTGGTATCTTTAGGCATAAGGTTAGGTTGTTTATTTGAGATTTTTCTTGTTTCCTGAAGTAAGGTTGTATTTCTATAAACTTCCCTGTTAGAAATGCTTTGCCATATCCCATCTGTTTTGGATCATTGTGCTTTCATTTTCTTTTGTCTCTGTGTATTTAAAAAAAAAATTCCTTTGATTTCTTTAGTGATCCATTGGTTGTTTAGTAGTATATTGCTTCCCCTCCATGTATTTGTAGCTTTTACTGTTTCTTTTTCCTTGCAGTTAATTTATAATCTCAATAATTCTGTGATCATAAAAAGATTCTTGATAAGATTTCAATTTTCCCAGAGTCTAAAACCCTTTTCTTTACATCTGTGTCTCCTTTGCTGCCTTGTAAGTAGGATCATCGGTACCACCCTTTTAGATTTCATATATATGTGTTAATATATGGTATTTGTCTTTCTCTTTCTGACTCTTTTCACTCTGTATAATAGGCTCTAGGTTCATCCACCTCATTAGAATTAACTCAAATGAATTCAATTTTATAGCTAAGAAATATTCCATTGTGTATATGTACCACAGCTTCCTTATCTATTCATCTGCCAGTGGACATCTAGGTTACTTGCATGTCCTAGCTTTTGTAAATAGTGCTGGAATGAACATTGGGGCACATATGTCTTTTTCAATTCTGGTTTCCTCAGGGTATACTCCCAGTAGTGGAATTGCTAGGTCATATGGTAGTTTTATTCCTATTTTTTTTAAAGGAATCTCCATACTGTTCTCCATAGTGATTTTATCAGTTTGCATTGCCACCAACAGTGTAAAAGTGTTCCCTTTTCTCCACACCCTCTCCATCATTTATTGTTTATAGACTTTTTGATTATGGCCATTCAGGCCAGTGTGAGATGATTCCTCATTGTGGTTTTGATTTGCATTTCTCTAATAATGAGTGTTGTTGAGCATCTTTTCATGTGTTTATTAGCCATCTGTGTGTACTCTTTGGAGACATGTCTGTTTAGGTCTTCTGCTCACCTTTTGATTGGGTTGTTCATTTTTCTGGAATTGAGCTGCAGGAGTTGCTTGTATATTTTGGAGATTAATTCTTTGTCAGTTGTTTCATTTGCTATTATTGTCTCCTATTCTGAGGGCTGTCTTTTCACCTTGCTTATAGTTTCCCTCTTTGTGCAAAAGCTCAGTGGTAGAAGGAGTGTGGGATGATTTGAGAGAACAGCATTGAAACATAGACATTACAATATGTAAAATATATGACCAGTGAGAGTTTGATGTGTGAAGCAGGGCACCCTAAGCTGGTGCTCTGTGACAACCTGGAAGGATAGGGTTGGAAGGGAGATGGAGGCCGGTTCAAAATGTTGGAGACACATGTATACCTATGGCTAATTACTACTGATATATGGAAAAACCATCACACTATTTTTATTACCCTATATATAAAATAATTAAATAAATGTTTTTAAATGATTTCAATTTTCTTAAATTTACCAATGCTTGATTTGGGTCCCAAGATGTGATCTATCCAGGAGCATGTTCTGTGTACAATTGAGAAGAAAGTGTATCCCTCTGCTTTTAGATGTAATGTCCTATAAATATCAATTAAGTACATCTGATCTAATATGTTATTTAAAGCCTTTGTTTCCTTATTGATCTTCTGTGTGGCTGATCTTCCATTGATAAAAGTGGGATATTAAAGACAAAAATGCCACTATCAGTGTGTTACTGTTGACTTCTTGTTTAATGGCTGTTTTTGCCTCATACATTGGGATTCTATGTTGGGTACATGTGTGCATGCTCAGTTGCTTCAGTCATGTCTGACTCATCGTGATTCTATGGACTGTAGGCTGCCAGGTTCCTCTGTCCATGGGATTCTCCAGGTAGGAATACTGGAGTGGGTTGCCATGCCTTTCTCCTGGGGATCTCTCCCACCCAGGGATCAAATTCAGGTCTCCTGCGTCTTCTGCATTGCAGGTGGATCTTTATGTTGAGCCACTGGGTAAGCCCATGTTGGTTGCATATATGTTTTCAATTTACAATCTTCTTGAATTGACCCCTTGATTTTTATGTAGTTTCCTTCTTTGTTTCTTATAACAGTTTATTTTAAGGTCTATTTTGTCTTATGACAGCATATATATGGGTCTTGTTTTTGTATCTATTCAGTCAATCTGTGTATTTTCATGGAACATTTAATCTATTTATTTACATTAAAGTATTGATATGTATGTTTCTATCACCCTTTTGTTAATATATATGTTTGCATTGCCATTTTGTTAGTTTTGTTAATTTTTTTTCATTTTTTTTGTAGGTCTTTTTCTTCCCTTCCTCTTTTGTTCTCTTCTGTTTTGATTTGATGATTAAACTTAGTTTTGTGTTTAGAGTGTTTGTTTTCTTTTTTGTATATATATCTAGTGTGGATTTTCAGTTTGTGGTTACCGTGAAGTATTAATATAGCAGTCTGTATATAAACGGGATTGTTTTAAATTATTGATCTTTAATTTATTTTTTAATTGAAGGATAATTGCTTTACAGTATTGTGTTGGTTTCGAACATACAACAATGCAAATGAGACTTAACTATATATATATATATATATATATATATATATATATATATATATAAAACTTCTGCAGTGCAGAAGATGCAGGAGACCCTGATTTGATCCCTGGATGTGGGAGATCCCCTGTAGAAAGTCATGGTAACCCACTCCTGGAGAATCCCATGGACAGAGGAGCCTGGCAAGCTACAGTCCATAGGATTGCAAAGAGTCAGACATGACTGAAGCAATATGTGTGTGTGTGTGTGTGTGTATAATCTCTTAGCTTCCCTCCAACCCCATCCCACTGCTGCAAGTCATCACAGTGCCAGACTGGGCTCCCTGTGTTATATAGTAACTTCCCATTAGCTATCTGTTTTACACATGGTATTGCATATGTGTCAATGCTACTTTCTCAATTTGTCCTATTGTCTCCCTCCCCCACTGTGTCCACAAGTCTGTTTGCTACATCTGTGTCTCGATTCCTTCCATGCAGATAGGTTCATCAGTACTGTTTTCTATATTCTACATGTATGCTTTACTCTATGATATTTGTTTTTTGTTTTTTCTTTCTGACTTACTTCATTCTGTGTAACAGGCTATATGTTCCCCCATCTTAGTTCAATTGATTCACATTTATTCCTTTTAATGGTTGAGTGATATTCCACTGTATATATGTACCACAACTTCTTTATCAATTCATCTATCAAATTACATCTGCATTACTTTACAATAGTCTTGACTATTGTAAATAGTGCTGCAATAAACACTAGGGTGCATTTGTCTGTTTGAATTGTGGTTTTCTCAGGGTTTTCTGAGTCATATGATAGTTTTCTAAGGAACTCACATACTGTTTTCCATTGTGGCTGTATCAGTTTATATTCTTACAAACATTACAAGAGTGTTCCCTTTTCTCCACATATTCGCATTTATTATTTGTAGATTTTTTTTAATCATGGTCATTTTGTTTGTGTTTTAATTTTAAATGCATTTCCAGTATCCTACATTTTTACTCTCCTCACAATTGCTTGTTTTTATATCATATTTTTGTGTAGTTAATTTCCTACCTTTATTCTTGTCTTTATCCATCAACTTTTTTATTTGTGATGGTCTTGTTTTTTGTAGTGGACTTTTCTTTTCTACTTACAGAATTTCCTTTAGCATTTGTTGCAAACTTAGTCTGGTGTTGCTGAATTCTCTTAACTTTTTCTTGTCTATAAACTTTTGAGTTCTCTGTTGCATCTTAATATGAGCCTTGCTAGGTAGAGTATTCTTGGTTGGTAGGTTCTTCCCTTTCATCACTTTAAATATACCATGCCATTCCCTTCCGACCTGCAAAGTTTCTACTGGGAAATCAGCTGATTACCTTATGGAGTTCCCTGGTATGATATTTGTTGCTTTTAATTTCTTTGTTTTTTTAATTTTTGTCAGTTTGATTAAAATGTAACTCTCTGTTCCTCCTTGAGTTTATCATGCCTGAGATTCTCTGTGCTTCTTGTACTTGGGTAACTATTTCCTTTCCCATGTGGGGAAAGTTTTCAGCTATTATCTCTCCAAGTATTTTTTTCAAGTTATTTCTCTCTCTGTTCTCCTTCTGGGATCCCTATAATGCAAGTGTTCATACATTTAATGTTGTCCTAGACAACATTTTTTTCTCATTCTTTATTCTGTTCCACAGCAGTCATTTCCACCATTCTATTTTCCAGCTCGCTGCTTTTCTGTTCTTCTCCCTCAGTTCTTTTGATATTGATTCTTTCTAGTGTATTTTTACTAGTGTATTTTTAATTTAACTATTGTATTGTTCATCTCTTTCTTTTTCATTTATTTTTTATTGAAGGATAATTGCTTTACAGAATTTTGTTGCTTTCTGTCAAACCTCAGCATGAATCAGCCATAGGTATACATTTATTCCCTCCCTTTTGAAACTTCCTCCCACCTCCCTCCCCATCTCACCCCTCTAGGTTGATACCGAGCCCATGTTTGAGTTTCCTGAGCCATACAGCAAATTCCTGTTGGATATCTCTTTTACATATGGTAATGTAAGTTTCCATGTTACTCTTTCCATACATCTCAGCCTCTCCTCCCCTCTCCCCATGTCCATAAGTCTATTCTCTATGTCTGTTTCTCCACTGTTGCCCTGTAAATAAATGCTTCAGTACCATTTTTCTAGATTCCCTGTATATGTGTTAGAATACGGTATTTTTCTTTCTCTTTCTGACTCACTTCACTATGTTCCAGGTTCACCCATCTCATTAGAACTGACTCAAATGTATTCTTTTTTATGGCTGAGTAATATTCCAGTGTGCATATATACCACAGCTTCTTTATCCATCATCTGTTGATGGACATCTAGGTTGTTTCCATGTTCTGCTGCTGCTGCTGCTAAGTCACTTCAGTCGTGTCCGACTCTGTGTGACCCCATAGACGGAAGCCCACCAGGCTCCCCTGTCCCTGGGATTCTCCAGGCAAGAACACTGGAGTGGGTTGCCATTTCCTTCTCCAATGTGTGAAAGTGAAAAATGAAAGTGAAGTCGTTCAGTCGTGTCCGACCCTCAGCGACCCCATGGACTGAAGACTACCAGGCTCCTCCATCCATGGGATTTTCTAGGCAAGAGTACTGGAGTGGCTTGCCATTGCCTTCTCCTAATATGCACCTAAATACCCATAAATCTCAACTGACGCTTATCTGTAATTATTTTTAACGGGTACATAATTCCCAAGATAATAACAATGGTAAGCTCCTCTTTTGGTCCCATTGATTAACTGAATGAAATACATAGGATTTTACAATTCTAACAGTCTGTCACCAGAATTACACTACTTATCAATATCATACCAATTACTGGGGAAACACAGACCAGAACAACAGAACTACAATACTTTAAGAAAAAAAAGAAAGGAAAAAAAGAAGAAAAAGAAAAGATACTGAATTAGTATTTTGGCCAGAGTAACAGGCACACTATTTCAGAACCAGAGCCTCCTACTTTGAAAGACAAACATGTTAAATTTCAATGTTCTGTTGCTAAAGGTACTTCCCAAAAGACAGAGATATATACATAATGAAAATAGGGTGATGAATTAGAACAATTAGGGTGAGTATCCTTAGAAAAGTTTCAGGAAGTCAGCTTGTACTACCTCTGACCTCTTAGTCAATGAATGCCATATGGATCCAAGATCCTGGAAAGAGACTCAGTGAGAGTAGACTAGGACAGTTCTTGCCAAGTTTGATGCAATGAATGACTTCAAAGAATATGAAAATACTTAAATAGTGACTTTTGTTGTTATCTTTATCCCACCAATGTCCTCCAAATCCTACCATTTACTTAATATACCTCAGGCCAATTATTGTTTTTCTTGAAAATTGCTAGGCTTTAGCAACTCACAGCATTTATAACATTTATTTTGGCTATTAATCAGCAGTTATTTGGTGCTATCTCTTATACTATTTAATTCAATTGTTATATAAATCTTTGATTTCAGAGTTCATGCCTGGGAACTTACGTCTTAGCATGATGGGTACACAAGGACTTGAGAATCTTTAATGGTATGCTAAATCACTAAAACAACATTTTACAAGTCATGTATTTATTACGTGGTGCTAGACAGTGTTCAAAACAGTAGAGATTCCAGGTGAACTAAGTCTTGGTCCCTGCCCCAAGTGCACGTTCTAATCACAGTCGCAGAACAGTAGACAAAGAATCACTAAGTTGATAAAGTTATAATCACGTGTACATGCTTCTGGCTTAGCATCAAATCCATATGAAGCTCACTGAATAATTCAATTTTCAAGTTAGCAAGTACTTTAGGCTCCTTTAATGTATTTAAGAATTTGTTAAATTCCGGAAACTTGTTAAAATGCATATTATGACTAAAGGCCTGAGGAGGAGCCGATGATCCTGTATTTCTAATAAGCTCCTAGGTAATAGCTGAAGCTGTTGGGTCATGGAGCGAACTGTAACTAGCAAGGAGTGACAGAACATGTGACCAATTCATTCACCTTAGAACTGAGTTAACTGAATATAAGGAAACTAATCAACCTAAGGCGACACAGGATATAATAGTAAATGGCTGTCTTGGATGAGGTGTCTTAGGTTGATGCAGTGATAACTTTAAAATATCTAACAAGATGACTCTCTGCCTAATCAACACAAAATCTGGTTAAGAAAGAGAGCTGGCTTCATAAGTGGTCCTAATGACTACCACCTTATAACCAGGAACAATGTCTTCTAACACCTTCCCATCTTTCCCAGTTTAAGTGGTTTCAACGAGGTCACTTTGTTTCCTGACTTACCTGAAGTCTCTGAAGGAAGCTCAGAAGTTTGACTAGATGGTTAAATAGTGCTGCAGTGAACAATGGGATACATGTGTCTCTTTCAATTTTGGTTTCCTCAGGGTATATGCCTAGTAGTGGGATTGCTGGGTCATATGGTGGTTTTATTCCTAGTTTTTTACGGAATCTCCATGCCATCTTCCATAGTGTCTGTATCAATTTACATTCCCACCAACAGTACAAGAGTGTCACTTTTCTCCACACCCTTTTCAGCATTTACTGTTTGTAGACTTTTTGATGAGGGCCATTATGACCAGTGTGTAGACTTTTTGATGAGGGCCATTCTGACCAGTGTGAGGTGATATCTCATTGTAGTTTTGATTTGCATTTCTCTAATAATGAGCAATGTTGAACATCTTTTCATGTGTTTGTTAGCCATCTGTATGTCTTCTTTGGAGAGATGTCTGTTTAGGTCTTTTTCCCACTTTTTGATTGGGTTGTTTGTTTTACTGGTATTGAGTTGTATGAGCTGCTTGTATATTTTGGAAATTAATCCTTTGTTAGTTGTTTCATTTGCTATTATTTTCTCCCATTCTGAAGGTTGTCTTTTCACTTTGCTTATAGTTTCCTTTGTTTGTTTGTAGTCCTTCTGCATCTTTGTTAAACATTTTTTTCATCTTCACAATCTGTACCTCCATTCTTTTCCTGAGATTTTGGATTATCTTCACTATCATTACTTTAAATTGTTTTTCAGCATATTGCCTATTTCCACTTCATTTAGTTGTTCTTCTGGGGTTTTATCTTGTTCCTTCATTTGGGATATATTTTTTCATCTCTTTTTTTCTAACTTTCTGTGATTTCAGTTTCTTTTCTGCAAACTGTTGGATTGTAGTTCTTGGTTCTGTTGTCTGTATTCTGTTGGATGAGGCTGTCTAAGGGACTTTTGCAGGCTTCTTGATGAGAGGATCTGGTTCCTTCCTGCTGGTGGTTGGAGCTGATTCCTGTCTCTCTGGTGGGAAGGACTCTGCTCAGGAAAGCTTTACCCAGCCTGTGAGCTGATATGTGGGACTCTGTTCCCTCCCTGTTGGTTGTTTGGCCTGAGACATCCCAGCACTGAAGCCTACAGGCTGTTAGGTGAGGCTAGGTCTTGAGTAGAAAATGGTGTTCTGCAGAAAGGCTTGTACCAATGAGTACTTTCCAGAACTGTTGTCTACCAGTGTCTTTGTCCCTTCAGTAAGCCACAGCCACCCCCAGCTCCACAGCAGACCCTCCGATACTAACAGGTAGGTGTGATCTAGTCTCTTATGAGGTCACTGATTTTTTCCCATGTGTTCTGATGCTCACAGGGTCTTGTTTTCCCCCTCCAATAGTTCAGTTTTTCTTTCTACCTGTCCCGTGGAATTCCTGTGATCACTCTCACTGTCCATCAAAGCCAGATTCTCTGGGATCTCCTTCTCTTGTTGACAGAACCCCAGGTTGGGAATCCTGATGTGAGGCTCAGGACTTTCACTCTGTCTCATTGCCACTTCTGTTTTGTCTTTGGATACCGGGTACCAATTTTTGTTAGATTCCTGTGTTTTTTTGTTGATTCTTCTTTAGCAATTAGCTGTGATCTTCATGTTTTAATAAGAAAGCGTTGCTTATGTCCTTCTACTCTGTCATTTTGTCAGCCATCTGTATAGCCTTTATCAAGGCACTTCAGCAGTACATATGAGGCTTGTCTTAGGCACTATATGATGAACAGACCACACTGGCTGCCAGAATTTCATAATGTACATAAAGGTTTTAATTGGGTTAAGTCCTGTATATAGGTCATCCAGATAGTCCCAGAAACATATTATGCTCACAAGACCATATCCTTGGAGGAGCTTCTAGTGGAGGGATGACAAGTGGATGCATATTCCAGGGATAGGGAGAAAGAAAGGGGCTCCAGCAAGATCTTCCAACAGTTTAATCCACTCCATGGCCTAGAATTATTTATCTTTAACTAGCCATTTTAATCATGACTGTGTCTTGCTGTGGGTCTGTTTGGGTTCAACTTTTGTTTTCCTATACCTGAATATTTTTCCTTTTCCAGGTTTGGGAAATTTTCTGCTATAATTTTATTAAATGCATTTTTACCTCCTTATCTATCTCTTCTCTTTCTGGGACCCCTAAAGTGCAGGAGTTTATATGCTTGATGTTATCCCCCAAATCTCTTAATCAGTTTCCATTTTTTAACATTTGTTTTTCTTTTTCCTGTTGTGCTGCTGATTTCTATTCTATCTTTCGATAGAATGCATTCTTCTGTATCACCTAGTTTGCTATTCATTCCTTCTAGTGTGCTTTTTACTTATTTCATTTTTACTTCTTTAAAAAAATAATTTTATTTATTTATTTTTGTTTGTGCTAAGTCTTCATTGCTTTATAGGCTCTTCTCTAGTTGTGGTGAGTGGGGGCTACTCTAGTTTTGGTGCACAGGCTTCTCATTTTCATGGCCTCTCTTGTTGCAGAGCATGGGTTCTAGGGTGCCTGGGCTTCAGTAGTTGCAGCATGTGGGCTCAACAGTTGTAGCTCTGGTTTCTAGAGCACAAGCTCAGTGGTTGTGGCATGCAGGCTCAGTCGTCCTGCAGCATGTGGGATCCTCCCAGACCAGGGATCAAACCCATGTCTTCTTCATTGGCAGGTGGATACTTTACCACTGAGTCACCAGGGAAACCTTATTCTTTACTTCTGACTGATTTTATATATATATATTTTTTTTTTTTTCTGCTTCGTTGTTAAAATTTTCATTGTGCTCATCTATTCTCTTACATAATTTAGTTAGCATTGTTATTATGAATGCTTTGAATTCTTTATCTAGTAAATTGTTCATTTCTGTGGTTCCTTGGTTCATTTCTGTGTTCATTGGTTCCTTTTTTTCCTTTTTTTTCTTTTTCAATTGAGAAAAATTCCTCTGCCTTCTCAATTTGCATATTCTCTGTCTCTATGAAATTAAGTAAACAATTATCTTGAATGCATGTCCTTATGAGTCTATGTGTACCCAGTGACTTTGGTGATAGACCTAGATTTAATGTGAACACAAGTCACATCTTTCCTCAGGGTGTGCTAGCATCTCTCATCATGGTAGAAGATGGGTCTGGAGAGTCAGAGGCTAGGGCAGAAGGCAAATGTGAGGAGGGACTTTACCTCTGTTCAGTGACTGTTGCCACCCTATTGGGGGTTGGATCAGATCTCAAGTTGCTGGAACAGAAGCCCTGAGGGTTGAGTCTGAAGTACCTCAGTTCCCTTGAAGTGTGTATTCTTCTGCTTTCCATCACAGGCTCCCTTAACCCCAGAGAAGAGCAGTGCTGGGGCAAGAGGTAATGGTGTGAGTCCTGAACAAGGGTCAGGGCACAGAGTATGGTATGACAGTCTGGCAGGTTTCAGAGATCTGATCTTCCTGTGATGTGCTGCTTGTGCTATCAACCACAATGGCTGACCAGTCCCTGCTCAGACACGCTTAGAGTCTGAGTCACTGTGGCATCTTAGAGCTGAGCTCATTCTTCATTTCTGACTACTTTTGCTTTAGTGGGGGAGCTTCAGTCTGAGGCAAATGGGACTAGAGTGTTTGCTTGATTCAGGCTGGGGCACACACCAGATTGGTCACAGGAAATGAGTCAACGACCTGTGTGGTTTCAATTCAACCTTTCCTGCCCGTGTTTTGGAGTAAGCAAGCATTCAAGTGCTCATCACAAAGACAGTCAAGGCTTCCCACAGCCCTCTTGTTAGTCCCACTGAACCTCCAATCAGCCAATGGGGCGCTTCTATTTGTCAGACTCCAGGGGTGGGTCATCCAATATGTTGCTCAAACTACGCACTCTCCAGTGAATGTCTATGCCTGTATAGTCTCCCTTTTCCTCTGAATCTTCTCCCAGAGGCACAAGTCCTAATATGATCATTTCTTTTCCCTTCCTACCCAATTCTTCATGTGTCTTTCTTACAACCTTGATTGTACAGGAGTCTTTGCTAGTCTTCAGTTAGTTTTCAGTGAGAATTTTTTCCACTGGTAGATGTATTTTTGATATGTTCATGGGGAGAGGGCCACATCCTCCTACTCTGCCATCTTGATTTGAGTCCTTAAAACACTTTTATATATAACACAAAAATACAAATAACTTGATAGTAAAATATTCAAGGAACAGACAGTTCTT
The DNA here is from genome assembly GCF_049115385.1 of Moschus berezovskii. Classification (NCBI taxonomy): domain Eukaryota; kingdom Metazoa; phylum Chordata; class Mammalia; order Artiodactyla; family Moschidae; genus Moschus; species Moschus berezovskii. Next base: position 47,947,648 of record NC_142488.1, on the reverse strand, counting down.
TAACTTCCTTATTAATCATGGAAGTACAATTTAAGATACCATTTTTAGCGCATCACATTTACAACAATAAAAAATCTATGTAATCTGTTTAAGGGAGGATGTAGTGATAGATACACTGGTTATAAGAGTGTGTATTTTTATATTAGCAGCATTAAAACCTTAAAGTGTATACTCTTTGACACATAATTTACTTATGGAATCTATGGGAAAATTCTTACATATGGACAAATATGCTTTTTTATTATAAAGAAAAATTTCAAAGATATAAATACCTTTTGAGAGAGGAATGACTATTCTGTCATGCAGTATAATATTGTGAGCTGTTGAAATATGTAGATAGATCTATTTTGATAAAAAAAATTCTTTGATATTTTATTAAGTGGATTGAGAAGATGAGTTGACTCACTGGAGAAGAGTCTGATGCTGGGAGGGATTGGGGGTGGGAGGAGACGGGGACGACAGAGAATGAGATGGCTGGATGGCATCACCGACTCGTTGGACATGTGTTTGAGTGAGCTCCGGGAGTTGGTGATGGACAGGGAGGCCTGGCGTGCTGTGATTCATGGGGTCGCAAAGAGTCGGACACGACTGAGCTGAACTGAACTGAACTGAAAGTGAATTAAAACAAATTGCAGAATGAACTAATTTATATTCAAACTCTGTCTAAAATTTTATATTACTGTAAGTACTATCTGTATGAACATTTAAATGCATAGGAAAGGATTTAGAATGTAAGTACTATCTGTATGAACATTTAAATGCATAGGAAAGGATTTAGAAAGAACTGATACCTGTGATTTTTTTTTAGAAATAGAGTTGAAGAAAAGTAGAAGTTTGGCAACAAGGATAATTTTGTCTATGTTGTTTGAATTATATGCTGTTCAATTATAAACATGTATTATTTCTGTAAATAAATACAGATTTTCTGAAGAATAAAAGAACGTGTTGATGGGTAATGGGGTCAGAATGGGGCCAGTTGATCAATTATGGCAATCTAGAAAAATAAGAAATACAGAGCTAGACATCCTAGAACTTTTCTCAGGGAAAAATGCCTTGGGTAATGGAAACATCTGGTCTATGTGTCAGATAAATCTTCGTTGTGCAGGCAAGTTTACACCAGGTATAAATAAGATGCCCGTTTTCAACATCTTATGACTTTGATTTAATGTTTATGAAAAAATACACTAATAATTTTGCTTCCCTTATAATCTGCCTAGAAGGAAAAGTGGGGTGTTAGCTTCTCAAGAGACATATCTAATCTGTATGATTATTGCATTTCTCAATATAAATGAATAAATTGTCCTTTTTTATATCTTTCAGTCTTATAATCAGCGAAGTTTCACCTCCTGAATTTGGATGGATTCTGGGACATGACCAGTATCAAGCTGTAGATCTCTAAAATTGAAGACCCCAGCCTGCATTGTGGTGACCTCACCAAAGCAAATAATGCCTGTGAGGTGGTCCTGCAGCAGCCAGTCAATGCTCTCTTTTGGTGACACTCAGTCTTTGCTGTATAACTTTAAATTCTTATAAATCCATTAAGTTTCCAATAAAGTTTTTCTCCCATTTGCTGTTAGTTCTATATGACTACAATCTAGTAAAGTGTGAATTTTCAGTAAAGGTTTCATAGTAATTCCAAGCATCAGTAAAATTTGTATCAAAGTATGACCTTCTTCCTCAGAGTTACCATTCACTCATTCTTTATAGTGTGAAAATACCAGAAGAATGGGGGGGGGAGGGGATTGAGGGGAAATATGAAAAATAATTAAATTCCCAGCACATTCTCTTTACTGTCAACTTTTCTATGGTATCTTATCTATTCTATGGTATTCTTTATTCTTCTACATCTTAACTGCTTTTTTGGTCAAGATGGCTGCTGTTCTTTTTATTTGCTATTTTCCAAGTTACTTCTAAAACACTCAGTATTAAACAAATAGGTTATCTTAATTAAAAACATTAATAAAAAATTATGATAAAAATAAAAGAAAAACGGGAAAATTTCAGTCAGCAATTTTTAGTATTTTCACATTGTTCATGTATTTTTCATAAATCATAGAAAAATTTAAAGTTACAGTTTGGGAGATCTTTATGTACATTAAATAATATAGAAATGATACAATAATTAAAACAATCTATTATTTATGTAGAAATGTGTACCCAAGTCAATATAATAGGATATAAACCCCAGAAATGGACACATATGAGGCTTTAAAGGTAGTATTTCAAATGAATGAGGAATGGTTGAATCATTCATTAAATTGTGTAAAGAATATCTGGCTGATCATATGGGGAAAAACAGATTAGATCTCCCCCTTCATACCATGAATTTAAATTAAATATATCAAATCACAAAAATATTAGAAAAATTTGGGTGGATATTTATATTATTGTGGGATGAGCATACCCCATACATAATAATTTAGTTATTCAAAAGGTTGTGTTTAACTATTTATGATGTAATAAATGCTACAAACTTTGGAAATATGAGGGTGAGTAAAATAGTAGTCAGTGTAGCTTGCAGTCTAACAGGAAAGGCAGTTAATTAAACAAATTTTATAAAGCAAGTCTTGATCTACATACTGAAGCTGCCTTCAGTGATCCCTCCTCATCTTTCAGTTCAGAATTCCTTTGCTTACTTCATTTTCAGCCTTTTTCTTCATATTGAGAAAGATGGTACCTCAGTACCTTCAGAATTATATTACATTAAGCTCACACACTCAAAAGGAGAGGCAATCTCAGTCCCCATATCAATAGCTCCAAAAGTACTTAGTTTGACCTTGCTTGGATCACATATGAATTTATGGATGAATCACTATCTACTAGAATGGGTGCTCTGATTGGCCAGCTTAAAGATTATGTTCTTACCTCTATGGAGAAGAAGGTAGGGCTCCTGACTGACAGTCTCACCAGAGTCATACTGAATCAGGAAGTGGCAATTCCCAAAACGAAGAGACACAAGACAGATTAAAAAGTAGTATATATATATCCATTAAGCAAGAAAATATTCCCTACTTGATAATTAAAAAACAATTTAGCTAAACTATAAAGTAGATGGAGTGGTGAGAGATCAGACAGGAGTGATAGGTAGAGGCAATCACGAGGATTTATATAAATTGTTTTACAGAAATTAGACTTTGTGGGTTTTTTAATTGCAATAAAATATACATAATATAAAATTTATCATTTAATCATTTAAATTAACTCTTTTTTAATTAAAAAATATTTTTGACCATGCCACGTGGCATGTGGGATCTTAGTTTTCCAACCAGGGATTGAATCTGTGCTACCCACAGTGGAAGCATGGAATCTCAACCACTGGACCACCAAGGAAGTCCCTAACCATTTTTTTTTTTTAATTGGAGGATAATTGCTTTACAATAATGTGGTCTCTGCCATACATAAACACGAATCAACCATTGTACATTTATACATAGTTAAAGTGCAACTGTCACCACCACCCATTCTCAAGAATTTTTCACTTTCCCAAACTGAAATTCTGTATTCATAAAGCAGTAACTCTCCATTCCTCCCTCCCCCCAGTTCCTGAAAACCAGCATTTTATTTTTTGTATCTATGAATTGAACTACTCTATGTACCTCATATCAGTGGAATTATAAAATATTTGTATATAGCTTATTTCACTTGGTATAACCTCTTCAAGTTTCATCCATGTTGTAGCAACGTATCAGAATGCCTTCCCTTTTTTAAATTGTGGTAAAATATGCACAACATAAAATTATAATTTCTAACTGTACAGCTTAGAAGCAAATATATTTATATCATATAGTCCATCTCAAATACCTTTTCATCTTACAAAATGAAAATTCTATGCACGTTACATAATAATTCATTTACCGCTATACCAAGCCACTAGCAGACAACATTTCACTTTCTGTTTCTATGAGACTGACTAGATACCTCATATAAGTATAATAATACAGTATATGTATTTTTGTGATGTGATTGGCTTATTTCACTTAGCATAATGTCCTCAATTCATGTTGCACCATGTGACGGGACTTCCTTCTTTAAAAGGTTAATTTTCTGTAAACACTTTTTTTAGAACAGTTTTAGGCTCACAGAAAAATTAAGTGTAAAGTATAGAGTTCCCATGTATTCCCACTCCAATAGGTGCATAAACTCCCCCTTTATCAGCATCACACCCTACAGCGGTGTATTTGTCACAACTGATGAACCTAAATTGACCCATTGTAATCCCTGGTTTACACTAGGATTCTCTCCTGGTGTTTTACATTAAGTTTTTCATTCTGTGGGTTTGGACAAATGTATAATGATATGCGTACATAGTTAAAGTAGTGCACAGAATATTTACATCACTCTAAAAATCACCTGTGCTCCAGTGATTCATCCCTCCTCTCCCTACCACCAAATCCTGACAACTACTTATCTTTTTACTGACTCCATAGATTTGCTTTTTCCTGAGTGTTATGTCCCTGGAATCATACAATATATACTCCATTCAGATTGGCCTTTTTCACTTAGTAATATGGATTTAAGTTTCTTTCATGTCTTCGTGGCATGATAGTTCATTTATTTTTATTGCTGAATAATATTCAATTGTTTTGATGTACCACAGTTTATAAATCCATTAACTTATTGAAAGACTTCTTGGATGCTTCCAAGTTCTGGCAATTATGAATAAAGCTCCCATAAAATCCTTGTGCAGATTTTTATTTGGACATAAGTTTTCAATTCTTTGGGTAAATATCAAGAGTGCATTTGCTGAACTGTAGGAAAAGAATTGGATTAGTTCTGTAAGAAATCACAAACTGCTAACCAAAGTGGCAGTACAGTTTTGCATTCCAACAAGGAATGAATTAGAGTTCCTATTGCTCTTCATATCCTAGCCAGCATTAGCTAATTTCAGTGTTCTGTGTTTTGGTCATGCTAATAGGTGTATAGTGGTATCTTACTGTTGCTTAAACTTATATTTCCCTGATGACATATGATGTGGAGCACTCTTTCATGTGCTTCTTTGTCATGTGTATATCATCATTGATGCTATGTCTGATAAAGTTTTTGGCTCATTTTTTAGTCATGTTTTTTGCTGCCTTATTGGTGAGTTTTAATTATTTATATTGTTGAGTAACATTCCTTGAGCACATGTGTTTTTTTCTTATGGAGAGCTCTAAATTTCTTCTATTTAAAGTAACATTGGTTTATAACATTGTTAAGTTTCATGTATACAATATTATATTTCAACTTCTTTATACTATAGCCTGCTCACCACAAAAAGTTTAGTTTTCATTTATCATCATATAGTTGACCACTTTACCAATTTCATCTTCCCCCACCCGCCTCCCCCACTGGTAACTATTAATATGTTCTCTGTATCTATATGTCTAATTTTGTTTGTTCATTCAGGAGCAGACCAATCATCATGTGCTCAAGCTGCAGCTCAGCCAATCAGATCATGTGTCTGAAGGTGTTGGTGTGGCCATTTTCCCTAAGGTAGGAGATTTACAACACAATAAAGTCCAGTTCACAATTGAAGGCCTGTTTTAGATGGACAATCTCTCAGCCTGGGGAAGGGGTCGAGTCTAGGGGTCATGTCCCATGTCTGGCAGTTCCAGTGATTCTCAACTGGAAAAACGCCTGGGAATGTCAGAATCAAAACAAGTTTATTAGTCCTCATCCACCTCCATTATCCCAACCTCCACCTATTGATTCAAGGGCAAATATATTCTTTTCTTATTTTGTTAACTCTTTGGGAATAGGAATTCCTTTAAAACGTCCAAGGAAAGCATGGACCTTACCCCTTGAAAAGCACCCATTCTGCTTTGCCTTCACAAGGATGTTTCCTGACCCTTCTACCCCTTGGAGGTCCAAACTTCACCCAGGTTCTGATTCCCTAGTGAAAGGTTGCAGGTGGGCCCCCATCCAAGCACCATTGCATTTTCAGTTTTATTCACTGTGCAGACATGATGAAAGAATTTGTAGGAAAAGAGGACCTCAGGGCCAGCCAAAATCCTGGGGAAAGAGCAGAGCAATCATGGAAGGCAACTGGGTTCTGAACAGTCTTTGTGAGGAAAGGCACATTTAAGAGACTAGCGCTTCAGGATATCTCATTCTTTAATGTGACAAATAGTCGAGCTCTCCCTTTTCAAGGCTTTGGCTCTGCTGAATCCACTCTTTTACAGTCCAGGCTCAAAACCATCCCCAATAAAAAGAAATGCAAAAAGGCAAAATGATTGTCTGAGGAAGCCTTACAAATAGGTGAGAAAAGAAGAGAAGTGAAGGCAAAGGAGAAAAGGAAGTGAAATGTGAAAGTCACTCAGTCATGTCTGACTCTTTGCAAACCCATGGATTGTCCGTGGAATTCTCCAGGCCAGAATACTGTAATGGGTAGCCTTTCCTTTCTCCAGGGGCTCTTCCTATCCCAGGGATCAAATCCAGGTCTCCTGCATTGCAGGTGGATTCTTTACCAGGTGAGCCACAAGGGAAGCCCATCTGAATGCAGACAAGATATGTCTTGGTTTACCCAGAGACTTCTGTTGTGTTGAGCTATCCCGAGGTAGTACCATTGTAAATGACTGTGTGGAATATCTTTGGGCACAAACCTGTTGTGCTTTTCAGAATGATTTTGGCTTTCATTTTGTTTTTGTAAAATAGAGCTCCCTAGGGGGCCTTATTGGGAAAAAGCCTGTGATTATTTTTGAAGTACCTGGTTTACAGGGTACTTTTAACCTAGGCCTCCTGCTTTTAACTTCCTCTATTGTCATAAGACATATAGGGCTAGTTTTCAGTAATTTGCATTTTTTGGTCTTAGGTCCATTGTCTTACCTGCTCTTGTGATTGAAATGTAATGAAGTGGTTAAAGCACATTCTTTCACATTTGTCCAATTGTGAAAAAGCTTTAACTCTATTTATATGGACTCTAATAATAGATGGTGTGGCAAAACAGAGAAAAGAGAAAGTTCTGGGTTTGAATTCAGTTTCTAGGTGAGAGTGTGGCTTAGGAGGACTCTGACCTGCAGGACACTCATAAAATTGCACCCGCACTCTTGAATGAAGACTACTTTCTCAGCCTGACATCTAATGCTCTTGATGACTTGCTTTCCAGCTTCACTATTTACTACTCCTGAACCATTTACTATCATTTCCTGCTTCTTATGCTACAGGCCATTTACCTCAGAATTCCAAGTTATCTCATTGTTTATATTTTGACAGTGTATTTCCTTTTTGCTTTCTCTTCAATTTCTTGTCTCATTCTGAACTGGTAGATAAAATGTCAGCTTGTTAGTTAGATACATACAAAAGTATTATTACTAACTGGGTACATGGAAATTAAGGCATTAAGCATACACAAACAAGGACCCTTGGTAAGAACTGCTGCTGCTGAGTCCCTTCAGTCGTGTCAGACTCTGTGCGACCCCATAGATGGCAGCCCACCAGGCTCCCCCGTCCCTGGGATTCTCCAGGCAAGAATACTGGAGCGGGTTGCCATTTCCTGCTCCATTGGTGAGAACAGAACAATAGAATTCTAGAGCTGTTTGGGCCTTTGCAATTATTTTGTTCAAATCCTTATTGTACTGAGTACTAAACCAGTCTAGAAAGACAAAAGGATTTAGAGCACATAGTACTGTCCTTTAAGAAAAAACAAAACAAAACTGAAAGTCTGTCTCACAGTCATGTCTGACTCTGCAATCCCATGGACTGTATCCTGCCCAGCTCCTCTGTCCATGGAATTCTCCAGGCAGTAGTGATCCAGTGCACTGCCATTTCCTTCTCCAGAGAATCTTCTCAACCCAGGGATTGAACCCAGGTCTCCTGCACTGTAGGCAGATTCTTTATCAACTGAGCCATGCCTTAAATGAATATTTATTGATTCTTGGGCCTAGGTGCTATTACTGCTAATTTTCTTCTCCCTCATTATTTTTTCAAAAGGAAATAAAATGTTTGAGATGTATTGTAGCCCTTATTATATCCTTTACCCATTTTTTCCCTTTGACCCTGAACTGAATTCAGGGTATGCCCTTTCTACTAATGTTTCTAATTTCACTACATATGTATCCCAAAAATGTATATAATAGTACTTTTTCTGATACAATAATGATACCCATCATTAATTCATTCAGGGTACCCCCTTCATGATTTTCCCATACTCTTATACTACTTATACTGCATATTTTTCTTTAGAAGATGCATTTAACTGTTAAATTATTTCCCAGAATAATGCACCATCTAGTGACATGTGGGCAGCTGCTTTGATATCTTTGAGATACCTTATGCCTTAGATCATCTACAATCATCTAACAGTCTACCATTGGTACTGCAGTTTAGAAACCATTACACTAAACTTCACATGGGATAAATGTGTGTCAATTCGGTGGTGTTTATCTCTGATTAATAAGGTTTTTGTTTTGACAAGGAAATTTTCTACCTGTAACTTCATCTTTAACATGACACTCTTTTGACCTGCTGACAAAGATTCTCTCCTTGACCAAACTCTACTCAGGCTCTTTTGATCTTTCTTCTCAACTAGACCTTGACTTTTGGGCTTCCATATTTATCTCTGTATTATCAGTTTTAGTAAGAATCTTGCTAAGGAAGTTTAGCCAGAATACCCAGCCTCAACGTCTAAGTGGGTTCCTCTTCCCACATATCTCCCACATGATGTCTGATCACCCTGGCCTACCTTCAACAAAAATCCTGTTCGGTCAGTTTAGTCAGAATCCTCTCCTTATCTCTGATGTTTCCTCTTAGTGATTTTACATTCACTGACCACTCCCCTCCCATCATTGCTGCCACCGTGTTCCTTGGCTTAAAATTCACATTTTTCCTTGCTGCATTCAGAGTTAAGTCTGATCTCCCTCCTCCACTGCAAGACACCATTACAGTGATCCCTATACTTACCACAATAGTCCTCCATTGAATGAAGTTTTTCTTACCTTCTATAACAAGAGCCATGAATAATTTTTTCTTTAACAGTTATGGTGTCCAAACCCAGATGGGATCAGATTTATCATTGGATCCCCAGATCTCTCACTCAGGACTCTAGGTGATTATATTTGCAGCCTTTGGCTTCACTTCTGACTGACTGGTCAGGTGTCCATTGGTCAATCTGACTCCTAAATCATTGCTCTGGACAAATATCTATTGAAGTTGGTAAGGACAGATTTTGATTCTTAACATTCTGATTAATACTCTAGAAGTCTAGGTAGAAGTCCCAGACAGAGGTTGCATTTAAGTACTGCTGCTGCTAAGTCACTTCAGTCATGTCAGACTCTGTGTGACCCCGTAGACGGAAGCCCACCAGGCTCAGCCATCCCTGGGATTCTCCAGGCAAGAACACTGGAGTGGGTTGCCATTTCCTTCTCCAATGTGTGAAAGTGAAAAGTGAAAGTGAAGTCACTCAGTCGTGTCCGACCCTTAGCGACCCCACAGACTACAGCCTACCAGGCTCCTCCATCCATGGGATTTTCCAGGCAATAGTACTGGAGTGGCTTGCCACTGGGATCTCTGTAATAAACAGGTTAGAATCACAGGCTTCTTTGTTTAAAAGATACCTGCTGGGCTAAAAGTCTTTCTTCCTGGCTCTCTTCTTAATTGGGGTATTATTCCTTCACTCACTGGACTGGAAGTTCTTTTGGCTCCTTTTTAAAAAATTAATTTATTTTAATTAGAAGCTAATTACTTTACAATATTGTGTTTTTTGCCATATGTCAACATGAATCAGCGGTGGATGTACATGTGTCCCCCCATCCAAAACACCCTTCTTACCTCCCTCCCCACCCCATCCCTCTGGGTTGTCCCAGAGCACCGGCTTTGAGTGCCCTGCTTTCTGTATCAAATTTGCACTGGTCATCTGTTTTACATATGGTAGTATATATGTTTCGATGCTATTCTTTCACATCATCCCACCCTCTCCCTCTCCCACATAGTTTGAAAGTTTCTTCTTTACATTGTTGTCTCTTTTGCTGTCTTGCATATAGGGTCATCATTACCGTCTTTCTAAATTCCATATATATGCCTTAATATACTGCATTGTTGTTTCTTTTTCTGACTTACTTCACTCTGTATAATAGGTTCCAGTTTCATCCACCTCATTAGAACTGATTCAAATGCTTTCGTTTTTGTAGCTGAGTAATATTCCATTGTGTATATGTACCACAATTTCCTTATCCATTTGTATGCCGATGGACATTTAAGTTGCTTCCATGTCCTAGCTATTGTAAACACTGCTGCAATAAACATTGGGGCACGTGTGTCTCTTTCAATTCTGGTTTCCTCGGTGTGTGTGACAAGCATTGGGATTTCTGGGTCATATGGCAGTTCTATTTCCAGTTTTTTAATGTATCTCCACACTGTTCTCGATAGTGGCTGTACTAGTTTGCATTCCCACCAACAGTGTAAGAGGGTTCATTTTTCTCCAAACCCTCTCCAGCATGTATTTTTTGTAGACTTTTTGATGCCAGCCATTCTGACCAGCAAGAGATGGTACTTCATTGTGGTTTTGATTTGCATTTCTCTGATAATGAGTGATGTTGAGCATCTGTCCATATGTTTGTTAGCCATCTGTATGTCTTCTTTGGAGAAATGACTAGTTCTTTGGTCATTTTTTGATTGGGTCATTTATTTTTCTGAGCTGCATGAGTTGCTTGTGTATTTTGGAGATTAATTCTTTGTAAGTTGTTTCATTTGCTATTATTTTCTCCCATTCTTATGACTGCCTTTTCACCTTGCTTATAGTTTCCTTCGTTATGCAAAAGCTTTTAAGTTTAATCACATCCCATTTGTTTATTATATTTTCTTGTCTTACATTTAGATTTTTAATCCATTTTGAGTTTATTTTTGTGTATAGTGTTAGAAAATGTTAGTTTCATTCTTTTACCTTTGCCCCCCTTGTGTGTGGCTCCTTGTTTTGATTAGGGTTCTTTCCCTGACTCCTGGACTGGAAGGCTTTCCCCTAAGCTGCTTAATTCAATTTCAGTTCTCTCTCTCCTTCCTGGGTTGGATTTTTTTCCTGACCCTTTGTAAAAAAAAAAAAATTGTTCTCTTGTTGATACTGCTTTGTAAATGGGAATTCCCCAGTTAATTGAAACCCCTTTCTTGAGTCTCTGCTCACTATATGTTCTGCCAACTCTGTCCAACTCTTTCTTGTTGGCATGATTTTGCTGATGATAATTTGGAAGTTTTTTACCTCCTTGGGAATTTTGCAATCTCCCCCAGATTTCTAAGATCCCTCTCTTCCTGTTACTTCTGCTCCTCCTTCTTTCTCTTACCACCTTCAATCTCCCCTCCAATTCTTTTGAATCCTTTGATATGCTTGCCTTCAAAGTCCTCCCCTCTTCATCTCTCTTATCCATCCATCCTTGATAGACTTTTCCCTTCTAACTTCAGCTCCTTACAATCACTTTTACCCTGTACTCTTCATTGGGTACTGTCTAAGCATTCATGTATCCCTGCTGGCAACCATCTGAGGCTTCTGAAAAGAGCAAAAAGGATTAACTGAAAATAGAATTTGATGTTTTCTTCACTCATGAGCTTTGGAGATATCTAGGCAACTGGTATGTGTTTCTCCTTTCAGTCTCTTAAAATTTAGTCCACATCCTCTATATTGTTACCCTCCATGGCAAAAGAAAATGGTGAAATCTACTCCAAAGTTTTTGATAAACATGTAACTTTTTGTTATTTTCATAAAGCAATTCAAATAATAATAAAAGGTAGATAAAAACTATGGAATTTTTGTTACTGTATTTTGCTGACTGATCACTAAAATTTCATAATGAAAGCTACGAGGTGTCAGCATGGATCAATGTGTATGTTTTTACATATGTCCATATATATGTTATGTATTTGTTACATTTTTCTGTCTCTGGATTTTTCAGTTCAGTTGCTCAGTCGTGTCCGACTCTGCGACCCCATGAATCGCAGCACGCCAGGCCTCCCTGTCCATCACCAACTCCCGGAGTTCACCCAAACTCATGTCCATCGAGTCGGTGATGCTATCCAGCCATCTCATCCTCTGTCATCTCCTCCTCCTGCCCCCAGTCCCTCCCAGCATCGGAGTCTTTTCCAGTGAGACAACTTTTCGCATGAGTTGGTCAAAGTATTGGAGTTTCAGCTTCAACATCAGTCCTTCCAGTGAACACCCAGGACTGATCTCCTTTAGAATGGACTGGTTGGATCTTCTTGCAGTCCAAGGGACTCTCAAGAGTCTTCTCCAACACCACAGTTCAAAAGCATCAATTCATTGGTGATTAGCTTTCTTCACAGTCCAACCGTCACATCCATACATGACCACAGGAAAAACCATAGCCTTGACCAGACGGACCTTTGTTGGCAAATAATGTCTCTGCTTTTTAATATGATATCTAGGTTGGTCATAACTTTCCTTCCAAGGAGTAAGTGTCTTTTAATTTCATGGCTGCAATCAGCATCTGCAGTGATTTTGGAGTCCAAAAAAATAGTCTAACACTGTTTCCACTGTTTCCCCATCTATTTCCTATGAAGTGATGAACCCACTTGTAGTGTGAAAATAATGTATAAATTCTCTTAAGGAATATCCGTTTCAATTTGTTTATAAATAAATAAGAACTTATATAAATTATGTTTTCCTAAAACTCTCAGAAAGATAAAAACAATCCCAGTATTTTAAAAAGTATTTCATATCTGGGGTAATATTATATCACCAAGTATAACCTACTCTATGTGCAAAAGATTAACAAATTATAAATATAACCTAAGAACCAAATGTACAATAAAAATTAATTACTCGATGCCTATGAAGCACAGAAGAAAATAATAAGGTGGACAATTCATATGGTTAAGTTTTCAAATTATTTGGTTGTGTAAAACTCTTTTATTACTCACCTGATTTACTATCAAGAAAAGTAACTAAAGATGATGACAATCTTTAATATCTCATGAAATTTTCATGATCAGTTCAGGCATAATTCTTAAAAATAAAGTAAAGATATGTAAGTGATATAAAACTTTATAAATGAAATTTTTAGCAATAATTATGTTTTATAACATGTGTACTGTAAAATAGTTCAAATTTTATTTTTGTAACTTGAAACTTTAAGAATATGCTAAATTATGGGATTGCAAATTGGTGTAGCCACTATGGAAAATAGTATGATTTCCTCAAAAACCTAAAGTTCAGTTCAGTTCAGTCGCTCAGTCGTGTCTGACTTTCCGTGACCCCATGAATCACAGCACGCCAGGCCTCCCTGTCCATCACCAACTCCTGGAATTCACTCAAACTCATGTCCACAGAGTCAGTGATGCCATCCAGCCATCTCATTCTCAGTCGTCCCCTTCTCCTCCCGCCCCCAAACTTTCCCAGCATCAGAGTCTTTTACAGTGAGTCAACTCGTCACATGAGGTGGCCAAAGTATTGCAGTTTCAGCTTTAGCATCAGTCCTTCCAATGAACACCCAGGATTGATCTCCTCTAGAATGGACTGGTTGGATTTCCTTGCAGTACAAGGGACTCTCAAGAGTCTTCTCCAACACCACAGTTCAAAAGCATCAATTCTTCGGTGATAAGCTTTCTTCACAGTCCAACTCTCACATTCATATATGACCACAGGAAAAACCATAGCCTTGACTAGAAGGACCTTGGTTGGCAAAGTAATGTCTCTGCTTTTTAATATGTTGTCTAGGTTACTCATAACTTTCCTTCCAAAGAATAAGCGTCTTTTAATTTCATGGCTGCAATCAGCATCTGCAGTGATTTTGGAGCCCCCAAAAATAAAGTCTGACACTGTTTCCACTGTTTTTCCATCTATTTCCCATGAAGTGATGGGACCAGATGCCATGATCTTTGTTTTCTGAATGTTGAGCTTCAAGCCAACCTTTTCACTCTCCTCTTTCACTTTACTCAAGAGGCTTTTGAGTTCCTCTTCACTTTCTACCATAAGGGTAGTGTCATCTGCATATCTGAGGTTATTGATATGTCTCCCGGAAATCTTGATTCCAGCTTGTGCTTCTTCCAGCCCAACGTTCCTCATGATGTACTCTGCAGATAAGTTAAATAAGCAGAGTGACAGTATACAGCCTTGACGTACTCCTTTTCCTATTTGGAACCAGTCTGCTGTTCCATGTGCAGTTCTAACTGTTGCTTCCTGACCTGCATACAGGTTTCTCAAGAGGCAGGTCAGGTGGTCTGATATTCCCATCTCTTTCAGAATTTTCCACAGTTTATTGTGATCGACACAGTCAAAGGCTTTGGCATAGTCAATGAAGCAGAAATAGATATTTTTCTGGAACTCTCTTGCTTTCTCCATGATCCAGCGGATGTTGGCAATTTGATCTCTGATGCCTCTGCCTTTTCTAAAACCTGCTTGAACATCTGGGAGTTCACGGTTTACATATTGCTGAAGCCTGGCTTGGAGGATTTTGAGCATGACCTTACTAGCGTGTGAGATGAGTGCAATTGTGCGGTAGTTTGACCATTCTTTGGCATTGCCTTTCTTTGGATTGGAATGAAGACTGACCTTTTCTAGTCCTGTGCCACTGCTGAGTTTTCCAAGTTTGCTGGCATATTGAGTGCAGCACTTTCACAGCATCATCTTTCAAGATTTGAAATAGCTCAACTGGAATTCCATCACCTCCACTAGCTTTGTTCATAGTGATGCTTTCTAAGGCCCACTTGACTTCACATTCCAAGATGTCTGGCTCTAGGTCAGTGATCACATTATCGTGACTATCTTGGTCGTGAAGATCTTTTTTGTACAGTTCTTCTGTGTATTCTTGCCACCTCTTCTTAATATCTTCTGCTTCTGTTAGGTCCATACTATTTCTGTGCTTTATTGAGCCCATCTTTGCATGAAATATTCCCTTGGAATCTCTAATTTTCTTGAGGAAATCTCTTGTTTTTCCTATTCTGTTGTTTTCCTCTATTTCTTTGCATTGATCACTGAGGAAGGCTTTCTTATCTCTCCTTGCTCTTCTTTGGAACTCTGCATTCAGATGCTTATATCTTTCCTTTTCTCCTTTGCTTTTCACTTCTCTTCTTTTCACAGCTATTTGTAAGGCCTCCTCAGACAGCCATTTTCCTTTTTTGCATTTCTTTTCCATGGGGATGATCTTGGTCCCTGTCTCCTGTACAATGTCACAAAAATCTAAAAAGAACTACAATAAGATCCAGCAAAAATCAATTTGAAATTATATATGTGTAGCATTATTTACAATAGCCAAGACATGGAAGCAACTTAAGTATCAATCAACTGATTAATGGATAAAGAAGATGTGGTACACATATACAATAGAAATATGCTCAGCTATAAAGAGAATGAAATTTTGACATTTGTAACAACATGAATGAACTTGGAAGGTATTATATTTAGTGAAATAAGACAGATAGAGAAAGGCAAATAGTATATGATATTTCTCACATGTGGAATCTAAAATATTTAACAAATGAATGAATATAACAAAACAGAAACAAACTCACAGATATACAGAAGAAACTAGTGGTTACCAGTCAGGAGGTGGAAGTATAGAGGGGTCAGTTAAGGTTAGTGGAATAAGAGGTACAAACTACTCTACATAAAATAAAGAAGCTATTGATAAAATGACACATTATTCAGCACAGGATATTTAGCCAGTATTTTATAATAACTTTAACTGTTGTATAATCTATAAAGATATTTCATACACCTGAAGCTAATGTACTATCAACTATTTCCATATAAGATAAAATATTGATATATTATTTTTTTCAATGCTATCCTCTCATATCATCTCACCTTCTCCTTCCCACACTGTGTCCAAAATGACTGTGTTTCCTTTACTGCTCTTCAAGTAGCACCGTCAGTATTATCTTTCTAGATTTCATATATATGCATCAATAAGCAATATTTGTCTTTCTCTTTCTGATTACTTCCCTCTCAATAAAAGACTCTAGTTCACCCCCCCTCATTGGAATTGACTCAAATGCATCCCTTTTTATAACGGAGTAATATTGCATTGTGTGTATGTACAACAACTTCCTTATCCATTCACCTGTCAATGGACATCTAGGTTGCTTCCATGTCCTAGATATTGTAAATAGTGCTGCACTGAACGTTCGGGTACATGTTTCTTTTTCAATTTTGGTCTCCTCAGAATGTATGGCCAGTACTGGGATTGCTGGGGTGTATGGTATCTTTAATCCTAGTTCTTTTACGGAACGAATATAGTATTCTCCATAATGGCTCTATCAGTTTGCATTCCCACTAACAGTTGAGAGGATTCCTTTTTCTCAACTCTCTCCAGCATTTATTGTTTGCACACTTTTTGATGATGGCAATTCTGACTGGTGTGAGAGGGTACTTCACTGTAATTTTTATTTGCATTTCCCTAATAAAAAGGAAAGTTATGACCAACCTAGATAGTATATTATAAAGCAGAGACATTACTTTGCCAACAAAGGTCCGTCTAGTAAAGGTTATGGTTTTTCCAGTGGTCATGTATGGATGTGAGAGTTGGACTGTGAAGAAAGCTGATCGCCGAAGAATTGGATGCTTTTGAACTGTGGTGTTGGAGAAGACTCTTGAGAGTCCCTTGGACTGCAAGGAGATCCAACCAGTCCTTTCTAAAGGAGATCGATCCTGGGTGTTCACTGAAAGGATCGATGCTAAAGCTGAAACTCCAATACTTTGGCCACCTCATGCGATGAGTTGACTCACTGGAAAAGACTCTGATGCTGGGAGGGATTGGGGGCAGGAGGAGAAAAGGACGACAGTGAATGAGATGGCTGGATGGCATCACTGACTCGATGGACATGAGTTTGAGTGAACTTCGGGAGTTGGTGATGGACAGGGAGGCCTGGCATGCTGTGATTCATGGGGTCGCAAAGAGTCGGACACGACTGTGCGACTGAACTGAACTGAACAATGAGTGATGTTGAGCATGTTTTCATATGTTTACTAGCCATCTGCATGTCTTCTTTGGAGAAACATTTCTTTAGATCTTCTGCCCACTCTTTGATTGGTTGTTTGTTTTTTTTTTTTTTTTCTGGTATTGAGCTTCATGTGCTTCTCATATATGTTAGTGATTAATCCTTTGTTAGTTGTTTTATTTGCCATTATTTTCTCCCATTCTCGGGGGGTCTTTTCACCTTGCTTATAGTTTCCTTCACTGTGCAAAAGCTTTTAAGTTTAATTACGTCCCATTTGTTTATTTTTGTTTTTATTTCCATTTTTCTAGGAGGTGAATCATAGAGGATCGTGCTGTGGTTTATGTCACAGAGTGTTCTACCTATGTTTTCCTCTAAGAGATTTACAGTTTCTGGTCTTACATTTAGGTCTTTAGTGCATTTTGAGTTAACCTCTGTGTATGGTGTTAGGAAGTGGTATAATTTCATTCTTTCACACAAAGTTGACCAACTTTTCCATCACCACTTGTTGAAGAGACTATCTTTTACCCATTGTATATTTTTAGCTCATTTGTTAAAGTGTCCATGGGTGTGTGTATTCATCTCTGCACTTTCTATTTTGTTCCATTGATCTATATTTCTGTCTTTGTGCCCGTACCATACTGTCTTGATAACTATAGTTTTGTAGTATAATCTGAAGTCAGGAAGGTTGATTCCTCTAGTTCTATTTTTTGTCAAGATTGTTTTGGCTATTTGAGATCTTTTGTGTTTCAATTCAAGTTGTCAAATTATTTTTCCTCGTTCTATGAAAAATACTGTTTGTAGTTGGATAGGGATTCCATTGAATCTACATTGCTTTGGGTAGTATAGTCATTTTCACTATATTGATTCTTCCAGTCTAAGAACATGGTATATCTCTCCATCTGTTTGTGTAAACTTTGACTTCTTTCACCAGTGTCTTACAGTTTTCTGCATACAGGTCTTTTGTCTCTTTAGGTAAATTTACTGTGAAGTATTTTATTCTTTTTGTTCCAATGGTGAATAGGATTGTTTCTTTAATTTCTTTCTCATATTTCATTGTTAGTGTATAGGAATGCAAGAGAGTTCTGTGTATTCATTTTATACCCTGCAAATTTACTGTATTCATTGATTAGCTCTAGTAATTTTCTGGTGGCATCTTTAGTGTTTTCTATGTAGAGAAGGAAATGGCAACCCACTCCACTGTTCTTGCCTGGAGAATCCCAGGGACGGGGGAGTCTGGTGGGCTTCCGTCTGTGGGGTCGCATAGAGTCAGACACGACTGAAGCAAATTAGCAGCAGCAGTAGCAGCAGCATGTAGAGAATCATAACATCTGCAAACAGTGAGAGTTTTACTTCTTTTCCAATCTAGATTCCTTTTATTTATTTTCCTTCTCTTATCACTGTTTATAAGACTTCCAAAACTATTTTATTCCTAGTTATTTAAAGAATCTCCATACTGTTCTCCATAGTGGCTGTATCAATTTATTGTCCCAGTAACAGTGCAGCAGGGTTTCCTCTTCTCTATACCCTCTCCAGCATTTGTTTGTAGATTTTTTGATGATGGCCTTTCTGACCTGTGTGAGGTGATACCACATTGTAGTTTTGATTTGCTTTTTTCCAGTAATGAGTGATGTGAACATTTTTTCATGTGTTTATTGGGCATCAACATGTCTTCTTTGAAGAAATATCTGTTTAGGTCTTCTGCCCATTTTTTCATTGGGTTGTTTGTTTTTCTGGTGTTGAGCTGTATGTGCTGCTTGTAGATTAATCCTTTGCCAAATATTTCAATTGCAATAATTTTCTCACATTCAAAGGGTTGTTTTTTAACCTTTTTAATAGATTCCTTTTGCTTCAAAGCAAAAGCTTTGAAGTTAAATTAGGTGCGATCTGCTTGTTTTTCTTATTTTCATTACTCTAGAATCTGAGTCATAGAGAATCTTGCTCTCATTTATGTCAAGGAGTGTATGGCCTATGTCTTTCTCTAAGAGCTTTATAGTTTCTGGCCTCACATTGAAGTCTTTAAATCATTTTGAGTTTATTTTTATGGTGTTAGGAAGTGTTCTAATTTAATTCTTTTACATATAGCTGTGCAGTTTTCCCAGCATCACTTATTGAAGAGACTGCCTTTTCTCCATTGTATAATCTTGCCTCCTTTGTCAAAGATAAGGTGCCCATAGGCGTGTGGGCTTATTTCTGGTTTTTCTACTTTGTTCTATTGGTCTATGTTTCTGTTTTTATATCAGTAACATACTGTCTTGATGACTATAGCTTTGTAGTATAATCTGAAGTTACAAATATTGATTCATCCAGCTCCATTTTTTGTTCTCAAGATTGCTGTTGGTATTTAGAGTCTTTTTTGTTTCAATGCAAACTGTGAAAATATTTGCTCTAGTTCTATGAAAATACCATTGGTAGTTTGATAAGGATAGCACTGAATCAGTAGATTGTTATGGGTACTATAGTCATTTTCACTATGTTGATTCTTCCAATCAAAGAACATGGTTTATCTATGCATCTCTTTGTACCATCTTCTGTTTCGTTTTTTCCTTACTTTTATTTTTTTTTAATTTATTGATTTTAATTAGAGTGTAATTAGTTTACAATATTGTACTGATTTTTGTAATACATTGACATGAACCAGCCATGGGTGTACATGTGTTCCCCATCCTGAACCCCCCTCCCCATCCCATCCCTCAGGGTCATCCCATTACACCAGCCCTGAGCACCCTGTCTCATGCATTGAACCTGGACTGGTGATCTATTTCACATATGGTAATACACATGTTTCAACGCTATTCTCTCAAATCATCCCACCCTCGCCTTCTCCCACAGACTCCAACAATCTGTTCTATTCATCTGTGTCTCTTTTGCTGTCTTGCATATAAGGTTATTGTTACCATCTTCTTAAATTCCATATATATGCGTTAATATACTGTATTGATGTTTTTCTTCCTGACCTAGTTCACTCTGTATAATAGTTTCATCCACCTCATTAGAACTGATTCAGAGTCCCAGCATCCTAGGCTGGGGACCAGCGGCTACTGGCTGGTTTGTTGGAGGACCCTGGAGCCCAGTTTCTGAGGGACCTGATGACACACCGCTGTCACAACTAGTGACAGACACCTATTTCTTCCCTGCTGCTTCCCTAGCTCCTGGCAAGAGGACACCCTCTTCCAAAAGCCAGGCAACCTGGGGAGGAGGCTGCTCCTTACAAAAGTATACCTGTCAATTATTTTATGGCTGGGGATGACACACTTTGTGCCATTCTAAGTGGGGGCAAACCCAGTGTGGCAGAGACGCTGTGAGCACTCCCCACAGATGCCAGAGACATTTGTTTGCAGGGTTCCTCCCTTCCCAGAACAGAACTGAACAACTGAGCCTTAAAAAGTGTCCACCACCGCCGCCTAGTGTCAGGGTGGAAATTAGACACTGAAGAGACCAGCAAACAGAAGCTTAAACAGAGGGAACCACCTTGGAAATGACAGATGGAGAAGTCTAGAGGCTACTCCAAGAATAAGACCAAAAACCAGAGGCAAGAGGCTTAAGCCCGAATCCTGAGAACACCAGAGAACTCCTGACTCCAGGGAACATTAATCGATAGAAGCTCATCAAACGCCTCCATACTTACACTAAAACCAAGCACCACCCAAGGGTCAACAAGTTCCAGAGCAAGAAATAACACACAAATTCTCCAGCAACACAGGAAAATAGCCCTGAGCTTCAATATACAGGCTGCCCAAAGTGACTCCAAACCCACTGACATCTCGCAACTAATTACTGGACACTTCATTGCACTCCAGAGAGAAGAAATCCAGCTTCACCCACCAGAACACCGACACAAGCTTCCTTAACCAGGGAACCTTGACAAGTCACCCATCCAACCCCAAACACAGCGAGGAAACTACATAATAAACAGAATTCCACAAACTGCCAGAAGACAGAAAGGCCACCCCAAGCACAGCAATATAAGCAAGATGAAGAGGCAGAGAAATACCCAGAAAGTAAAGGAACAAGATAAATGCCCACCAACACAAACAAAAGAGGAAGATATAGGGAATCTACCTGATAAAGAATTTCGAATTTTGATGGTGAAAATGATTCAAAATCTTGAAAGCAAAATGGAGTTACAGATAAATAACCTGGAGAAAAGGATTGAGAAGATGGAAGAAAGGTTTAATAAGGACTTAGAGGAAATAAAAAAGAGTCAATATACAATGAATACTGCAATAGATGAGATCAGAAACACTCTGGAGGGAACAAACAGTAGAATAACGGAGGCAGAAGACAGGATAAGTGAGCTAGAAGATAGAATTGTAGAAATAAATGAAACCAAGAGGAAAAAAGAGAAACGAATTAAATGAGGACAATCTCAGAGACCTCTGGGACAATGTTAAACGCTCCAACATTCGAATCATAGGAATCCCAGAAGAAGAAGACAAAAAGAAAGACCATGAGAGAATAGTTGAGGAAATAATAGTTGAAAACTTCCCTAAAATGGGGAAAGAAATGATCACCCAAGTCCAAGAAACCCAGAGAGTCCCCAACAGGATAAACCCAAGGCGAAATACTCCAAGACACGTATTAATCAAATTAACAAGGATCAAACACAAAGAACAAATATTAAAAGTAGCAAGGGAAAAGCAGCAAATAACACATAAGGGGATTCCCATAAGGATAACAGCTGATCTTTCAGCAGAAACTCTTCAGGCCAGGAGGGAATGGCAAGACATACTTAAAGTGATGAAAGAAAATAACCTACAGCCCAGATTACTATACCTAGCAAGGATCTCATTCAAATATGAAGGAGAAATCAAAAGCTTTACAGACAAGCAAAAGCTGAGAGAATTCAGCATCACCAAACCAACTCTCCAACAAATTCCAAAGGATCTTCTCTAGACAAGAAACACAGAAAGGGTGTATAAACTCGAACCCAAAGCAATAAAGAAAATGGCAGTGGGATCATACTTATCAATAATTACCTTAAACGTAAATGGGTTGAATGCCCCAACCAAAAGACAAAGGATGGCTGAATGGATACAAAAACAAGACCCCCATATATGTTGTCTACAAGAGACCCACCTCAAAATGAGGGACACATACTGACTGAAAGTGAAGGACTGGAAAAAGATATTCCATGCAAATAGAGACCAAAAGAAAGCAGGAGTAGCAATACTCATATCAGATAAAATAGACTTTAAAACAAAGGCTGTGAAAAGAGACAAAGAAGGAAACAACATAATGATCAAAGGATCAATCCGAGAAGAAGATATAACAATTATAAATATTTATGCACCCAACATAAAAGCACCGCAATATGTAAGACAATTGCTAACAAGTATGAAAGGGGAAATTAACAACAAAGCAATAATAGTGGGAGATTTTAATACCCCACTTACACCTATGGATAGATCAACTAAACAGAAAATTAACAAGGACACACAACTTTAAATGATACAATAGACCAGTTAGACCTAATAGATATCTCTAGGACATTTCACCCCAAAACAATGAATTTCACCTTTCTCTCAAGCGCACACGGAACCTTTTCCAGGATAGATCACATCCTGGGCCATAAATCTAGCCTTGGTAAATTTAAAAAAAATTAAAATCATTCCAAGCATCTTTTCTGACCACAATGCAGTAATATTAGATCTCAATTATGGGAGAAAAACTATTAAAAATGCCAACATATGGAGGCTGAACAACACGCTGATGAATAACGAACAAATCATAGAAGAAATCAAAATAGAAATCAAAATATGCATAGAAATGAATGAAAATGAAAACACGACAACCCAAAACCTCTGGGACATTGTAAAAGCAGTGCTAAGGGGAAGGTTCATAGCAATACAGGCACACCTCAAGAAACAAGAAAAAAAGTCAACTAAATAACCAAACTCTACACCTAAAAAAACTAGAATAGGAAGAAATGAAGAACCCCAGGATTAGTAGAAGGAAAGAAATCTTAAAAATTAGGGCAGAAATAAATGCAAAAGAAACAATAGCAAAAATCAACAGAGCCAAAATCTGGTTCTTTGAGAGAGTAAATAAAATTGACAAAATACTAGCGAGACTCATCAAGAAACAAAGGGAGAAGAACCAAATCAATAAAATTAGAAATGAAAATGGAGAGATCACAACTGACAACACAAAAACACAAAGAATCATTAGAGAATATGATCAGCAATTATATGGCAATAAAATGGACAACTTGGAAGAAATGGACAAACTGTTAGAAAAGCACAGCTTTCCAAAACTGAACCAGGAAGAAATAGAAAATCTTAACAGACCCATCACAAGCATGGAAAAAGAAGCTGTAATAAAAAATCTTCCAAAAACAAAAGCCCAGGTCCCGATGGTTTCACAGCTGAATTCTACCAAAAATTTAGAGAAGAGCTAACACCTATACTACTCAAATTCTTCCAGAAAATTGCTGAGGAAGGGAAACTTCCAAACTCATTCTATGAGGTCACCTCACCCTAATCCCAAAACGTGGTAAAGATCCCAAACACACACACACAAAAAAAACTACAGGTCAATATCACTGATGAAGATAGATGCAAAAATCCTTAACAAAATTCTAGCAATCAGAATCCAACAACACATTAAGAAAATCATACATCATGACCAAGTGGGCTTTATCCCAGGAATGCAAGGATTCTTCAATATCTGCAAATCAATCAACATAATACACCACATTAACAAACTGAAAAAAAATTATATGATTATCTCAATAGATGCAGAGAAAGCCTGTGACAAAATTCAACATCCATTTTTGATAAAAACTCTCTAGAGGCGGGAATAGAAGGGACATTCTTCAACATAATAAAAGCTATATATGACAAACCCACAGCAAACATTATCCTCAATGGTGAAAAATTGAAAGCATTTCCCCTAAAGTCAGGAACAAGACAAGGTTGCCCACTCTCACCACTACTATTCAACACAGTTCTGGAAGTTTTGGCCACAGCAATCAGAGCAGAAAAAGACATAAAAGGAATCCAAATTGGAAAAGAAGAAGTAAAACTTTCACTGTTTGCTGATGACATGATCCTCTACACAGAAAACCCTAAAGACTCTACCAGAAAACTACTAGAGCTAATCAGTGAATATAGTAAAGTTGCAGGATATAAAATCAACACACCGAAATCCCTTGCATTCCTATACACTAATAATGAGAAAATAGAAAGAGAAATTAAGAAAACTATTCCATTCACTTTTGCAATGAAACGAATAAAATACTTAGGAATATATCTACGTAAAGAAACAGAAGACCTGTACATAGAAAACTATAAAACACTGGTGAAAGAAATCAGAGAGGACACTAATGGATGGAAAAATATACCGTGTTCGTGGATTGGAAGAATAAATATTGTGAAAATGAGTATACTACCCAAAGTAATTTATACATTCAATGCAATGCCTATCAAGCTACCAACGATATTTTTCACAGAGCTAGAACAAATAATCTCTCAATTTGTATGGATATACAAAAAACTTCAAATAGCCAAAACTATCTTGAGGAAGAATGGAACTGGGGTAATCAACCTGCCGTACTTCAGGCTCTATTACAAAGCCACAGTCATCAAGACAGTGTGGTACTGGCATAAAGACAGAAATATACATCAATGGAACAAAATAGAAAGCCAAGAGATAAATCCTCGCATCTATGGACACCTTTTCTTTGACAAAGGAGGCAAGAATATAAAATGGAGAAAAGAAAGTATCTTTAACAAGTGGTACTGGGAAAACTGGTCAGCCACTTGTAAAAGAATGAAACTAGAACACTTCCTAACAGCATACACAAAAATAAATTCAAAATGGTTTAAAGATCTAAATGTTAGGCCAGAAAGTATAAAACTCCTAGAGGAGAACATAGGCAAAACACTCTCCGACATAAATCACAGCAGGGTCCTCCATGACCCACCTCCCAGAATATTGGAAATAAAAGCAAAAATAAACAAATGGGACCTAATTAAAATCAAAAGCTTCTGCACAGCAAAGGAAACTATAAGCAAGGTGAAAAGACAACCTTCAGAATGGGAGAAAATAATAGCAAATGAAACAACTGACAAAGAATTAATCTCAAAAATATACAAGCAGCTCCTGCAGCTCAATTCCAGAAAAATAAACGACCCAATCAAAAAATGGGCCAAAGAACTAAACAGACATTTCTCCAAAGAAGACATAAAGATGGCTAACAAACACATGAAAAAATGCTCAACAACCCTCATAATCAGAGAAATGCAAATCAAAGCCACAATGAGATACCATTTCACACCAGTCAGAATGGCTGCTATCCAAAAGTCTACATGCAATAAGTGCTGGAGAGGGTGTGGAGAGAAGGGAACCCTCTTACACTGTTGGTGGGAATGCACACTAGTACAGCCACTATGGAGAACATTGTGGAGATTCCTTAAAAAAATGGAAACAGAACTGCCATATGATCCAGCAATCGCATTCCTGGGCATTCACACCAAGGAAACCAGAATTGAAAGAGACACACGTACTCCAATGTTCATTGCAGCACTGTTTATAATAGCCAAGACATGGAAGCAACCTAGATGTCCATCCGCAGATGAATGGATAAGAAAGCTTTGGTACATATACACAATGGAGTACTACTCAGCCATTAAAAAGAATACATTTGAATCAGTTCTAATGAGGTGGATGAAACTAGAGCTTATTATACAGAGTGAAGTAAGCCAGAAAGAAAAACACCAATACAGTATACTAACGCATATATATGGAATTTAGAAAGATGGAAATGATAACCCTGTATACGAGACAGCAAAAGAGACACAGATGTATAGAGCAGTCTTTGTGACTCTGTGGGAGAGGGTGAGGGTGGGATGATTTGGGAGTATGGCATTGAAGCATGTACATTATCATATGTGAAACGAATCGCCAGTTCAGGGTCGATGCATGTTACAGGATGCTCGCGGCTGGTGTGCAGGGATGACCCAGAGGGAGGATAAGGGGAGGAGCGAGGTGGGAGGGCGGTTTAGGAAGGGGAACTCATGTACACCCGGGGCGGATTCATGTCAATGTATGGCAAAACCAACCAATATATTATTGTAAAATAATTCTCTTCCCTAAGCAATGCAGCCTGCACCTCCCTGTTCAGCCCTTGCTTGCTGTTCGGGGCTTGAGCACTGGGCGTGCCCTTAGGCATGTAATCAGCGGGTTTTATTTATTTATTTATTTATCCTCCAAGTTATGTTGCCCTCTGAGATTCCAAGACTCCCCACAGACCCGCTGGTGAGAGGGTCTCCTGGTGTTTGGAAACTTCTCCTTTAAGACTCCCTACCCAGGATGGGTCTCTGTCCCTAACTCTTTTGTCTCTCTTTAAGTATATTTTGCCCCTCCTTTCTGGTCTGCAGATTTTCTGTTCAAAGATCAGTTTTAGCCTTATGGGGATCTCCTTGTATGTTATTTGTTGCTTTTCCCTTGCTGCTTTTAGTATTTGTTCTTTGTGTTTAATTTTTGTTAGTTTGATTAATACGTGTCTTGTTTCTCCTGGATTTATCCTGAATGGGACACTCTGGGCTTCTCATATTTGGGTGGCTATTTCCTTTTCTATGTTAGGGAGAGTATTAACTACAGTCTCCACAAATACTTTCTCATACCCTTTATTTTTCTCTTCTTCTGTTACCCCAATAATTGGAATGTTGGTGCACTTAATATTGTCCAAGAGGCCTCTGAGACTGTCGTCATTTCTTTTTATTCTCTTTTCTTTCCTCTGATCTGCTTCAGTTATTTCCAACTTCCAGCTCACTTATTCATTTTCCTGCCGCAGTTATCCTGTTATTAGTTCCTTTATGGGTGTTTTCAATCTCAGTTATTGTGTTGTTCATTGCTATTTTCTATTCTTTACTTCCACATTCTTGTTAGACATTTCATGTATTTTCTTTTTTTAATTAATTTATTTTTTATTGAAGGATAATTACTTTACAGAATTTTGCTGTTTTCTGTCAAACCTCAACATTAATCAGCCATAGGTATACATACATCCCCCACCTTTGAAACTCCCTCGCATCTCCCTCCCCATCACACCCCTTCTAGGTTGATACAGAGCCCCTGTTTTAGTTTCCTGAGCCATACAGCAAATTCCCGTTTCCTATCTCTTTTAACATATGGTAATGTAAGTTTCTATGCTACTCTTTCCATACATCTCACCCTCTCCTCCCCTCTCCCCATGTCCATAAGTCTATTCTCTATGTCTGTTTCTCCACTGTTTCCCTATAAATAAATGCTTCAGTACCATTTTTTCTAGATTCTGTATATATGTTTTAGAATAGAGTTAGAATACAGTATTTATCTTTCTCTTTCTGACTCACTTCACTGTGTATAATAGGTTCCAGGTTCATCCATCTCATGAGAACTGACTCAAATGCATTCCTTTTTATGGCTGAGTAATAGTCCATTGTGTATATATGCCACACCTTCTTTATCCATTCATCTGTCAATGAACATCTAGGTTGTTTCCATGTTCTAGCAATTGTAAGTAGTGCTGCAATGAACAATGGAATATATGTGTCTCTTTCAATTTTGGTTTCCTCAGGGTATATGACTAGGAGTGGGATTCCTGGGTCATATGGTGGTTTTATTCCTAGGTTTTTAAGGAATCTCCTTACCATTTTCCATAGTGTCTGTATCAGTTTACATTCCCACCAAAAGTGCAAGAGTGTTCCCTTTCCTCCACACCTTTTTCAGCATTTACTGTCTCATAACTTTTTGGAGAAGGAAATGGTAACCCACTCCAGTATTCTTGCCTGGAGAATCCCATGGACGGAGAAGCCTGGTAGGCTACAGTCCACGGGGTCGCAAAGAGTCGGACACGACTGAGCGACTGAACGGACGGACGGACGGAAACTTTTTGATGAGGGCCATTCTGACTGGTGTGAGGTGATGTCTCATTGTGGTTTTGATTTGCATTTCTCTAATAATGAGTGATATTGAGCATCTTTTCATGTGTTTGTTAGCCATCTGTATGTCTTCTTTGGAGAAATATCTGTTTAGGTCTTTTTCCCACTTTTTGATTGGGTTGTTTGTTTTTCTGGTATTGAGTTGTATGAGCTGCTTGTATATTTTGGAAATTAATCCTTTGCTAGTTGTTTCATTTGCTATTATTTTCTCCCATTCTGAGGGTTGTCTTTTAACCTTACTTATAATTTCCTTTGCTGTGCAAAAACTTTTAAGCTTAATCAGGTCTCATTTGCTTATTTTTGTTTTTATTTCCATTACTCTAGAAGGTGGGTCATAGAGGATCTTGCTTTGATTTTTGGCAGAGAGTGTTCTGACTATGTTTTCCTCTAAGAGTTTCTCGTCTTACCTTTAGGTTTTTAATCCATTTTGAGTTTATCTTTGTGCATGTTATTAGGAAGTGTTCTAATTTCGTTCTTTTATATAGCTGTCCAGTTTTCCCAACACCATTTATTGAAGAGGCTGTCTTTGCCCCATTGAATATCCTTGCCTTCTTTGTAAAAAATAAGGTACCCATAGGTGCATGGATTTATTTCTAGTATTTCTGACTTGTTCCATTGGTCTATATCTTTGTTTTTGTGTCAGTACCATACTGTCTTGTTGACTGTAGCTTTGTAGTATAACCTGAAATCAAGAAACTTGATTCCTGCAGCTCCATTCTTCTTTCTCAAGACTGCTTTGTCTATTCGGGATCTTGTGTGTTTCCATATAAATTGTGGAATTTTTTGTTTTAGTTCTGTGAAAAATGCCATTGGTAATTTGACAAGGATCACATTAAATCTGTAGATTGCATTTGGTAGTATAGTCGTTTTCACAATATTGATTTTTCTTACCCAGGAACATGGGATATCTCTCCAACTGTTTATGCCATCTTTGATTTCTTTCATGAGTATCTTATAATTTTCTGTGTACAGTTCTTTCATCTCCTGACTGAACTGAATCATAAATGGGTGCTGAATTTTGTCAAAGCCTTTTTCTGCATCTGTTGAGATAATCACATGGTATTTATCATTCATTTTGTTAATGTGATGTATCACATTGCTTGATTTGTGTATACTGAATAAGCCTTTCATCCCTGGAATAAACCCAAATCGGTCATGGTGTATGAGATTTTTCATGTGTTGCTGAATTCTTTTTGCTAAAATGTTGTTGAGAACTTTTCCATCTATGTTCATCAGTGATATTGGAATGTAGTTTTCTTTTTTTTGTTGTTGTTGTCCTTGTCTGGTTTTGGTATCAGGGTGTTTGTGGCATCATAGAATGAATTTCAAAGTGTTCTTTCCTCTGCAATTTTTTGAAACAGCTTTAGAAGGGAACACATTCAGTTCAGTTCAGTTCAGTTCAGTCGCTCAGTCATGTCCGACTCCTTGCGACCCCAAGATTCACAGCACGCCAGGCCTCCCTGTCCATCACCAACTCCTGGAGTTCACTCAAACTCGTGTCCATCGAGTTGGTGATGCCATCCAGCCATCTCAATCTCTGTCGTCACTGTCTCCTCCCACCCCCAATCCCTACCAGCATCAGAATCTTTTCCAGTGAGACAACTCGTCGCATGAGGTGGCCAAAGTATTGGAGCTTCAGCTTTAGCATCAGTCCTTCCAATGAACACCCAGGATTGATCTCCTTTAGAATGGACTGGTTGGACCCCTTGCAGTCCAAGGGACTCTCAACAGTCTTCCCCAGCACCACAGTTCAAAGGCATCAAAATTCTTTGGTGATCAGCTTTCTTCACAGTCCAACTCTCACATCCATATATGACCACGGGAAAAAACATAGCCTTGACTAGAGGAACCTTGGTTGGCAAAGAAATGTCTCTGCTTTTTAATATGCTATCTAGGTGGGTCATAGCTTTCCTTCCAAGGAGTAAGCGTCTTTTAATTTCATGGCTGCAATCAGCATCTGCAGTGATTTTGGAGCCCACCAAAATAAAGTCTGACACTGTTTTCACTGTTTCTCCATCTATTTCCCATGAAGTAACGGGACCAGATGCCATGATCTTCGTTTTCTGAATGTTGAGCTTGAAGCCAACCTTTTCACTCTCCTCTTTCACTTTCATCAAGAGGCTTTTGAGTTCCTCTTCACTTTCTGCCATAAGGGTGGTGTCATCTGCATATCTGAAGTTATTGATATTTCTCCCAGCAATCTTGATTCCAGCTTGTGATTCTTCCAGCCCAGCGTTCCTCATAAGTACTCTGCATAGAAGTTAAATAAGCAGGGTGACAATATACAACCTTGACGTACTCCTTTTCCTATTTGTAACCAGTCTGTTGTTCCATGTCCAGTTCTAACTGTTGCTTCCTGACCTGCATACAGGTTTCTCAAGAGGCAGGTCAGGTGGTCTGGTATTGCCATTTTTTTCAGAATGTTCCACAGTTTATTGTGATCCACACTGTCAAAGGTTTTGGCATAGTCAATGAAGCAGAAATAGATGTTTTTCTGGAACTCTCTTGCTTTCTCCATGATACAGCGGATGTTGGCAATTTGATCTCTGGTTCCTCTGCCTTTTCTAAAACATGCTTGAACATCTGGAAGTTGACGGTTCACATATTGCTAAAGCCTGGCTTGGAGAATTTTGAGCATGACTTTACTAGCGTGTGCTGCTGCTGCTGCTAAGTCACTTCAGTCGTGTCCGACTCTGTGTGACCCCATAGACGGAAGCCCACCAGGCTCCCCCTTCCCTGGGATTCTCCAGGGAAGAACACTGGAGTGGTTTGCCATTTCCTTCTCCAATATGTGAAAGTGGAAAGTGAAAAGTGAAAGTGAAGTCGCTCAGTCGTGTCCGACCCTTAGCGACCCCACGGACTGCAGCCCACAAGGCTCCTCCATCCATGGGATTTTCTAGGCAAGAGTACTGGAGTGGCTTGCCATTTCCTTCTCTGTTACTAGCGTGTGAGATGAGTGCAATTGTGTGGTAGTTTGAGCATTCTTTGGCATTGCCTTTCTTTGGGATTGAAATGAAGACTAACCTTTTCCAGTCCTGTAGCCACTGCTGAGTTTTCCAAATTTGCTGGCATATTGAGTGCAGCACTTTGACAGCATCATCTTTCAGGATTTGAAATAGCTCAATTGGAATTCCATCACCTCCACTAGCTTTGTTCGTCATGATGGTCTCTAAGGCCAACTTGACTTCACATTCCAAGATATCTGGCTCCAGGTGAGTGATCACGTCATCGTGATTATCTTCATCTTGAAGACTTTTTTGTACAGTTCTTCTGTGTATTCTTGCCACCTCTTCTTAATATCTTCTGCTTCTGTTAGGTCCATACCATTTATGTCCTGGTAATAGAAGAAAGGTCCGATGCTGTAAAGAGTAATATTGCATAGGAACCTGGAATGTTACGTCCATGAATCAAGGCAAATTGGAAGCGGTGAAACGGGAGATGACAAGAGTGAACGTCTCCATTCTAGGAATCAGTGAACTAAAATGGACTGGAATGGGTGAATTTAACTCAGATGACCATTATATCTACTACAATGGGCAGGAATCCCTTAGAAGAAATGGAGTAGCCATCATGGTCAACAAAAGAGTCCAAAATGCAGTATTTGGATGCAATCTTTAAAACAACAGAATGATTTCTCTTCGTTTCCAAGGCAAACCATTCAATATTAAATTAATCCAAGTCTATGCCTCAACCAGTAATGCTGAGGAAGCCGAAGTTGAACGGTTCTATGAAGACCTCCAAGACCTTTTAGAACTAACACCCAAAAGTATGTCCTTTTCATTATAGGGGACTGGAATGCAAAACTAAGAAGTCAAGAAACACCTGGAGTAACAGGCAAATTTGGCCTTGGAGTACGGAATGAAGCAGGGCAAAGGCTAATAGTGTTTTGCCAAGAGAACGCACAGGTCATAGAAAACACCCTCTTCCAACAACACAAGAGAAGACTCTACACATGGACATCACCAGATGGTCAACACCGAAATCAGATTGATTATTTTCTTTGCAGCGAAGATGGACAAGCTCTATACAGTTAGCAAAAACAAGACCAGGAGCTGACTGTGGCTCAAATCATGAAATCCTTATTGCCAAATTCAGACTTTAATTGAAGAAAGCAGGGAAAACCACTAGACCATTCAGATATGACATAAATTAAATCCCTTATGATTATACAGTGGAAGTAAGAAATAGATTTAAGGGACTGGATCTGATTGATAGAATGCCTGATGAACTCTGGACGGAGGTTCGTGACACTGTACAGGAGACAGGGACCAAGACCATCCCCATGGAAAAGAAATGCAAAAAAGCAAAATGGCTGTCTGAGGAGGCCTTACAAATAGCTGTGAAAAGAAGAGAAGCAAAAAGCAAAGGAGAAAAGGAAAGATATAAGCCTCTGAACGCAGAGTTCCAAAGAATAGCAAGGAGAGATAAGAAAGCCTTCCTCAGTGATCAATGCAAAAAAATAGAGGAAAACAACATAATAGGAAAAACAAGAGATCTTTTCAAGAAAATTAGAGACATCAAGGGAATTTTTCATGCAAAGATTGGCTTGATAAAGGGAACACATTAGCTCTTCTCTAAATGTTTGATAGAATTCTCCTGTGAAGCCATCTGTTCCTGGGCTTTTGTCTTTAGGGAGATTTTTGATCACAGCTTCAATTTCAGTGCTTGTAATTGGGTTGTTCATAATTTCTCTTTCTTCCTGGTTCAGTTTTGGAAGACTGAACTTTTCTCAGAATCTTTCCATTTCTCCAAGTTATCTATTTTATTGCCATTTAGTTGTTCATGATAGTCTCTTATTTTCCGTGGTATTTCTGCATTGTCTGTTGTAATCTCTCCCTTTTCATTTCTAATTTTGTTGATTTGATTCTTCTCTCATTTTTTCTTGATGAGTCTTGCTAAGGGTTTGTCAGTTCAGTTCAGTTCAGTTCAGTTGCTCAGTCATGTCTGACTCTTTGCGTCCCCATGAATCACAGCACGCCAGGCCTCCCTGTCCATCACCAACTCCCAGAGTTCACTTAAACTCATGTCCATCGAGTCGGTGATGCCATCCAGCCATTTCATCTCTGTCGTCCCCTTCTCCTCCCACCCCCAATCCCTCCCAGCATCAGAGTCTTTTCCAGTGAGTCAACTCGTCGCATGAGGTGGCCAAAGTATTGGAGCTTCAGCTTTAGCATCAGTCCTTCCAATGAACACCCAGGATTTATCTCCTTTAGAATGGACTGGTTGGATCTCCCTGCAGTCCAAGGGACTCTCAAGAGTCTTCTCCAGCACCACAGTTCAAAAGCATCAATTCTTCGGCGATCAGCTTTCTTCACAGTCCAACTCTCATATCCATATATAATCAGTGGAAAAACCATAGTCTTGACTAGACGGACATTGGTTGGCAAAGTAATGTCTCAGCTTTTTAATATGCTGTCTAGGTTGGTCATAACTTTCCTCCCAAGGAGTAAGCGTCTTTTAATTTCCTGCTGCAATCAGCATCCACAGTGATTTTGGAGCCCCAAATAATAAACTTTGACACTGTTTCCACTGTTTCCCCATCTATTTCCCATGAAGTGATGGGACCAGATGCCATGATCTTTGTTTTCTGAAGGTTGAGCTTCAAGCCAACCTTTTCACTCTCCTCTTTCACTTTCATCAAGAGGCTTTTGAGTTCCTCTTCACTTTCTGCCATAAGGGTGGTGTCATCTGCATATCTGAGGTTATTGATATTTCTCCCGGCAAACTGAATCCAGCTGGTGCTTTTTCCATCCCAGCGTTCCTCATGATGTACTCTCCGTATAAGTTAGATAAGCAGGGTGACAATATAGAACCTTGACGTACTCCTTTTCCTATTTGGAACCAGTCTATTTTTCCATGTCCAGTTCTAACTGTTGCTTCCTGACCTGCATACAGGTTTCTCAAGAGGCAGGTCAGGTGGTCTGGGATTCCCATCTCTTTCAGAATTTCCAACAGTTTATTGTGATCCACACAGTCAAAGGGTTTGGCATGGTCAGTGAAGCAGAAATAGATGTTTTTCTGGAACTCTCTTGCTTTCTCCATCATCCAGCGGATGTTGGCAATTTGATCTCTGGTGCCTCTGCCTTTTCTAAAACGTGCTTGAACATCTGGGAGTTCACGGTTCACATATTGCTGAAGCCTGGCTTGGACAATTTTGAGCATGATTTTACTAGCGTGTGAGATGAGTGCAATTGTGCGGTAGTTTGAACATTCTTTGGCATTGCCTTCCTTTGGGATTGGAATGAAGACTGACCTTTTCCAGTCCTGTGGCCACTGCTGAGTTTTCCAAATTTGCTGGCATATTGAGTGCAGCACTTTCACAGCATCATCTTCCAAGTTTTGAAATAGCTCAACTGGAATTCCATCACCTCCACTAGCTTTGTTCGTAGTGATGTTTTCTAAGGCCCAGCTGACTTCACATTCCAAGATGTCTGGCTCTAGGTCAGTGATCACATTTTCGTGATTATCTTGGCCTTGAAGCTCTTTTATGTACAGTTCTTCTGTGTATTCTTGCCACCTCTTCTTAATCTCTTCTGCTTCTGTTAGGTCCATACCATTTCTGTCCTTTATCGAGCCCATCTTTGCCTGAAATGTTCCCTTGGAATCTCTGATTTTCTTGAAGAGCTCTCTTGTCTTTCTCATTCTGCTGTTTTCCTCTATTTCTTTGCATTGATCGCTGAGGAAAGCTTTCTTATCTCTCCTTGCTATTCTTTGGAACTCTGCGTTCAGATGCTTATATCTTTCCTTTTCTCCTTGTTTTTCGCTTCTCTTCTTTTCACAGCTATTTGTAAGGCCTCCTCAGACAGCCATTTTGCTTTTTTTGCATTTCTTTTCCATGGGCATGGCCTTGGTCCCTGTCTCCTGTACAGTGTCACAAACTTCCGTCCAGAGTTCATCAGGCACTCTATCAGATCTAGTCCCTTAAATCTATTTCTCACTTCCACTGTATAATCA
The DNA here is from genome assembly GCF_049115385.1 of Moschus berezovskii. Lineage (NCBI taxonomy): Eukaryota > Metazoa > Chordata > Mammalia > Artiodactyla > Moschidae > Moschus > Moschus berezovskii. The sequence goes on along the minus strand of NC_142488.1, from coordinate 47,912,915 downwards.
TAAGGGATTTGATTTAGGTCATATCTGAATGGTCTAGTGATTTTCCCTACTTTCTTCAATTTTGTTTATTTTCTCAAAGAACCAGCTTTTAGTTTTAGTAATCTTTACTATTGTTTCTTTCTTTTTCATTTATTTCTGCTCAGATCTTTATGATTTCTTTCCTTCTTCTAATTTTGGGGTTTTTCTTTTTTCTTCTTTTTCCAGTTGCTTTAGGTGTAAAATTAGGTTCTCTATTCAATATTATTCTTGTTTCTTCAGGTAGGATTGTATTGCTATAAACTTCCCTCTTAGAACTGCTTTTGCTGCATCCCATAAGTTTTGAGTTGTCATGTTTTCATCGTCATTTGTTTGTAGAAATTTTTCTTTTTCACTTTTGATTTAATCAGTAACCTGTTGGCTATTTAGAAACATGTTGTTTAATATCCATGTTTTGTGTTTCTTATAATTTTATTCTTGTAATTGATATCTAGTCTCATAACATTGTGTTCGGAGAAGATGCTTGATATGATTTCAATTTTCTTAAATTAACTGAGGCTTGATTTGTGAGCCTGATGTGGTCTATCCTAGAGAATGTTCCATATGCACTTGAGAAAAAGGTGTATTCTTCTGCATTTCGATAAAATGTCCTGAAGGTATCAATGAGATTCATCTCATCTAATGTATCATTTAAGACTTTTGTTTCCTTATTAATTTTCTATTTTGATGATCTGTCCATTGGTGTGAGTGGGGTGTTAAAGTTTCCTAATATTATTGTGTTACTGTCAATTTCTCTTTTTATGTCTGTTAGTGTTGGTCTTATGTATTGAGGTGCTCCTATGTTGGGTGCATAGATATTTACAATTGTTACGTCTTCCTCTTGGATTGATCCTTAGATCATTATGCAGTGTCCTACCTTATCTCTTCTAATATTCTTTATTTTAAGGTCTATTTTGTCTGATATGAGAATTGCTACTCCAGCTTTCATTTGCTTCCCATTTGCATGGAATATATTTTTCCATCCTCTCACTTTCAATCTATATGTGTCTTGCGGTCTAAAGTGGGTTTCCTGTAGACAGCATTTATTTGTGTCTTGTTTTTGCATTCATTCAGCCAGTCTGTGTCTTTGGTTGCAGCATTTAATCCATTTACATTTAAAGTAATTATTGATATATATGTTCCTATTGCCATTTTCTAACTATTTGGGGTTGATTTTTTAGATCCTTTTTCTTCTCTTGTATTTATTGACTTTTTAAGTCTGTGTAACATTTGTTTGGTGGTACTGAATTCTCTTAACTTTTGCTTGTCTGAAAAGCTTTTTATTTTTCCATCAATTTTGAATGAGATCCTTGCTAGGTACAGTAATCTTGGTTGTAGATTTTTTCCCTCTCAGTATTTTAAATATATCCTGCCATTCCCTTCTGGCCTGCAGAGTTTCTGCTGAAAGATCAGCTGTTAAACGTATGGGGTTTCCCTTGTATGTTACTTATTGCTTCTCCCATGCTGTTTTAATATTCTTTCTTTCTGTTTAGTCTTTGTTAGTTTGATTGGTATGTGTCTTCGCATGTTTCTCCTTGGGTTTATCCTGTGTGGGACTCTTTGTGTCTCTTGGATTTGATTGGCTATTTCCTTTTCCATGTTGGGGAAATTTTCAACTATAATCTCTTCAAAAATTTTCTCGTACCCCTTCTTTTTCTCTTTTTCTTCTGGGACCCCTATAATTCAAATGTTGGTGCATTTGATATGGTCCCAGAGGTCTCTGAGACTGTCCTCAGCTCTTTTCATTCTTTTTACTTTTTTCTGCTCTTCAGAAGTTATTTCCAGCTCACTGTCTTCCAGCTCACTGATTTTTGTCTTCCAGATCGCTGATTCATTCTTCTGCTTCAGATATTCTTCTATTGACTCCTTCTAATATATTTTAAATTTCCGTAATTGTGTTGTTTGTCCCTGTATGCTTATTCTTTAATTCTTCTAGGTCTTTGTTTATTGATTCTTGCATTTTCTCCGTTTTGTTTTCAAGGTTTTTGATCATCTTTACTATCATTATTCTGAATAGTTTTTCAGGTAATTTTCCTATTTCCTCTTCATTTATTAGGACTTCTGTGTATCTAGTTTGTTACTTCATTTGTGCAGTATTTCTCTGCCTTTTCATTTTTTTTAAGTCATTGTTTTTGAGGTCTCCTTTTCCCAGGCTTCAAGGAAAGTTGAATTATTTCCCAGAGGAAGGTTGAATTCTTTCTTCCTTTTTGTTTCTGCCCTCCTAAGTTTGGTCAAGTGGCTTATGTGAGCTTGGTATAGGGTGAGATTTGTGCTGAGCTTTTGGTTTTTTGTTTTTTTCCTCTGATGGGCATGGCTGAGTGAGGTGGTACCCCTGTCCGCTGATGATTTTTCTTGTATTTTTGTTTTCTTTGTTGTGTAGATGAGGCATCCTGCACAAGTGGTTGTGTAATGCTGGGTCTTGTATTCAAGTGGTTTCCACTGTGTGAGTTCTCAATATTTAGTATGAACTGTCGTGCTGGAAAAGACTCTTGAGGGTCCCTTGGACTGCAAGGTGATCCAACCAGTCCATTCTAAAGGAGATCAATCCTGGGTGTTCATTGGAAGGACTGATGCTAAAGCTGAAACTCCAATACTTTGACCACCTCATGCGATGAGTTGATTCACTGGAAAAGACTCTGATGCTGGGAGGGATTGGGGGCGGGAAGGGAAAGGGACGACAGAGAATGAGATGGCTGGATGGCATCACTGACTCGATGGACATGAGTTTGAGTGAACTCCGGGAGTTGGTGATGGACAGGGAGGCCTGGCATGCTGTGATTCATGGGGTCGCAAAGAGTCAGACACGACTGAGCGACTGAACTGAAGGCTTACTGAGAGGATGAAAGGAAATAGTGAACATGGAGTATTTAGCACAGTGTAGTTTAGCATTATCATCATTGAATGGAATCAGATTATGCAATTTTTGTATGCTCTCTCCCTGGTTCTCTGTGGCTACCTGCATTCCAATACTTACAGCTGAGTTGTCTGAGGTTGTTCTTACCTTTGAGCTCCCCAAGGGTAAGTGCTTCATCTTATCCATCCTTGTATCTCCAGTACCTGCTGCAGTGTGCAGTGCACAGTGATGCACATTAAATGTTTGTTGAAGAATTGAATCTTTGGCCTGAGAAGTTTCTAGTACATTCTGAAAAAGCACTGTATGTAAAGAAAAAGACAGATCTGAGGAGGAAAGAAAATTAAGATCCAGGGTCATTGCTGAAAACTGTTCAATACACTGAAAGCACTTTGCAGGGAAGGGGCCAGGAGGGGCTGTGTTCCCTCATCTGTGGATCTCTAGTACCCAATACCATATAGTCACAGAGGAGGCCCCAAGTATACCCCAACCACAATAGATTTCTCACAATCACTTTATTGTCTGTGGCTTAAATGTTTAATTTTTAAACTTAGTAAGTTTTGTTTTGCTTTAATAAGTAATCTTTAAGGTCAGTGATTCATGGGGTCACAAAGAGTTGGACACGACTGAGCAACTGAACTGAACTGAACCGAACTGTTAGCTCTCTGGTAGTCTAGCGTCTTGGAGTTAGTGCTCCCACTCCAAAGGCTCAGGGTTTGATTTATGGTCAGGAATGAAGATTCCACAAGTGGTTTGTTATGGCATTAAGGGAGACTAAAACAAATATCCAAAAATAAGAAACCAAAGATGAACCCCAGACAAATGGCATTTACAAAATCAGGCATATAATACATTAAATAATGGAATATACACATATACATATACACCCATGATCAAAGTAAAAACAGTTCAACAAAAATACATATAGTAGATTGAGCTTGTGAACAAAGGAAATAAAAAATTATATTTAAGATATAATAGCTGAAATTATATCAGGGGGTTGACAGCTAGGGCAGCAGGAAATATAGTGCTCTAGAAGGGTATGGCAATCAGTATTGGCCAATATGCTCCAGTATTCTTGCCTGGAGAAACGCTTCTCTGACAGAGAAGCCTGGCAGGTCACAGTCTCAGTTCAGTTTAGTTCAGTGGCTCAGTCGTATCCGACTCTTTGCGACCCCATGAATCACAGCACTCCAGGCCTCCCTGTCCATCACCAACTCTCAGAGTTCACTCAAACTCATGTCCATAGAGCTGATGATGCCATCCAGCCATCTCATTCTCTGTTGTCCCCTTCTCCTCCCACCCCCAATCCCTCCCAGCATCAGAGTCTTTTCCAGTGAGTCAACTCGTCGCATGAGGTGGTCAAAGTATTGGAGTTTCAGCTTTAGCATCAGTCCTTCCAATGAACACCCAGCATCGATCTCCTTTAGAATGGACTGGTTGGATTTCCTTGCAGTCCAAAGGACTCTCAAGAGTCTTCTCCAGCATCACAGTTCAAAAGCATCAATTCTTCGGCGATCAGCTTTCTTCACAGTCCAACTCTCCATCCATACATGACCACGGGGAAAACCATAGCCTTGACTAGATGGACCTTGGTTGGCAAAGTAATGTCTCAACTTTTTAATATGCTTTATAGGTTGGTCATAACTTTCCTCCCAAGGAGTAAGCATCTTTTAATTTCCTGGCTGCAATCAGCATCTTCAGTGATTTTGGAGCCCCCCAAAATAAAGTCTGACACTGTTTCCACTGTTTTCCCATCTATTTCCCATGAAGTGATGGGACCAGATGCCATGTTCTTTGTTTTCTGAATGTTGAGCTTCAAGCCAACTTTTTCACCCTCCTCTTTCACTTTCATCAAGAGGCTTTTGAGTTCCTCTTCACTTTCTGCCATAAGGGTGGTGTCATCTGCATATCTGAAGTTATTGATATTTCTCCCAGCAATCTTGATTCCAGCTTGTGCTTCTTCCAGCCCTACATTCCTCATGATGTACTCTGCATGTAAGTTAAATAAGCAGGTGACAATATACAACCTTGACGTACTCCTTTTTCTTTTGGAACCAGTCTCTTGTTCCACGTCCATTTCTAACTGTTGCTTCCTGACCTGCATACAGGTTTCTCAAAAGGAAGGTCAGGTGGTCTGGTATTCCCATCTCTTTCAGAATATTCCACAGTTCATTGTGATCCACAGAGTCAAAGGGTTTGGCATAATCAATGAAGCAGAAATAGATGTTTTTCTAGAACTCTCTTTCTTTTTGCACGATCCAGCGGATGTTGGCAATTTGATCTTTGGTTCCGCTGCCTTTTCTAAAATCTGCTTGAACACCTGGAAGTTCACAGTTCACATATTGCTGAAGTGTGGCTTGGAGAATTTTGAGCATGACTTTACTAGCGTGTGAGATGAGTGCAATTGTGTGGTAGTTTGAGAATTCTTTGGCATTGCCTTTCCTTGGGATTGGAATGAAGACTGACCTTTTCCAGTCCTGTGCCACTGCTGAGTTTTCCAAATTTGCTGGCATATTGAGTGCAGCACTTTCACAGCATCATCTTTCAGGATTTGAAATAGCTCAACTGGAATTCCATCACCTCCACTAGCTTTGTCTGTAGTGATGCTTTCTAAGGCCCACTTGACTTCACAATCCAAGATATCTGGCTCTAGGTCAGTGATCACGCTGTCGTGATTATCTTGATCGTGACAATCTTTTTTGTACAGTTCTTCTGTGTATTCTTGCCACCTCTTCTTAATATCCTCTGCTTCTGTTAGGTCTATACCATTTCTGTCCTTCATCAAGTCCATCTTTGCATGAAATGTTCCCTTGGTGTCTCTAATTTTCTTGTAGAAATCTCTTGTCTTTCCTATTTTGTTGTTTTCCTCTTTGCATTGATGACTGAGGAAGGCTTTCTTATCTCTCCTTGCTATTCTTTGAAACTCTGCATTCAGATGCTTACATCTTTCCTTTTCTCCTTTGCTTTTTGCTTCTCTTCTTTTCAGCTATTTGTAAGGCCTCCTCAGACAACCATTTTGCTTTTTTGCATTTCTTTTCCATGGGGATGGTCTTGGTCCCTGTCTCCTGTACAGTGTCACAAACCTCCGTCCAGAGTTCATCAGGCACTCATTCTATCAGCTCTAGTCCCTTAAATCTATTTCTCACTTCCACTGTATAATCATAAGGGATTTGATTTAGGTCATATCTTTATGGCCTATTGGTTTACCGTACTTTCTTCAATTTAAGTCTTAATTTGGCAATAAGGACTTTATGATATGAGCCACCGTCTCCTCCTGGTCCTGTTTTTACTAACTGTAAAGAGCTTCTCCATCTTTCGCTGCAAAGAATATAATCAATATGATTTCAGTGTTGACCATCTGGGGATGTCCATGTGTAGAGTTTTCTCTCGTGTTGTTGGAAGACGGTGTTTGCTATGACCTGTGCGTTCTCTTGGCAAAACTCTATTAGCCTTTGCCCTGCTTCATTCCGTACTCCAAGGCCAAATTTGCCTGTTACTCCAGGTTTTTCTTGACTTCCTACTTCTGCATTCCAGTCCCCTATGATGAAAAGGACATCTTTTTTGGGTGTTAGTTCTAAAAGTTCTTGTAGGTCTTCATGGAACTGTTCAACTGCGGCTTTTTCAGCATTACTGGTTGGGTCATAGGCCTGGATTACTGTAATATTGAATGGTTTGCCTTGGAAACGAACAGAAATCATTCTGTCGTTTTTAAGATTGCATCCAAGTACTGCATTTCGGACTCTTTTGTTGACCATGATGGCTACTCCATTTCTTCTAAGGGATTCCTGCCCACAGTAGTAGATATAATGGTCATCTGAGTTAAATTCACCCATTCCAGTCCATTTTAGTTCACTGATTCCTAGAATGTCTGTGTTCACTCTTGCCATCTCCTGTTTGACCACTTCCAGTTTGCCTTGATTCATGGACCTGACATTCCAGGTTCCTATGCAATATTGCTCTTTACAGCATCAGACCTTGCTTCTATCACCGGTCACATCCACAACTGGGTATTGGTTTTGCTTTGGCTCCATCCCTTCATTCTTTCTGGAGTTATTTCTCCACTGATCTCCAGTAGCACATTGGGCACCTACCGACCTGTGGAATTCCTCATTCAGTATCCTATCATTTTGCCTTTTGATACTGTTCATGGGTTTCTCAAGGCAAGTATACTGAAGTGGTTTGCCATTCCCTTCTCCAGTGGACCACATTCTGTCAGACCTCTCCACCATGACACGTCCGTCTTGGGTGGCCCCACACGGCATGGCTTAGTTTCATTGAGTTAGACAGTGTTGTGGTCCGTGTGATCAGATCGACTAGTTTTCTGTGATTATGATTTCAGTGTGCCTGCCCTCTGATGCCCTCTCGCAATACCTACCATCTTTTTTGGGTTTCTCTTACCTTGATCGTGGGTTATCTCTTCATGGCTGCTCCAGCATAGCGCAGCTGCTGCACCTTACCTTGGACTAGGGGTATCTCCTCAAGGCCACCCCTCCTGACCTTGAATGTGGAGTAGCTCCTCTCAGCCCTCCTGTGCCCGGGCAGCCACCGCCTCTTGGACATGGGGTAACTCCTCTCGGCTGCTGGCCATGACCTCGTGGTTGGGTACCTCTTCTCAGCTGCCACCCCTGACCTCGGACGTGGGGTAGCTCCACTCAGCCGCTGCCCTTTGCCTTGGGCACGGGGTAACTCCTCTTGGCAATGCTTCTTCGCATGGTCGGTTTTGCAGCCATCTCGCGTCTGCGCGCTTGGAGCCAGCATCTTGCATCTACAGGGTCGCAAGAGTTGGACAGGACCGAAGTGACCCTGTGTGCATAAACCAAGACTTTTTCTTTTTTTTTTTTTTTGCGTGTGGCAGCTCTGCCCCAGTAAGAGTTGAACGTGAAGGTAGTACAGCTGCTTGGATTGTGGGAACCTTGGCGGCATCAAATGTTCAGGGACATAGACTGCCTCCATGGCGGGAGTTATGGCCCTATCAGAGTCTTTTATCAAGCCTCTTGTAGCTGATGATCAGAAAACCTCTTTGGCCTGTCTTTCTACGTAGCTCTGCCCGTTCAGGCACTTAGGGGGTTCCTTTGCCTGGGGTCACTCTCTGTTGTCCAGCGCTTCAGGCACATAAAGGAACCTCTCTGCCTGGGGTCCTACTCTATAGATCAGTGCATCAGGCACTTAAAGGGGCACCCTGGGTGGAGTTGTATTCTGGAGTTCAGTGCATCAGGCCTTTGATGGGCCAGCCTCTCTATTGTTCAGCTGCCCAATGCTGGTGTGTGGAGAGAGAGAGGCTATGGTGATGGTTCCACCCCCTACACATGACTCAGCAGTATTGCCTTGCTTCCATGACTGCCTGACTTTCCTCCACATGCAGTTCGAACCACGATCCACTTGCTCACATCCTCTCAATTCATCTTTCCACAGTCAACAGCAGCCCTCGCACTGGGATTGCTCCATAATCCCTAAACTCCAGCTCCCAGACACTGACCCTTCCAGGAGACCATGTTCCTGAACAGTGTATGCATGGCTGCGGCAAGAACTGTCTGATTCTCATTCCATTTAGGCTGCCACAGGTCAGCTGTTTCACTTTCAGCCTTAAATGTTTCTCCTCTGACTCAGACAATTGCCCTGCTATGGGGATCGGACCCCTGCTTCAGTTACCCTACCCACGAAGGGCAATTACAGTCTTACTAACACTCCTGTTTCTCCCCCTAGTTCTTTCATCCTAACAAGTTTTGCGTGGTTCCATATATTCTTTTCCACTGGTCAGATACTCCTGTCTTCTCTCTGCTGGTGTTCTGTATGTACTTCTGTGTCTGAAGGTGTATTCCTGATGTATCCATGGAGACAGATGTACTCCACATCCACCTACTGCTCTGCCACCTTGTTCTCCCTCATGTATCTTCTTGATCCGTGTCTCCAGTCTCTTTATCTGTGCTTCCATTTTATTTTCAAGATTTTGAATAGTCTTTATTATCATTACTCCGAATTCTTTTTCAGGTAGACTGCCTATTTCCTCTTCCTTTGTTTCATGTTGTGGGTTTTTACCATATTACTTCATCTGCTGCATGTTTATTGTGTTTTCATTTTGTTTAATTTAGTGTGTTTTAGATTTCCTTTCTGTAAGGTGGAGGGAAACAGTTCCTCTTAATTGTAGTCTGCCTTCCATGGGTCTGCTGGACCAATGCATCATGAACATTTCTTGGTTTGGGGGACTTGTGCCACTGTTCCCATGAATGGAGCTGGATCTTGTCTCTCTGAAGGACAGCTGTGTCCAGTAGTGTGTTTTTTTTGATGTACTTGGGCTTTATATGGCTTTAGGCAACCTGTCTGCCTATGTTTAGTTTCGTATTCCCGTTTTGCTGAAAGATTGGCATGAGACATCAGGCAGTGGAGCTTGCTAGCCTTTGGATGGGGCTTGGTCTTAGTGTTGAGATGGAGGCCTTTGGGAGAGGTCTTTCTGATTAATATTCTATGGGGTTGGGAGTTGTCTGGTGGTCCAAAGTCCTGGACTTGGTTCTCCCATCTCGGGGATTTAGGCCCAATTGCTTACTGTGGCAGCAAGACTTCACAGGCCACATAGCACAGAAGACAAAACCCTAAGACTAGTAGTGAAAGCAACAGTCAACAACCTAGAAGCCCAAAGAAACTCACACTCAGATGTCACTTTTCCTTCACTCTTCACTCTTAGGTTGATGTACTGGAATCTTTATTTCTTTCAGATTGTGCCATTCAGTGCCTAATTCTCCTTCCAGCATGTTACCATGCTTTTCTAATCACCTACTGAGGTGATTTTCCTATGTGATCAGTCTGGTTTCACTTGCTCACAGGTACTGCATACAGGGGCCTGGCATTTGGTACCTCAGAACCATTTCTTTATCTTTTAAGCTACCTGCATGAGAAATCAAGCTTTTATGATTTAGAATGGTTTTCTGTGCTTGATGTAATCTTTATTAGGTCTTTAATTACTTAAGAAAATTGGGTGTTTTTAATATTAAAAGAACTTTTTTTGTTTGCCTTATAAGCACATAACCTTCTAAGAAAAGCAGACGATATTAAGACAAAGTGGCAAGAATACACAAAACTATGCCAAAAAGATCTTCATGACCCAGATAATCATGATAGTGTGATCACTCACCTATAGCCAGACATCCTAGAGTGGGAAGTTAAGTGGGTCTTAGGAAGCAGCACTAGGGACAAAGCTAGCTGAGGTTATGGAATTCCAACTGAGCTATTTCAAATCCTAAAAGATGATGCTGTTAAAGTGCTGCACTCAATATGTCAGCAAATTTGGAAAACTCAGCAGTGCCCACAGGACTGGAAAAGGTCAGTTTTCATTTTAATCTCAAAGAAGGGCAATACCAAAGAATATTCAAACTAACACATAGTTGTACTCATTTCACATACTACCAAAGTAATGCTCAAAATTCTCCAAGCTAAGCTTCAAAAGTACATGAATTGAGAACTCCCAGATGTTCAAGGTGGATTTAGAAAAGGCAGAGGAACCAGAGATCAAATTGCCAACATCTGTTGGATCATAGAAAAAGCAAGAGAGTTCCAGAAAAACATCTATTTCTGCTTCATTGACTATGCTAAAGCCTTTGACTGTGGATCACAACAAACTGGAAAATTCTGAAAGAGATGGAAGTACCAGGCCACCTAACCTGCCTCCTGATAAACCTGTATGTGGGTCAAGAAGCAGCAGTTAGAACTGGACAACAGACTGTTTCAAAGTTGGGAAAGGAGTACATTAAGGATGTATATTGTCACCCTGTTATTTAACTTATATGCAGAGTACAGCATGCAAAATGCCAGGCTGAATGAAGCACAAGCTGGAATCAAGATTGCTGGGAGAAATACCAACAACCTCAGATATGCAGATGACACCACCCTTATGAGAGAAAGTAAAGAGGAGCTAAAGAGTCTCTTGATGAATGAAAGAGGAGATTGAAAAAGCTGCTTAAAACTCAACATTCAAAAAAGTAAGATCATGGCAACCAGTCTCATCATTTCATGGCAAATAGATGGGGAAAACAATGGAAACAGTGACAGACTTTATTTTCTTGGGCTCCAGAATCATTGAAGATGGTGACTGTAGTCATGAAATTAAAGACCCTTGCTCCTTGGAAGAAAAGCTATGACAAACTTAGTGTTTTAAAAAGCAAAGACATTACTTTGCTGACAAAGATCTGCATAGTCAAAGCTATGGTTTTTCCAGTAATCATAACCAATACAATAATGTAAAGTAATAAGCCTCCAATTAAAATAAATACATTTTAAAAAATAATAATAATAATTTTTTTTTAAAAAAAGAAACCTACTTTGAAAAGATGATAATGGGGGGAAATGAAGAAAAATTAGCAAAGGTCAGTAGGAAAGCCTTGCCCAGTTCTCTTTTGCTTGAAAAAGAACAAGATTTTTCTGAATATATAAAAAAGAGTTTAAAAATAGAAAGATGAAACAATAAAAAAAGAGAGAGAAAGAAGAAGACTGAGCGCTGAAGAACTAATGCTTTTTAACTGTGGTGTTACAGATGACTTTTGAGTGTCCCTTGGGCTGCAAGATCAAACCAGTCAATCCTAAAGTAAATCAACTCTGAATATTCTTCGGAAGGACTGATAAGTTGAAGCTCCAATACTTTGGCCACCTGATGCAAAAAGCCAACTCATTAGAAAAGACCCTGATGCTGGGCAAGATTGAAGGCAGGAGGTGAAGGGGATGACAGAGGATGAGATAGTTGGATGGCATCCCCGACTCAGTGGACATGAGTTTGAGCAAACTGGGAGACAATGAAGAACAGGGAAGCCTGGTGTGCTGCAGTCCATGGGATCACAGAGTCAGATACGACTGAGTGACTGAATAACAACAGCAACCTTCTATATTAATGTTTGAAATTTTGTTGTAACTTTTATTAAATTGATAGCTGTCTACCTGTGATCCTATTTAGTCAACTCTTCAATCTTTTTGACAATTTTGAAACTTTTCAAAATATAATTCTGAATTGAGCCTTTTCATCTGCAAACTAACTTCAAGGTTTCCCAGAAGCCCCCTGGAAAATCTTGAAGGATTTTTCTCTCACCTTGTAAAACAGAGGTGTTTTACGTTTGTCTGATATGTCAAATTACGTGGAGAACATTGTCAAAACGGAAGTAATGATGAACTGTCTTTCATTATATGTGTACAGATATATATATATTTTAAAGTAGATATTTCAGAATTAACATGAAGTTCATAGAAACATGTTGATATTCTTGTTCAGTTAGTATGTTAACATGTTGTATGCCACAGAAATAACTAAAATTCCTCCACAAATTAACTTACATCAGATCTTTAGCCATGGTCATTTTTTTTATCTTTCATCATTTTCAGTTACTTCCATATTGTAATTATTCTGTGAAAGTATTTATAATTAGCTGCAAATAAGAATGCTCCATGTTGGCATGCCTTCAATAACTTGAGGACCATACCACTGAACTGTGTAAGAATTTCCAGAACTAGTGAAGAAGCTCATGAATTCATATATTTCCCAGCCTGAGATCTTTGGCCACCTTATGCGACGAGTTTACTCACTGGAAAAGAGTCTGATGCTGGGAGAGATTGGGGGTGGGAGGAGACGAGGACGACAGAGAATGAGATGGCTGGATGGCATCACCGACTCGATGGGCATGAGTTTGAGTGAACTCCGGGAGTTGGTGATGGACAGGGAGGCCTGGTGTGCTGTGATTCATGGGGTCGCAAAGAGTCGGACACGACTGAGCCACTGAACTGAACTGAAAATGAACTGATATGTATTTTTGGAATTTTTAGAATGTGACTTCTTGTTTGAAATATTGCTGGTTAAAGCATTAAATATTTTATTTTCCAGATTTAAGGAAACATGGCTTCCTCTTAAGCTATCTATTTGCTGTGGTGTCTTTAGTCGCTCAGTCGTGTCCAACTCTTTGTGACCCCATGAACTGTAGCTCATCAGGCTCATCTGTCCATGGGGATTCTCCAGGCAAGAATACTGGAGTGGGTTGCCATGCCCTCCTCTCGGAGATCTTCCCGACCCAGGGATCCAACCCAGGTCTCCTGCATTGAAGGCAGATTCTTTATCATCTGAGCCGCCAGGGAAGCCCAAGCATACTGGAGTGGGTAGCCTATACCTTCTCTAGGGGATCTTCTAGACCCAGAAATCAAACTGGGGTCTCCTGAAGTTGCAGGTGGATTCTTTACCAGCTGAGTTACCAGGGAAGCCCAAGCTATCTATAACTTAGAGTAATTTCATGAATTATATCTTTGTAAACAAAATTCAACCTTTTATCATTTCCTCTTAACCGATACCTCAAAAATTTGGAAACTCTTAGTGAATATTCTTATTTTAATGGAAATATAGTTATTTGCATCAATTCAGTTAGTCTGTTCTCCTTGTAACAGAATACAATTGCAAACATTAATTTATTACCAATGCTTTGAATGGAATGTTATATTTTAGAATGATGTACAATAAATCAGATGACCATTGACTTTAAGGCACCAGTGCTTATAAAGCCAGGCTTCCCAGGTAGCTCAGTGGTAAAGAATCCACCTGCCAGTGCATGAGACAGAGGAGAACTGGGTTTGATGTCTGGGTCTGGAAGATCTGCTGGAATAAGAAACAGCAACCAGCTATAGTACTCTTGCCTGTAAAAATCCCATGGAAAGAAGAGCCTAGAAGGCTACAGTCCATTGGGTCACAAAAGGTCGGACATGAGTGACTGAGCAACACAGGCACACTTATGAAGTCATCCCTTAGAAAAACTGTCTATACCTGGACTATAGGCTTTCTTGCCTTACAAATGAGTAAGGAATGTCACTTCCTGGCAGGTTTAGGAAGCCCAGGTATTTCAAAGACCTGAAAAAAGAGAAATACACTTAAATCTATAGGTATTTCAGGCAAAATCTGGTGATGAGCTTTTGCCTTATTTTCCTAGTCTCAAGAGGCTTTTAAAAGCCCAATCTGAGACTCTATATGTAAAGTTCCAGCAAAGCAAACTTAAAAAGGGCCGATGTGTGCAATCACTGTGCCTCAGTTACGTAAAGAGTAAAGCAAAGTTTAATGAAACTAACTTATTTTGTAAACAAATTAGTCTTATGAATACTTTGATTATCTTTGATAAAAATGGAGGTGATTGCAGAGGGAATTTTTTTTTTAATTGAAAACTATGGTGTACCCATGTGGATTTCATCTTGAACATTTTGTCAGTCCTTACCCAATCCTTTTCTCCTGTATCCTGATGCAAGTGTCCAAATTAAAGTTTCCACTTTTCCCTCATTCTGACTTAGAATCATTCAGGACTGAAACTGTCCTTTGCTTAAAGTCTTCCAAGCTGAAACTGATGACTTGTCATAAAGTTAAATAATTGCCACATCATTTTTTAAATAGGCAGCCTTTGAGCCTACTGCTGTATGGACAACTCAGAAAGTTTACCAGAACACTTGATTTTTTTCCTTATAGTGTTTTTCTCTTCCACGGACTACTTCTTGATAATAAATACCCATTTTTCTATCCTGTTTTTGGAGTTGAAACCAATCTCTGTCCCCCATTGTAAAAACCCATTGTAGTTGTTATTATACCTATCTCAACTGTCCTGAATAAAGTCTGTCTTACCATCTTTAACAAGTGTCACTGAATATTATTTTCTTTAATAGTTATCAAGACACCTTGTTTGATATTTTAAAACTGACTTGAAATTGCTTTGTTCCCTCTTTTATTGTCTTAACTCTTTTATAGGGGTAGTTAGTAATAACCTGCATTTCCTTTTGTCTTAGATCCATTGTCCTATCTGCTTTTCTGATAAGGATACAATGAAGGGGTTATTATAGAATGCATTCCTTTCCATTTGTTCAATTGGATATGATGAACTTATATAAAATTAATATTTGGTATGCCAATTGATGCGAAAATCCAACCATATATTTTTTCTTTTTTTTTGGTTTATGCAACTTTATTGAAGAAAAATAAATCAATTACTAGCAGAACTATTAGTTGATCACTCATCCATTGACAACTCGCATCATTTATTCAGTGCTATATTAAACAGTGTATTGGGAGATAGATTAACTAAGAGCTCCAAGCCTCCTAACAATTTAAGTGAAAATTACACAATGTTTGAGATGCTATTTTGGAACAGAAAGGGTGTTTGACTTCCAATTTCTATTCTCTATAGAACAAGAACAGGCCATTCTTTTATTGATATGCATGAAATACATTACATTTTCTGTTCTTCTGATGCTATAAATTCAATACCAATTATCCAGCCACATCAGATGTGAGCATAAAGTGTACCATGTAACTTCAAACCTTTAACAGTGGAAGGCTTAAATGGATGCTGCTAGAATAATCCTGCTTCCTATGATGTGACGACTCAGCATCCATCTCCCTCCCTCTCAGATGAGTCTTCAGCATGTTAGAGCAATTAAGAATGGTTTTAGTCTCACAACCAAGACACTGGCCACATAATACACATGCTCCATTTTTTAAAAAAAAACTCCTAGAGGAAAACATAGGCAAGACACTCTCCGACATAAATCACAGCAGGATCCTCTATGATCCACATCCCAGAGTAATGGAAATAAAAGCAAAATTAAACAAGTGGGACCTAATTAAACTTAAAAGCTTTTGCACAACAATGGAAACTATAACAAAGTGAAGACAGCCTTCAGAATGGGAGAAAATAATAACAAACGAAGCAATTGACAAATAATTAATCTCAAAAATATACAAGCAACTCCTGAAGCTCAATTCAAGAAAAATAAATGACCCAATCAAAAAATGGTCCAAAGAACTAAACAGACAGTTCTCCAAAGAAGACATACAGATGCTAACAAACACATGAAAAGATGCTCAACATCACTCATTATCAGAGAAATGCAAATAGAAACCACAATGAGGTACCATTTCATGCCAGTCAGAATGGCTGCTATCCAAAAATCTACAAACAATAAATGCTGGAGAGGGTGTGGAGAAAAGGGAACCCTCTTACACTGTTGATGGGAATGCAACTAGTACAGCCACTATGAAGAACAGTGTGGAGATTCCTTAAAAAACTGGAAATAGAACTGCCATGTGAACCAGCAATCCCACTGCTGGCCATACACACTGAGGAAACCAGAATTGAAAGAGACACATGTACCCCAATGTTCATCGCAGCACTGTTTATAATAGCCAGGACATGGAAGCAACCTAGATGTCCATCATCAGACGAATGGATAAGAAAGCTGTGGTACATATACACAATGGAATATTACTCAGCCATTAGAAAGAATTCATTTGAATCAGTTCTAATGAGGTGGATAAAACTGGAGCCTATTACACGGAGTGAAGTAAGCCAGAAAGAAAAACATCAATACAGTATATAACACATATATATATGGAATTTAGAAAGATGGTAACAGTAACCCTATATGCAAGACAGCAAAAGAGACACAGATGAATAGAACAGTCTTTTGGACTCTGTGGGAGAGGGCGAGGGTGGGATGATCTGAGAGAATAACTTTGAAACATGTATATTATCATATGTGAAATCGATTGCCAGTCCAGGTTTGATGCATGAGACAAGGTACACAGGGCTGGTGCACTGGGATGACCCAGAGGGATGGGATGGGGAGGGAGGTGGGAGGGGGGTTCAGGATGGGGAACACATGTAAACCCATGGCTGATTCATATCAATGTATAGCAAAAATCACTACAATATTGTAAAGTAATTAGCCTCCAGGTAAAATAAATAAATTTTAAAAAAGAAAGAGAATTAACACCAAAAAACAAAAGTAAAAAAAAAAAATTAAAAAATTCTGAATCTTGGGCAACTGTTCTCTTGTAACTACTTTAGTTTCTAAAAGCAGTTATTGTCCAAAGCTGGAAGAACTGAAGTCTTCTCAGATGAGCATATGAATGAATGGAGGGAGGTAGACAAAAAATAATATTAAAAAAGATGAGGTACAAAAGGGGAGAAGTCAGATAAGAAAATTAAAAAAAAAACACGAATACTAATTTATAAGTTTATTACAGCTATAATGCAGGTTATTCTGACTTTAAAGTAGCATCACATGGCATAGTGCTGACTCCATTCCTGAGATATTCTGTTGTACTTATCTCTGTTTTATAGATCTGTGCAATCTCTGGCACTAGGGGGTCATCTGGGTTTGAATCACATAGCAGTGAACAAATGGATAAAAGAACTTTTCAGTTCATTTCAGTTCAGTAGCTCAGTCGTGTCCGACTCTTTGCGACCCCAAGAATCACAGCACGCCAGGCCTCCCTGTACATCACCAACTCGTGGAGTTCACTCAAACTCATCTCCATCGAGTAGGTGATGCCATCCAGCCATCTCATTCTCTGTCGTCCCCGTCTCCTCCCACCCCCAATCCCTCCCAGCATCAGACTCTTTTCCAGTGAGTCAACTCGTCGCATGAGGTGGCCAAAGTATTGGAGCTTCAGCTTTAGCATCAGTCCTTCTAATGAACACCCAGGATTGATCTCCTTTAGAATGGACTGGTTGGATCTCCTTGCAGTCCAAGGGACTGACAAGAGTCTTCTCCAGAACCACAGTTCAAAAGCATCAATTCTTCGGCATCAGCTTTCTTCACAGTCCAACACTTACATCCACACATGACCATGGGAAAATCCATAGCCTTGACTAGAGGAACCTTGGTTGGCAAAGTAATGTCTCTGCTTTTTAATATGCTATCTTGGTTGGTCATAACTATCCTTCCAAGGAGTAAGCGTTTTTTAATTTCCTGGCTGCAATCAGCATCCGCAGTGATTTTGGAGCCCCAAAAAATAAACTCTGACACTATTTCCCCATCTATTTCCCATGAAGTGATGGGACCAGATGCCATGATCTTCGTTTTCTGAATGTTGAGCTTCAAGCCAAACTTTTCACTCTCCTCTTTCACTTTCATCAAGAGGCCTATGAGTTTCTCTTCACTTTCTGCCATAAGGTTGTTGTTATCTGCATATCTGAGGTGATTGATATTTCTCCTGGCAATCTTGATTCCAGCTTGTGCTTCTTTCAGCCCAGCGTTCCTCATGATGTACTCTGCATATAAATTAAATAATCAGGGTGACAATATACAACTTTGAGGTACTCCTTTTCCTATTTGGAACCAGTCTGTTGTTCCATGTCCAGTTCTAGCTGTTGCTTTCTGACCTACATACAGGTTTCTCAAGAGGCAGGTCAGGTGGTCTGGTGTTCCCAACTCTTTCAGAATGTTCCACAGTTTATTGTGATCCACACAGTCAAAGGCTTTGGCATAGTCAATGAAGCAGAAATAGATGTGTTTCTGGAACTCTCTTGCTTTCTCCATGATCCAGCGGATGTTGGCAATTTGATCTCTGGTGCCTCTGCCTTTTCTAAAACCTGCTTGAACATCTGGGAGTTCACGGTTCACATATTGCTGAAGCCTGGCTTGGAGAATTTTGAGCATGACTTTACTAGCGTGTGAGATGAGTGCAATTGTGCAGTAGTTTGAGCATTCTTTAACATTGCCTTTCTTTGGGATTGGAATGAAGACTGACCTTTTCCAGTCCTGTGGCCACTGCTGAGTTTTCCACATTTGCTGGCATATTGAGTGCAGCACTTTCACAGCATCATCTTTCAGGATTTGAAATAGCTCAATTGGAATTCCATCACCTCCACTAGCTTTGTTCATCGTGATGCTCTCTAAGGCCCACTTGACTTCACATTCCAAGAGGTCTGGTTCCAGGTGAGTGATCACGCCATCGTGATTATCTTCATCGTGAAGATCTTTTTTGTACAGTTCTTCTGTGTATTCTTTCCACCTCTTCTTAATCTCTTCTGCTTCTGTTAGGTCCATACCATTTCTGTCCTTTATCGAACCCATCTTTTCATGAAATGTTCCCTTGATATCTCTAATTTTCTTGAAAAGATCTCTTGTTTTTTTTAATTCTGTTTTTTTCCTCTATTTCTTTGCATTGATCGCTGAGGAAGGCTTTCTTATCTCTCCTAGCTATTCTTTGGAACTCTGCATTCAGATGCTTATATCTTTCCCTTTCTCCTTTGCTTTTCGCTTCTCTTCTTTTCACAGCTATTTGTAAGGCCTCCTCAGACAGCCATTTTGCTTTTTTTCATTTCTTTTCCATGGGGATGGTCTTGGTCCCTGTCTCCTGTACAATGACACCAATCTCCGTCCAGAGTTCATCAGGCACTCTATCTATCAGGTCTAGTCCCTTAAATCTATTTCTTACTTCCACTGTATAATCATAAGGGATTTGATTGAGGTCATATCTAAATTGTCTAGTAGTTTTCCCTACTTTCTTCAATTTCAGTCTGAATTTGGCAGTAAGGAGTTCGTGATCTGAGCCACAGTCTGCTCCTGGTCTTTTTTTTGCTAACTGTATAGAGCTTCTCCATCTTTGGCTGCAAAGAATATAATCAATCTGATTTCGGTGTTGACCATCTGGTGATGTCCATGTGTAGAGTCTTCTCTTGTGTTGTTGGAAGTGGGTGTTTTCTATGACCAGTGCGTTCTCTTGACAAAACTCTGTTAGCCTTTGCCCTGCTTCATTCCGTGCTCCAAGGCCAAATTTGCCTGTTACTCCAGGTGTTTCTTGACTTCCTAGTTTTGCATTCCAGTCCCCTATAATGAAAAGGACATCTTTTTTAGTGTTAGTTCTAAAAGGTCTTGTAGGTCTTTAAAAGAACTTTCTGTTCTGTTCTGTTCTGTTCCGTCGCTCAGTCGTGTCCGACTCTATGCGACCCCGTGGACTGTAGCCTGCCAGGTTTCTCCATCCATGGGATTCTCCAGGCAAGAATACTGGAGTGGGTTACCGTTTCCTTCTCCAGGGGATCTTCCCGACCCAGGGATCGAAGCCGGGTGTCCCACATTGGAGGCAGAAGCTTTAACCTCTGAGCCACGTTTAGAAATAGTTAAATCAGGAGACCATTGTGATTTTAGAATATCAAGATAAATGCTGCCATTACTGTTAATATTTGGATGATAAATTCTTTTTGTAAATGCAACTTTAGGTGGTTTGAAAGGGTAGTCTGAAGGAAAATGAATTGTCAAAAATGCACCGCCTTGAAATGGCTGTCCTTATGTCCCATAACTGTGGCTTGACAATGAAATATATAATCTCCAAATGGACCTGCATGTGCTAGAGGGTCACGGGTCAAATCACTAAGTTCCTTATTAATCCATTTCAGCGCCCTAGTCTGTGCCATATCTGGCTCCTCACTATCTCAGTGCATGCTCAAAGCTCCTCCCAAAACCCTTGATTATACCAGCAGCTGGGAAGGATTGTCTCTTGCTCACCCATCAGTTCTGCCAGACACAGTTACTTGGTATTAAGGAGGTGGAACTCGCGAGAATCTCAAGACTGGTTAACAGGAGCTGTCATGCTGCAATGACTAAAGGACAATTTTATGCATTCTTCCCTATAGGGGCCCGTCTCCTTTCTTCAGTTTTATTATAGTAATTGAGGAAAGTATTAAACGTTTTTCTCAAAATGTAGCCTTTAAAAACATGAGAAAATATCAAATCTGACTTTTGAAAAAATATATTTCATAATGCTATCCCTTTTATGCTCCTCTTAATTGTTTTCACCACCACTCCAGCCTTTTCAAATACACACCATGTATAGTCTTATTCCTTTAGAAAACATTTATAGACAGGAATCTGGAAAATAAGACCAAGAAATCTAAGCCCGCCTACCATCTATTTTCATAAATAAAGTTTTATTGGAACACAGCCACATACCATCATTTACATGTATCTACATGTATTTACTTTTGCTACAAAGACAACTGAGCAGTTGTGACTGAGGCCATATAGCCTATACAACTTAAAATATTTACTATTTGTTCATTTGAAAAGCTTTTCAGACCTATTATAGAATACTGAGATATTGTAAAGTCTTTTTTATCTCTAAGAATATCCTTTGTAAATGATTTTTATATTGCATACATTTATTGGGCTGCCTGTTTTTTTTTTTTTAAATGTAATAGCATATCACATTGTAAGAAAAGCTGAAGAATTAAACTTTAAGAACCATGATAATGCCTACCTAAGATTTGTTTTAAGAATTAAACAAGTATGAAATGTCTAGAGCATAAAGGATAGATTATCATGAATCTAGAGATAAAATCAGGTCTTCCACTGGAGAGGAATTTAGATTGTAAATGGGCAAGTCACACTTGTAGGGACTTTAAGGATTATTCCAACATGGTAGTGAAAACTACACTTAGAAAATCTGAGTATAAAAATAAAGGATTTATTACATACAGGTTGTAGAAAAGAGAGGTATGGCACATCACACAGGATATGAGTAGAATGACAAAAGAAATAACTAAGCAGATAGGGAGCTGAGAGAGATTAAATACTGTCGGGCAAGTGTCTTTAAGGGTCCAGGTGGAGTATACAAGCAAAAGTCATGAGAAAATTTCACTGGTGTATTTATATGTCCTGAGATCACAGACAGGGGAGGGCAAAAGTGGGAAATTGTAGCTAGAAACAGTTTTGGTGCACCCGAACATCTAGAAGTGTTCACAGCCCAATGCTGAGGACTCAAGATAATGGGAAATTTTAAAAATGTACAATATGAAATTATACTTTGGAAAAACAATTTCATAGTAAGAAAGAAATACAGAGGATGTCTAGGCCTACCTACCTAGAGCTTCCATTTAGATTTACTTGGCAATGTGACTGGGTGCTGAAAGTGGATGGCCTGTATTACAGAGAAAAAAAAAAAGACACTATTCATTTAATGCACTTATTAAGGACAATAAGGCAGAGCCATTCAGATAAGTATCAGGACCACTGCCAATGGGGTCTTTTGGTGGGGGAGAAAATAAAGCAAGGAAAGTTGAGAAGGTATAACCGAGGAGTGAGTTAGGGAGTCTATGGATGGAAAATTACTAAGAGAAAACATCAGGTGTAAGGGGATATTCTGGTTAAACTGACCTAACAGGATTCCTAGTGAAGACAGGTGAAGGTGCTATCACCTAAGGGATAGTGGAGGATGAGGAACCCCATTAGATATTAAAGGTGATCAGATATCAAGAATCGGGGAATTCTAGCTAGCTAGAATTGCTAATCTTGCTTATTGCAATCTTTCTAACATTGATAATTTCAGAGACAAACACAGAAGCCCAAAACTCAGGGACTAATTAGGAAGAAAGACTGAAGAACCTAAGTAGAGGTCGGTGAAGGATTTTTGTCAGTCCCTCTTCTTATTCAAAGAGAGAAAAGACATCATTCTTTGCTCCGAAAAATATAGCTCCATTTCTTATAAGTTGCCTTTTCTTCATTAAGGGTGAGCTGACCTCAGATATGCAGATGACACCACCCTTATGGCAGAAAGTGGAGAACTAAAGAGCCTCTTGATGAAAGTGAAAAAGGAGAGTGAAAAAGTTGGCTTAAAGCTCAACATTCAGAAAACTAAGATCATGGCATCTGGTCACATCACTTCATGGCAAACAGATGGGGAAACAGTGGCAGACTTTATTTTTCTGGGCTACAAAATCACTGCAGATGGTGATTGTAGCCATGAAATTAAAAGACGCTTGCTCCTTGGAAAGAAAGTTATGACCAACCTAGACAGCATATTAAAAGGCAGAAACATTACTTTGCCAACAAAGGTCTGCCTAGTCATAACTATGGTTTTTCCAGTTGTAATGTATGGATGTGAGAGCTGGACTGTGAAGAAAGCTGATCAGCGAAGAATTGATGCTTCTGAACTGTAGTGTTGGAGAAGACTCTT
The DNA here is from genome assembly GCF_049115385.1 of Moschus berezovskii. Lineage (NCBI taxonomy): Eukaryota > Metazoa > Chordata > Mammalia > Artiodactyla > Moschidae > Moschus > Moschus berezovskii. Next base: position 47,890,317 of record NC_142488.1, on the reverse strand, counting down.
GAGAGTCCCTTGGACTGCAAGGAGATCCAACCAGACCATCCTAAAGGAAATCAGTCCTGAATGTTCATTGGAAAGACTGATGCTGAGGCTGAATCTCCAATATTTTGGCCACCTGATGTGTATAACTGACTGAATGGAAAAGACCCTGATGCTGGGAAAGATTGAAGGCAGGAAGAGAAGGGGACAACAGGTGATGAGATGGTTGGATGGCATAACCGATTCAATGGACATGAATTTGGGCAGGTTCTGGGAGTTGGTGATGGACAGGGAAGCCTGGCATGCTGCAGTGCATGGGGTCGCAAAGAGTTGGACATGACTGAGCGACTGAACTGAACTGAAATTTGCATAAGTGCAGCTGGAGCTGCTAAGTCGCTTCAGTCGATTCCAATTCTGTGCAACCCCATAGATGACAGCTACCAGGCGCCCCCGTCCCTGGGATTCTCCAGACAAGAGCACTGGAGTGGGTTGCCATTTCCTTCTCTAATGCATGAAAGTGAAAAGTGAAAGTGAAGTCACTCAGTCATGTCCAACTGTTAGCGACCCCGTGGACTGCAGCCCACCAGGCTCCTCCGTCCATGGGATTTTTCCAGGCAAGAGTACTGTAGTGGGGAGCCACTGACTTCTCCAATAAGTGCAACAAGAATGGTAATTGATAACATAAGTCCTTTTGAGTTTGATTTACTGGAACATTTATAAAGAATCTCAAATTAGCCTTTTAAAAAGTCTCTTACACTTTCTAATACCATACACAAAAATAAACTCAAAATGGATTAAAGATCTAAATGTTAAGACCAGAAACTATAAAACTCCTAGAGGAGAACATACGCAAAACACTCTCTGACATAAATCACAGCAGGATCCTCCATGACCCACCTCCCAGAATATTGGAAATAAAAGAAAAAATAAACGAATGGGACCTAATTAAAATTAAAATCTTCTGCACAGCAAAGGAAAGTATAAGCAAGGTGAAAAGACAGTCTTCAGAATGGGAGAAAATAATAGCAAATGAAACAACTGACAAAGAATTAATCTCCAAAATATTCAAGCAGCTCCTGCAGTTCAATTCCAGAAAAATAAACGACCCAATCAAAAAATGGGCCAAAGAACTAAACAGACATTTCTCCAAAGAAGACATACAGATGGCTAACAAACACATGAAAAAATGCTCAACATCCCTCATAATCAGAGAAATGCAAATCAAAGCCACAGTAAGATACCATTTCACACCAGTCAGAATGGCTGCTATCCAAACGTCTACATGCAATAAATGCTGGAGAGGGTGTGGAGAGAAAGGAACCCTCTTACACTGTTGGTGGGAATGCAAACTAGTACAGCCACTATGGAGAAAAGTGTGGAGATTCCTCAAAAACCTGGAAATAGAACTGCCATATGATCCAGCAATCGCACTACTAGGCGTACACACTGAGGAAACCAGAATTGAAAGAAACACATGTACTCCAATGTTCATTGCAGCACTGTTTATAATAGCAAGGACATGGAAGCAACTTAGATGTCCATTTGCAGACGAATGGATAAGAAAGCTTTGGTACATATACACAATAGAGTATTATTCAGCCATTAAAAAGAATACATTTGAATCAGTTCTAATGAGGTGGATGAAACTGGAGCCTTTTATACAGAATAAGCCAGAAAGAAAAACGCCAATACAGTATACTAACGCATATATATGGAATTTAGAAAGATGGTAATCTTAACCCTGTATACGAGACAGCAAAAGAGACACAGGTGTATAGAACAGTCTTTGGGACTCTGTGGGAGAGGGCGAGGGTGGGATGATTTGGGAGAATGGCATTGAAACATGTATATTATCATATGTGAAACGAATCACCAGACCAGGTTTGACGCATGATACAGGATGCTCGGGGCTGGTCCACGGGGATAACCCAGAAGGAGGATATGGGGAGGAGGGAGCTGGGAGGGGTGTTCAAGAAAGGGAACACATGTACACTCGGGGCGGACTCATGTCAATGTATGGCAAAACCAACCAATATAATATTGTAAAGTAATTCAGTTCAGTTCAGTTCAGTTGCTCATTCGTGTCTGACTCTTTGCGACGCCATGAATCACAGCACGCCAGGCCTCCCTGTCCATCACCAATTCCCGGAGTTGACTCCAACTCATGTCCATCGAGTTGGTGATGCCATCCAGCCATCTCATTCTCTGCCGTCCCATTCTTCTCCTGCCCCCAATCCCTCCCAGCATCAGAGTCTTTTCCAGTGAGTCAACTTGTCGCACGAGGTGGCCAAAGTATTGGAGTTTGAGCTTTAGCATCAGTCCTTCCAATGAACACCCTGGAATGATCTCCTTTAGAATGGACTGGTTGGATCTCCTTGCAGTCCAAGGGACTCTCAAGAGTCTTCTCCAACAACACAGTTCAAAAGCATCAGTTTTTCAGCGATCAGCTTTCTTTACAGTCCAATTCTCACATCCATACATGACCACTGGAGAAACCACAGCCTTGACTAGATGGACCTTTGTTGGCAAATTAATGTCTCTGCTTTTTAATATGCTATCTAGGCTGTCAAGTCATATCTAACTCTATTCATCATGCTCAAAAATCACATTATAGTGAAACTTTTGGTAATATAAACGATGTTTCCAGTTACGTACTGTTACAAGGAGAACTGTTTTTTCTTGAACTTATACAAATAAATATATTGCCATGAAAATAATTACACTCAATATGAGTTTCTGAATTCTGGAAACATCAGATAAGGAGAAAAAATAAATGTCTCATTTTATTTGCAAGCATTTTCAAAAAAGCATCAGAGTAAAACGAAAATTATATTTGGATGACAACAAAGCATTTTAATACATGTCTATGGTTAGACAGGAATCCCTTAGAAGAAATGGAGTAGTCATCATGGTCAACAAAATTGTCCAAAATGCAGTACTTGGATGCAATATCAAAAACGACAGAATGATCTCTGTTTCCAAGGCAAACCATTCAATATTACACTAGTCCAAACCTATGCCCCAACAAGTAACGCTGAAGAAGCCGAAGTTGAACTCTTCTATGAAGACCTACAAGACCTTTTAGAACTAACACCCAAAAAACATGTCATTTTCTTCATAGGGGTCTGGAATGCAGAATTAGGAAGTCAAGAAACACCTGCAGTAACAGGCAAATTGGTCTTGGAGCACAGAATGAGGCAGGGCAGAAGCTAATAGAGTTTTGCCAAGAGAACGCACTGGTCATAGCAAACAACCTTTTTCAACAACACAAGAGAAGACTCTACACATGGACATCAACAGATGGTCAACACCGAAATTAAGTTGATTATATTCTTTGCAGCCAAAGATGGAGAAGCTCTATACAGTTGGCAAAAACAAGACCAGGATTTGACTCTGGCTCAGATCATGAACTCCTTATTGCCAAATTCAGACTGAAATTGAAGAAAGTAGGGAAAACCACTAGACCATTCAGATATGAGCTAAATCAAATCCCTTATGATTATACAGTGGAAGTGAGAAATAGATTTAAGGGACTAGATCTGATAGAGTGCCGGATAAACTCTGGACGGAATTTGTGACATTTTACCAGAGGCAGAGTCCAAGACCATTCCCATGGAAAGGAAATGCAAAAAAGCAAAATGGCTGTCTGAGGAGACCTTATAAATAGCTGAAAAGAAGAGAAGCAAAAAGCAAAGGAGAAAAGGAAAGGTATAAGCATTTGAATGCAGAGTTCCAAAGAACAGCAACATAAGAAAGCCTTCCTCAGCGATCAATGCAAAGAAATAGAGGAAACAACAGAATAGGAAAGACAAGAGATATCTTCAAGAAAATTAGAGATACCAAGGGAACATGGCATGCAAAGATGGGCTCGATAAAGGACAGAAATGGTGTGGACCTAACAGAAGCAGAACATATAAAGAAGAGGTGTCAGGAATACACAGAAGAACTGTACAAAAAAGATCTTCACGACCCAGACAATCACGATGGTGTGATCACTGCCTTAGAGCCAGACATCTTGGAATGTGAAGTCAAGTGGGCCTTAGAGAGCATCACTATGAACAAAGCTAGTGGAGGTGATGGAATTCCAATTGAGCTATTTCAAATCCTGAAAGATGGTGCTGTGAAAGTGCTGCACTCAATATGCCAGCAAATTTGGAAAACTCAGCAGTGGCCACAGGACTGGAAAAGGTCAGTCTTCATTCCAATCCCAAAGAAAGGCAATGCCAAAGAATGCTCAAACAGTTGCACTAATCTCACACGCTAGTAAAGTCATGCTCAAAATTCTCCAAGCCAGGCTTCAGCAATACAATAATCGTGAACTCCCAGATGTTCAAGCAGGTTTTAGAAAAGGCAGAGGCACCAGAGATCAAATTGGCAACATCCGCTGGATTATGGAGAAAGCAAGAGAGTTCCAGAAATACATCTATTTTTGCTTCATTGACTATGCCAAAGTCTTTGACTGTGTGGATCACAATAAACTGTGGAATATTTTGAAAGAGATGGGCATACCAGACCACCTGAGCTGCCTCTTGAGAAACCTGTATGCAGGTCAGGAAGCAACAGTTAGAACTGGACATGGAACAACAGACTGGTTCCAAATAGGAAAAGGAGTACGTCAAGGCTGTATACTGTTACCCTGCTTATTTAACTTATCTGCAGTGTAAATCATGAGGAACGCTGGGCTGGAAGAAGCACAAGCTGGAATCAAGATTGCCGGGAGAAATATCAATAACCTCAGATATGCAGATGACACCACCCTTATGGCAGAAAGTGAAGAGGAACTCAAAAGCCTCTTGATGAATGTGAAAGAGGAGAGTGAAAAGTTTGGTTTGAAGCTCAACATTCAGAAAACAAAGATCATGGCATCTGGTCCCATCACTTCATGGGAAATAGATGGGGAAACAGTGGAAACAGTGTCAGACTTTATTTTATGGGGCTCCAAAATCACTGCGGATGCTGATTGCAGCCATGAAATTAAAAGACACTTACTTCTTGGAAGGAAAGTTATGACCAACCTAGATAGCATATTAAAAAGCAGAGACATTACTTTGCCAACCAAGGTCCGTCTAGTCAAGGCTATGGTTTTTCCTGTGGTCATGTATGGATGTGAGAGTTGGACTGTGAAGAAAGCTGATTACTAAAGAACTGATGCTTTTGAACTGTGACGTTAGAGAAGTCTCTTGCGTGTCCCTTGGACTGCAAGGAGATCCAACCAGTCCATCCTAAAGGAGATCAGTCCTGGGTGTTCATTGGAAGGACTGATGCTGAAGCTGAAACTCCAATACTTTGGCCACCTCATGCGACGAGTTTACTCATTGGAAAAGACGCTGATGCTGGAAGGGATTGGGGACAGGAGGAGAAGGGTACGACAATGATGAGATGACTTGGTGGCATCACCGACTTGATGGATATGTGTTTCAGTGAACTCTGGGAATTGGTGAAGGACAGGGAGGCCTGGCATGCTGCGATTTTTGGTGTTGCAAAGAGTCGGACATGACTGTGTGACTGAACTGAACTGACTGAACTTTTCCCACAGTTTCAATTTATAGTTCATTTCCCTTTTAACTTTTTTCAATAAAAATATACTGGTCTCAAAGAGTTCCTTCCATAAAAATCAATCATGTTTAAATACATTTCATAGTCTACTAGTCAGAAAAATTTAACTGGCAGAATTGGTGGATTTGCAGTGACATTTGTAAATCCGCATTGTAAATGCGGATTTGTAAGTTTTCATTAAATTAGGCTGGGATCTGAAGGTCTGAATCAATGATACCTCCTTCCCTTCCAGATTCTGAACCAACTAAAAAATATACACAGGTATCAAAAAGTGAAAAATAACAGCTTTAATATATTAAGAAAGCAAAATTCATAACAGCATGTATAACATGCCACAATTTTCACAAAAATTTGATATACACATATATGATATATTTGCAAGTACATGGATTATCTCTGGAAAAATACATAGTAACTGGTAAGAGTGTTTATCTTTGGAAAGTCGGACTGTGGTCAAGGATGTGAAAAAAAGGAGACTTTATACCACATACCTTTTGAACTGTTTGATTTTTACCAGAGGCATGTGTTTTTGTGCAAAATGATTTATATATTAAATTTTTTTTAAGAATAAAAATAGATATCGGCTTTAAATCTGATAGAGCTGAACTGGAGGACATGGTTTGGACCTAAGCCTGAAATGAACTTCTACCCCAAGTGTAAAGACAGTTGATCCCCCACCCCAGAGAGTGAAAGAGGTCTGCTGATTAGATGTTTACCCAGTCATGTAGTGACAGACTATCTGCTTTCCCATATCTTTCTGTGAGAAATGAGCTCAAGACCCAACATGGCCTTAAGTTACATATCCATAATAATCCTTTTCTCATGTTTCACCAATTTATTTCTCCTCCCACTTGGCAGACTGAATGAGTCACTAGTAGAGATAGGTAGAAATTTTCTTCCAAATATTTTTAAGAGGCACAGTTCCTTTTTCTTGTTCAGGAACATGGAGAGAGGCAGAGGATAGATCCTATCATACCTTTGGACATTTCTGTCCATATTGCCAACACCCAAGACAAACAGGGCTTGGCTTTCCCTTTTGGGTGAGACCAGTAGGATCTTAGGAATGTCCTGCTCCCACTTGTGTAAGACTGGTGAGCAATTCTACTTTTGCTCCAGAAGGCACTGAAACAAGTCATACTAGAACAGTAATTAAACTAATTCTAAAGCTACATACACTCCTGGCTGAAAATTCACTACTATATTCTCAATTTATAATTGTGTCTAACCACATTATCTGACACAGCTTATAAAGATTATAAAATAAGCCCCAAAGATAGCCTTAAAATACTCCAAATAACACAATGTCAACAACATAATGAAAATGCCTTAATTTGAACTGTATGAAAGCCATACCAGTTATTAAACTCCAAGGGAAAAATGAATGCCCCAAATGAAATTTCTTTTTTTTAAATCAAAAGGAATTAAAGTCCAAAATTCTGCCTTCCCAAATTTCTTGTTTTTCTGATGTCAACCATACAGATCTCACAAAGATGTCTTGACAGATAGTGGGGTTCCTTCAGCAGCTGTAGCCTGGACTATCTTCCTCTTGATTTGGTGTAGTTCCTTTAGAACTTCAGGAGTTGAATTAATCTAACCCCACAATTGCATGTTTATATATATATTATATATCACATTAAGAGTCCACGGGGTCAATAGGACATAAGATTATCACAGTATCAGCATCATATCTCCAAAATTAGAAAGCACATTAACCCTCAGCCTCTAAAACAGATACTCAAACACTTTTATGTCTCTGGGACTTAGTACATAGGGTAATACAGACCCACATTGCAGTTGTCATCAAATATCTAAGGAGAGACTTAGTGACAGCAAAAGGAAGGAAAGTAGACAGAGAATACATGGGAGAGGAGAGTATCTTCCTGGTTTCATCCTCAGCAGGATGTGGTCTCTCTGTGTCAGTAATCTTGATTCTATGACCTGTGAACTTTAATTTGGTACCCAAGTGGTTGATTGTACCATCATGAGTCCCAATGCCACATCTGCAGAAGACCATGGCCTGGCTGTTAGTGCTAATGGAGCTTCTCTTAGAAACCCAATGAGAACACATTGGTTTTGACTGGGTGCTTCTCTCCAAAACTTTGCTTATTTTTCAACCTTTCCCAAAGTTGACTTTCCCTAATACCTTTAATAATGGAAGATACAAGACCCATTCCATTACTTATTTTTCTGCTGAAATAGGGTTCACCCTTATCTGCATATGAGTTTCTTGCTGCTGCTGCTAAGTCACTTCAGTCGTGTCCGACTCTGTGTGATCCCATAGACGGAAGCCCACCAGGCTCCCCTGTCCCTGGGATTCTCTAGGCAAGAACACTGGAGTGGGTTGCCATTTCCTTCTCCAATGTGTGAAAGTGAAAAGTGAAAGCGAAGTCGCTCAGTCCTGTCTGACCCTTAGCGACTCCATGGACTGCAGCCTACCAGGCTCTTCCATCCATGGGATTTTCTAGGCAAGAGTACTGGAGTGGCTTGCCATTGCCTTCTCTGATGAGTTTCTTAGGCCCAGCCAAAAAACAGGATAAAGCTGAAAAAACACACTAACAAATATCTATTAGATTTCTATCTACTAATACCAGCATTTAAAACATTAAAGCACTTAGAATATCACTGTCTTTTGATCATCTATCATGTGTTTCATAGTCCTACTAGGACACCCTAATAAATGAGCTCACCAATTTCTACACGGAAGCAAAGCCTATTTTCAGTCTTTTTAGTTCTAGCAAGTGCCTTTCCCACCTCATATGCTTGGATTCAGAAGTCTTCTAAGAATCTAATGAAAACGTAATCTAAACATTTTCAAAGCATCCCTTCTAGCTAGGAAAGAAATCTGTACCTCAGCCTGATTCCAGATTTTTGCTCCTTTATTTTGAGGTCCTGAACAGGTCTGCCAACCATGCTCAACCTAGCCTTTACCCTGTGACTGAGGACTCTAGCTAGAGCCTGGCATAATGCTCCGTTGGGCTGGCAAAGCCCAATTGTGTTAAATTTTGTCTGCACAGCCCTTGTCTGTAAAAACCCACTCCATGTCTGTAGGTACAAGCCAAAGCTATTGCAGACAACAGAAATCCTAATGCCATTAATGACTAACCATGATTTCTCTACTTGCATTTGGTTCCTAAATGCTTACCCCTTAACAGTTTTGTAAGATTTCTCAGCCTATGCACTAAAATACAAAATAACTGCCCTCTTGATTTTGAACCAAGTTGAACAATAAGTGCAAGAATAAGACTTTCAGTACAGTTGGAATTTAAAATGCAACTTGGACGGAAGACCAACATGAACATCTCACTCCTTTCCCAAATTAGACATCTGAAGTCACTTAAGGGGAGGGTTGAAGTTTCCAAGACACTTAGCCAGCCATATTGAATATCTCAAGAAGCTTCACACTTCAGTGAAGATTGTCTAAATGCCCAAAAGAATGAGGCAAGAAGTGTTCAGTTACCTTTATTCAATTAACACCACCCAAGGTAAAAATAAGGGCCAATGAATGTCAGACTTTACGCTTCTCACTAATTAGATAAGTCAATCATTATACTGTGGGGAGGAACACATAAAAAGGTTAGAGGTAAGGGCAGAAGGATTCTTCAAAACATGTCTGAAAGGGTAGAAGTTTTAATTTTTTGCCAGGCAAAAGTGTGAAAGAGGAGAAGATGGTTCTTGCAAATTGTAAAACAATCAAGACTTTTTGTGTGTTCAGATTTTACAATCTGTCTCACATATTTGGCAAACTTCAAAATGACCTCTAAGATATTTTTACCAAATCATAGACATAGATATGAAATCATCATCAAATTTTATGAAGTACACAGAGGGTTGTGCTTCCACCTGATGAATAACCATGCCAGTTCTCCTGGAGATATCTTCCTTGGCATATTCCACTTCCACTTGTTTGCCTACTAGGCTGTCTATGACTTCTCCTGGCTCCCTCTCTGTGAGAGGAGAATCATTGGAATCTGGAAGGATGTGTAGGTCACCGTCTTGATAATCATCTAACAACTGGTACATATATAATACAGGATCTTTCTCATAGGTAATGTAAAACCACGTATTCATGACAGGTGCCTGAGCTAAGACCATCCCCCTCCATTCATTTTTGGAACCTTCCTCTGTCTCAAAAATATGTTCCACTGCTTTGCCAACCATAATTTCTGTTAAGTGTGTATCACTGATTCTAGATGATGCAACTGTATGGGAAGGACTTCAAGTGATGACACTCTTTCATCTCTGTGAAGTTCCAATCCATAAACACAGTCAACTCCATCATATTTGATAAGATACAGAGAGGGATTTACAGGTACCTGATCCAGAATGGTTCCCTTCCACTCTGTTAGAGGTTCATCTCCGTCTTTCCATCCATGCCGAATTCTGCAGCCCACGATAGTCCTTGGAGGCTGGGAGATGGGTCTGCTCCTATGCTTCTTGTGTGCCGCTTTTCTCTTCATCATGGTAACAGACACACTGGCATGCCCTGCGGCTGTCCTGGACCGCTGCCCAAAAGCCGTTTTTTTTTTTGCGAGCGGGGTCTTCATGCCTGCGCAGAGCACAGTAACAAAGCGGCCCAATAAAGGAAATCAAGAAAAAATAAATTCAATTCATGACACGGTGAACTTTATTTCCTAAAGAGTGCACTCCATGCACACACGCCCAGACGCCCGTTTTCCTCTAAAGCTAGGCAGAAAAACTGGAAATACCCTGCAACCTGCGTGCAAGCAGTAACCTTCCTCCCCAGCTAGTTACAGCTACGCTAGCGCTATGGAGTTCTGGTTGTGGTCAAAGAAATAGAGGGCACCCCCTCATTCCTCCGCCCTGCGTCCAACACTGTCCAGGCCAGAGGGCAGAGACCCCTCCAAGCTGGGGATAGCGGGCCTCGCGAGCCCAAATCGGACACCTTGGTGCTGCCTCCGCTGGGAGGCTGTGTCGAAGGAGGACCAGCAGACAACGAGTTAGGTGCTTGCAAGAGCTGGGAGGGAAGATCTTTAGGCGAGGAGCGTGTCAAGTGAGCTGCTGGATAGGCGGACAGGATGGCCGCAATGTCTCCGTAACTCTACTTGGGGGGCCTTCCGCTCCCTCTCGGTGGCAGCGGCGACCCTTCTGCCACATCGGACTCTTACCAGTCACTGCAGTCGCCAGTCTCCTCCCTCTTTTCCGTAGAGCTCAGCTTCCTGCCAGGAGAAAGGCCTCCCCTTCCTGTCCAGCACAGCGCCCTCCCCTACCCCCAACTCTCCATCCACCACTGCCTTGGGCTTGGGAGTAGTTCTTTGGTTCTTTGCCCCGCCCCTTTCCAAAATCTGGACCAGCCTGACGAACAAATCCCCTCTCCAACCGCCTAGTGCCGCTTCTTCAGTTCTGGGCTCCCATATTCCCAATCCCCATCCATAACTCCGTCTCTGTATTCCTGCCCCATCTGCTCTCCATCCTCCAGGAATTTGCCCTTTCCTTTCCCCCTGCCATTCCGGAGTTACTCTTTATTAAGGAAACCTGCCTTTCCTGTCATTTAAGGGAGTTTGAGGTTAGAGGAGAGAAATGCACAAGTGCTCAGTCTGCCATCTTGACTCAGTATCTAGGTAATTTTTACTGACTGGTCGTTACTGGATTTATTGAGGATAATATATTTTCCTTTTTCACCGGTTACTGAGAAATTGTATGGAAAATGTGGGGATGGTATACAACCTAGCAAATTGACAGGAAGGAAATAATGAACTATAAATCCACCTTGTATGCACCAGGGCTTATAGCAAAATATTAACACTTTCCATTGCCTTTATTAAATAAACTCTTACAAAGCTGGGATACATTTGCATATGCTTTTTCATGGGGTTTCCTTTTCCATATAAAATGAGTATTTAATTAATTTACTAGATATCGTCTAAAATGTTTTGTAGCGGCTTCACTAAAATTAGCATAAGGACATTTTCACAGTTTAACCATTCCCTCCTACCTTCAGATGTTTAGTTTTAAAAAGTACTTATAAAATTATACTTGCATGCAAATGATTATTCTCTTGAACAGAATAATAACGACACAAACTTACAATCAAAACAATTACAATTATAACAAAAAGTTAGTATTTCAACACTGTTACATCTTAAGCCTATGAAGAAAGACTTATTTAAGCAGTGTTCAACCATTTTTGTTTTCATTACAGCCATGGTAGTGGATGTGAACTAGTATTTCACGGTTCAATTTGCATTTCCCTAAGGACTAATGTTCAAATGACTGCACAATTGCACTCATTTTACATACTAGCAAGGTCATACTCAAAATCCTCCAAGCTAGGCTTCAACAGTACATGAACCAAGAACTTCCAGATGTACAAGCTGAATTTAGAAAACACAGAGAAATCAGAGATCAAATTTCCAACATTCATTGGATCATAGAAAAAGCAAGAGAATTCCAGAAAATATATCTGCTTCATTGACATGCTAAAGCCTTTGACTGTGTGGATCATAGCAAACTGTGGAAAATTCTTCAAGAGATGAGAATAGAAAACCATCTTACCTGATTCCTGAGAAACCTGTATACAGGTCAGAAGCAACAGTTAGAACCAAACATGGAGCAACAAACTGGTTCCAAATCGGGAAAGGAGTACGTCAAGGTTGTATATTGTCACCCTGATTATTTAACTTGTAGCAGAGTACATCATGAGAAATGCCAGGCTGGATGAAGCACAAGCTGGAATCAAGATTGCCAGGAGAATTATCCTTCAATTAAAAACTTAAGAAATATTTAGAAAAGCATAACATTCTCTAGGTCCATCCTAGTAGCTGCAAATGGCAGAATTTCATTCTTTTTTGTGGTTTGAGTGATATCCCATTGCACAAGTTACAGAAGACCTAAATGGACATTTCTCTAAAGAAGATATACAGATCACAAAGAGGCACATGAAAAGATGCTCAAAATCACTAATTATCAGACAAATGGAAATCAAACTGAAATAATGCATTACCTCATGTCAATCAGAAGGGCCATTGTGAAAAAGTTTACAAACAATAAATGCTGGAGAGGGTGTGGAGAAAATGGAAACCTCCTGCACTATTGGTGGATTGCAAATTGGTACAACCATTATGGAGAACAGTATGGAGGTTTCTTAAAAAATTAAAAATAGAGCTACTATTCTTGCACAAAACATATTTTCTTGAGTATAATTACATATATTTTCACCAGAAATATTGCCATGTAATTTTTTGGTGGTGTCTTTTCCTGGTTATATTATCAAGGGAACACTGGCCCATAGAATGAATTTGGAAGCATTCCTTTTCTTTCAATTTTTAAAAACATATTAAGAAGGATAAGCATCATTAACAAACTGAAAGATAAAGACCATATGATCATTTCAATAGATACAGAGAAATTCGACACCCATTTATGATAAAAAAAAAAAAACTCTCCAGAAAATTCACATAGAAGGAACCTACCTCAACATAATAAAGGCCATATACAACAAACCCACAGAAAACATTCTTAACAGTGAAAAACTGAAAGCATTTTCTCTAAGATCAGGAACAAGACATGTGTGCCACTCTTGCCACTATTATTCAGCATAGTTATGGAAGTCTTAGCCAAGGTAATCAAGAGGAGAAAAATTAATAAAAGGAATCTATACTGGAAAAGAAGAAATAAATCTCTCACTCTTTGCAAATGACATGATACTATACATTTTCGTTGACTATACATTGTTGTTGTTCAGTTGCTCAGTCATTTCCAACTCAGTCATGTCCAACCCATGGACTGCAGCATTACAGGTTTCCCTGTCCTTCCCTGTACGCCGGAGATTGCCGAAACTCATGTCCGTTGAGTCGATGAAGCCATCCAACCATCTCACGCTCTGTTACTCCCGTCTCCTCCTGCCCTCAATCTTTCCCAGCATCAGGGTCTTTCCCAATGAGTTGGCTCTTCGCATCAGGTGGCCAAAGTATTGGAGCTTCAGCTTCAGCATCAGTCCTTCCAATTCAGGGTTGATTTCCTTTAGGATTGGTTGGCTTGATCCCTTTGCAGTCAAAGGAACTCTTGAGAGTCTTCTCCAAACACCACAGTTCAAAAGCATCAATTTTTTGACACTCAGTGATGTCTCTACTTTTTATTATTTCGTCTAGTTTTGTCATAGCTTTTCTTCCCAGGAGTAAGCATTTTTTAATTTCATGGCTGCAGTCACCGTCCACAGTGATTATGGAGCCCAAGAAAATAAATTCTGTCACTTTCCATTTTCCCCCCATCAATTTGCCATGAAGTTTTGGTACTGGGTGCCACAATCTTAGTAATTTGAATGCTGAGTTTTAAGCCAGTTTCTTCTCTCTTCTCTTTCAGGTTCATCAAGAGGCTCTTTAGTTCTTCTTCACTTTCTGCCATTGGGGTAGTGTCATCAGGATGCTGCTAAGTCGCTTCAGTCGTGTCCGACTCTGTGTGACCCCATAGACGGCAGCCCACCAGGCTCCTCTGTCCCTGGGATTCTCTAGGCAAGAATACTGGAGTGGGTTGCCATTTCCTTCTCCCACAGTCAAGCTGGCTGCCTTTAAAGGTGTGGCCTCACATATGCAAGCCCACATGTGCACACACTCACACAAGTGCTCACTCACCGCCCCAGCTGGGGGAGAGCCCCTCATGGCAGGCCCTCGGGCTCAAGGCCTGGGTTCTTGCTAAGCTCCTGGAAAAAGAGCAGCAGCTGGAGGCTGTGCAGGCTCTCCAGGCCCTGGGGGGACAGCAGCTGTCCCCTGTCCTCCTCCCCAAACTCCCTCTCTCTGAGGTTACCTCCCAGTAATGTTGATTCCTGCTTTTGAGTGATCCAAACCAACATTTCACATGATATACTCTGCATATCAGTTAAATAAGCAGGGTGACAATATACAGCCTTGATATACTCCTTTCCTAATTTTGAACCAGTTATATGTCCAGTTATATCGCTGCTTCTTGACCTGCATACAGGGTTGTCAGGAGGCAGGAAAGGTGGTCTGGTATTCCCATCCCTTTAAGAACCTTCCATAGTTTGTTATGATTCACAGAGTCAAAGGCTTTAGTGTAGGTTTTAGTGTAGTCAATGAAGCAGATGTAGGTGTTTTAGATGCCACCAGAAAGTTACTAGGGATAATCAATGAATACAGTAAAGTTTTAGGATACATAATTAATACATAAGAATCACTTGTATTCTTATACTCTAACAATGAAAAATCACAAAGAGAAATTAAAGAAACAATCCCCTTCAACACTGGGGCAAAACGAAAAACATATAAAGGAATAAAGCTACCTAAAGGAGATCTATTTCTGCTTCATTGACTATGCCAAAGCCTTTGACTGTGTGGATCACAATAAACTGTGGAATATTCTGAAAGAGATGGGAATACCAGACCACCTGACCTGCCCCTTGAGAAACCTGTATGCAGGTCAGGAAGCTACAGTTAGAACTGGACATGGAACAACGGACTGGTTCCAAATAGGAAAAGGAGTACGTCAAGGTTGTATATTGTCACCCTGCTTATTTAACTTCTATGCAGAGTACATCATGAGGAACGCTGGGCTGGAAGAAGCACAAGCTGGAATCAAGATTGCCAGGAGAAATATCAATAACCTCAGATATGCAGATGACACCACGCTTATGGCAGAAAGTGAAGAGGAACTCAAAAGCCTCTTGATGAAAGTGAAAGAGGAGAGTGAAAAGGTTGGCTTGAAGCTCAAGATTCAGAAAACAAAGATCATGGCATCTGGTCCCATCACTTTATGGGGAATAGATGGGGAAACAGTGGAAACAGTGTCAGACTTTATTTTTGGGGGCTCCAAAATCACTGCAGATGCTGATTGCAGCCATGAAATTAAAAGACACTTGCTCCTTGGAAGGAAAGTTATGACCAACCTAGATAGCATATTTAAAAGCAGAGACATTACTTTGCCAACAAAGGTCTGTCTAGTCAAGGCTATGGTTTTTCAAGTGGTCATGTATGGATGTGAAAGTTGGACTGTGAAAAAAGCTGAGCGCCGAAGAATTGATGTTTTTGAACTGTGGTGCTGGAAAAGACTTGAGAGTCCCTTGGACTGCAAGGAGATCCAACCAGTCCATTCTAAAGGAGATCAATCCTGGGTGTTCATTGGAAGGACTGATGCTAAAGCTGAAACTGCAATACTTTGGCCACCTCATGCAACGAGTTGATTCACTGGAAAAGACTCTGATGCTGGGAGTGATTGGGGGTGGGAGCAGATGGGGACGACAGAGAATGAGATGGCTGGATGGCATCACCAACTCGATGGACATGAGTTTGAGTGAACTCTGGGAGCTGGTGATGGACAGGGAGGCCTGGCATGCTGTGATTCATGGGGTCGCAAAGAGTCGGACACGACTGAGCGACTGAACTGAACTGAACTGAATCACTCCCATCAGGAAGCTTATACAAGCTTCTTAGCCTCATCCAGATGATGTCACATAGAAGAAAAAGAACCACAATCCCACAGTGGCTAGAATAAAAATCACATCAAAGAAATTTAATCAGAATGAAAATGCAGTGGGTTATCTCCCTGATGAAGGGACAAGATAAAACCCCAGAAAAGCAACTAAACGAAACAGAGATATGCAACCTTCCAGAAAAAGAATTCAGAATAATGACTGTGAAGATGCTCCAGGACCTCAGAAAAAGAATGGATGGGATACAAGAAATGTTTATCAAAAACCTAGAAAAAGTAAAGGGAGAAGGCAATGGCAAGCCACTCCAGTACTCTTACCTAGAAAATCGCATGGACAGAGGAGCCTGGTGGGCTGCAGTCCATGGGGTTGCTACTAGTCGGACACGACTGAGCAACTTCACTTTCACTTTTCACTTTCACACATTGAAGAAAGAAATGGCAACCCACTCCAGTGTTCTTGCCTGGAGAATCCCAGGGACGGCAGAGCCTGGTCGGCTGTCGTCTATGGGGTCGCACAGAGTCGGACACGACTGAAGCGACTTAGCAGCAGAAAAAGTAAAGAACAAACAGAGATGAAAAATATACTATAAGGAATCAATGGCAGAATAACTGAGTGGTAAAAATGGATAAGTGACCTGGAAGACGTGTGTGCATGCTTAGTCACGCCAGTCATGTCCAACTCTCTGCGACCCCATGGATCATGTCCCGCCAGGTTCCTCTGTCCATGGGATTCTCCAGGCAAGAATACTGGAGTGGGTTGCCATTTCCTTCTCCAGTGAGAAAGTGTGAAGTGAGTGAAGTGAAGTCGCTCAGTCATGTCCGACTCTTTGCTACCCTACCAGGCTCCTCCATCCATGGGATTTTCCAGGGAAGAGTATTGGAGTGGGTTTCCATTTCCTTCTCCAGACCTGGAAGAAGACAGAATGATGGAAATCATTGCTGCAGAAGTGAGTATAGAAAGAGAATGGAAAATAAAAAAGAATAGAGCCTAAGAGAACTCTGTGACAATATTAAATGCACCAACATTCTCATTATAGGGGTCCCAAAATGAGAAGAGAGAGAGAGAGAAAACACCTGAGAAAATATTTGAAGAGAGAATAGCTGAAAACTTCTCTAACATGGGATAGGAAGGGCTTCTAGGGCAGCTCAGCTGGTAAAGAATTTGCCTGCAATGCAGGAGATGCCAGATTGGTTCCTGGGTCAGGAAGTTCCCCTGGAGAATGGATAGACTACCCACTCTAGTATTCTTGGGCTTCCCTGGTGGCTCATATGGTAAAGAATCGGCCTGAAATGCAGGAGACCTGGGTTCGATACCTGGGTTGGGACGATCCCCTGGAGAAGAGCATGGGAACCCACTCCTGTATTCTTGCCTAAAGAATCCCCATGAACAGAGGAACCTGGCAGGCTACAGTCCATGGGGTCGCTAAGAGTCAGACACAACTGTACGACTAAGCACAGCACAGCATGGGAAAGGAAATAGTCAATCAAGTCCAGGAAGCTCAGAGAGTCCTAGGCAGGATAAACCCAAGGAGGAACACATTTTGACACATAATAATCAAACTGAAGAAAATTAGACAGATGAAATACTAAAAGCAACAAGGGAAAATGACAAACAGCATACATGGGAATTCCCATCAGGTTATAAGCTGATTTCTCAACAGAGACTCTGCAAGCCAAAAGGGAATGACATGATATATTTAAAGTGATGAAAGGAAAGAATCTGCAATCAAGAATACTTTATCCAGCAAGACTCTCATTCAGATTTGATGGAGAATCAAAAGCTTTCCAGAAATGCAGAAGTTAAGAGAATTCAGCACCACCAAACCAGTTTTACAACAAATGCTAAAGAAATTCTCTTGACAGGAATCACAAGAGAAAGAAAAGATCTACACAAAATAAATCCAAAACAATTAAGAAAATGGTAATAGGATCATATATATCAATAATTACCTTAAATGTAAATGGATTAAATGCACCAACTAAAAGACATAGACTGGGCGGACACAAAAACAAGACCAGTATATATACTGTTTACAAGAGAACTGCCTCAGACCTAGGGCCACTTACAGACTGTCCATTGACAGATGAATGGATAAAAAATTTGTGGTAAATATACACAATGGAATATTACTCAGTGTAAAACGGAATGCATTTGAGTCAGTTCTAATTAGGTGGATGAACCTAGGGCCTTTTATACAGAGTGATGTAAGTCAGAAAAAGAAAGACAAATACAGTATATTAACATATACATAGGGAAATTAGAAATGGTAGTACCAATGATCCTAAATACAGGGCAGCAAAGGAAAGACAAACTAAAACAAGGAACAAACTTTTGGACTCAGTAGTGGGAGAGGGTGATATGATTTGAGAGAATAGCATTGAAACATATACGCTACCACAAGTAAAACATATAACCAGTGAGAGTTTGATGTATGATGCAGGGCACCCAAAGCCAGTGCTCTGTGACAACCTAGAGGGATAGGTTGTGGAGAAAGGTGGGAGGGGAGATTCAGGATGGAGGGGACACATGTATACCTATGACTGATTCATAGTGATGTATAACAAAAACCATCACAATATTGTCGAGTAGCTATCATCCAATTAAAATAAATAAATGAATTTTTAAAAAATGACATAGACTGGCTGGCAGATGAATATATGTGCATGTATTAACTTCCACTTACCATATCACTCTATTTAATGACACAAATTATATGTAACTATTTTATACTGTTAGTTTAATCATGTTTCCTTTATGGCATGCCACTGTAATTATCTTTTATTTTTGACTGGCTATTGATTGTGCAGGTCAGGAAGCAACAGTCAGAACTGTACATGGAACAACAGACTGGTTCCAAATAGAAAAAGGAGTGCATCAAGGCTGTATATTGTCACCTTGCTTATTTAACTTATATGCAGAGTACATCATGAGGAACGCTGGGCTGGAAGAAGCACAAGCTGGAATCAAGATTGCCAGGAGAAATATCAATAATCTCAGATATGCTGATGACACTACCCTTATGGCAGAAAGTGAAGAGGAACTCAAAAGCTTCTTGATCACAGTGAAAGAGGAGAGTGAAAAGGTTGGCTTGAAGCTCAGCATTCAGAAAACAAAGATCATGGCATCTGGTCCCATCACTTCATGGGAAATAGATGGAAAAACAGTGGAAACAGTGTCAGACTTTATTTTTTTGGGCTCCAAAATCACTGCAGATGCTGATTGCAGCCGTGAAATTAAAAGACGCTTACTCCTTGGAAGGAAAGTTATGACCAACCTTGATGGTATATTAAAAAGCAGAGACATTACTTTGCCAACAAAGGTCCGTCTAGTCAAGGCTATGGTTTTTCCCGTGGTCATGTATGGATGTGAGAGTTGGACTGTGAAGAAGGCTGATCGCCAAAGAATTGATGCTTTTGAACTGTGGTGTTGGAGAAGACTCTTGAGAGTTCCTTGTACCACAAGGAGATCCAACCAGTCCATTCTAAGGGAGATCGATCCTGGGTGTTCATTGGAAGGACTGATGCTAAAGCTGAGACTGCAATACTTTGCCCACCTCATGTGACGAGTTGACTCACTGGAAAAGATTCTGATGCTGGGAAGGGTTGGGGGCGGGAGGAGAAGGGGACGACCGAGGATGAGATGGCTGGATGGCATCACCGACTCTGTGGACTTGAGTCTGAGTGAGCTCCGGGAGTTGGTGATGGACAGGGAGGCCTGGCGTGCTGTGATTCATGGGGTCGCGGAGAGTCGGACACGACTGAGCGACTGAACTGAACTGAACTGAACTGACTGATTGTGAAAACTAACTAAAATTGTTTTACTTTTGTAATTAGGTAACTGTTATTCACATAACACCAATGAAACATGATTGTATGTGCTCAGTCAGTCATTGTGGTCTCATGGGTTGTAACCTGTCAGACTTCTCTGTCCACACAATTTTCCAGAGAAGAACACTTGAATGGGGTGCCATTTCCTACTCCAGGGCACCTCCTCTACCGAAGGATTGAACCCACAACTCTTTTGTCTCCTGCATTGGAAGGTGGATTCTTTACCACTAGCACCACCTGGAAAGGGTTTGGTCAACAGTAAATAACAGAATTCTATATCACTAAAATTATAATTTAATAGAAAAACTTGTAAACATTTTCTATTTTATTTATTTTTTAAAATTTATTTATTTTAATTGGAGGCTAATTACTTTACATTATTGTATTGGTTTTTCCATACATTGACATGAATCTGCCCCGGGTGTACATGTGTTCCAAATCTTGAACCCCCCTTCCACCTCTCTCCCCATCCCATCCCTCTGGTTCATCCCAGTACACCAGCCCCGAGCATCCTGTATCATATATCAAAAGTGGACCGGCAATTCGTTTCACATAAGATAATGTACATGTTTCAATGCCATTCTCCCAAATCATCCCACCCTCGCCCTCTCCCACAGAGCCAAATCTGTGTCTCTTTTGCTGTCTCATATACAGGGATATCGTTATCATCTTTCTAAATTCCATATATATGTGTGTGTGTTAATATACTGTATTGGTGTTTTTCTTTCTGGCTTACTTCACTCTATATGATAGGTTCCAGCTTCATCCACATCATTAGAACTGATTCAAATGTATTCTTTTTAACTGCTGAGTAATACTCCATTGTGTATGTGTACCAAAGCTTTCTTATTCATTCATCTGCAAATGGACATCTAGGTTGCTTCCATGTTCTGGCTATTATAAACAGTGCTGCGATAAACATTGGAGTACATGTGTATCTTTCAATTCTGGTTTCCTCAATGTGTATGCCTAGCACTGTGATTGCTGGGTCGTATGGCAGTTTTATTTCCAGGTTTTTAAGGAATCTCCACACTGTTCTCCATAGTGGCTGTACTAGTTTGATTTCCCACCAAGAGTGTAAGAGGGTTCCCTTTTCTCCACACCCGCTCCAGCATTTATTGCTTGTTGACAGAATGCAGCCATTCTGACTGGCATGAAATAGTACCTCATTGTGGTTTGGATTTGCATTTCTCTGTTAATAAGTGAAATTAAGCATCTTTTCATGTGTTTGTTAGCCATCTGTATGTCTTCTTTGGAGAAATGTCTGTTTAGTTCTTTGGCCCATTTTTTGTTTGGGTCATTTATTTTTCTGGAATTGAGCTGCAGGAGCTTCTTGTATATTTTGGAGATTAATCCTTTGTCAGTTGCTTCATTTACTATTATTTTCTCCCATGCTGAAGGCTGTCTTTTCACCTTGCTTATAGTTTCCTTTGCTGTGTTCAGTTCAGTTCAGTTGCTCAGTCGTGTCCGACTCTCCGCGACCCCATTAATCACACCACGCCAGGCATCCCTGTCCATCACCAACCCCCGGAGTACACTCAAACTCATGTTCACAGAGTCGGCGATGCCATCCAGCCATCTCATTCTCCGCCGTCCCCGTCTCCTCCCGTCCCCAACCCTTCCCAGCATCAGAGTACTTTCCAGTGAGGCAACTCGTCGCATGAGGTGGCCAAAGTATTGCAGTTTCAGCTTTAGCATCAGTCCTTCCAATGAAAACCCAGGATTAATCTCCTTTAGAATGGACTGGTTGGATCTCCTTGCAGTATAAGGGACTCTCAGGAGTCTTCTCCATACCACAGTTCAAAAGCATCAATTCTTCGGCGATCAGCTTTCTTCACAGTCCAACTCTCACATCCATACATGACCACGGGAAAAACCATAGCCTTGACCAGACGGACCTTGGTTGGCAAAGTAATGTCTCTGCTTTTTAATATATTATCGAGGTTGGTCATAACTTTCCTTCCAAGGAGCAAGCGTCTTTTAATTTCATGGCTGCAATCAGCATCTGCAGTGATTTTGGAGCCCCCAAAAATAAAGTCTGACACTGTTTCCACTGTTTTTCCATCTATTTCCCATGAAGTGATGGGACCAGATGCCATGATCTTTGTTTTCTGAATGTTGAGCTTCAAGCCAACCTTGTCACTCTCCTCTTTCACTTTCATCAAGAGGCTTTTGAGTTCCTCTTCACTTTCTGCCATAAGGGTAGTGTCATCTGCATATCTGAGGTTATTGATATTTCTCCTGGCAATCTTGATTCCAGCTTGTGCTTCTTCACACCCAGCGTTCCTCATGATATAATCTGCATATAATTTAAATAAGCAAGGTGACAATATACAACCTTGATGTACTCGTTTTCCTATTTGGAACCAATCTGTTGTTCCTTGTACATTTCTGACTGTTGCTTCCTGACCTGCATACAGGTTTCTCAAGGCAGGTCAGGTGGTCTGGGATTCCCATCTCTTTCAGAATGTTCCACAGTTTATTGTGATCGACACAGTCAAAGGCTTTGACATAGTCAATGAAGCAGAAATAGATGTTTTTCTGGAACTCTCTTGCTTTCTCCGTCATCCAGCGGATTTTGGCAATTTGATCTCTGGTGCCTCTGCCTTTTCTAAAACCTGTTTGAACATCTGGGAGTTCACGGTTCACATACTGCTGAAGCCTGGCTTGGAGAATTTTGAGCATGACTTTACTAGCATGTGAGATGAGTGCAATTGTGCGGTAGTTTGACCATTCTTTGGCATTGCCTTTCTTTGGGATTGGAATGAAGACTGACCTTTTCCAGTCCTGTGGCCACTGCTGAGTTTTCCAAATTGGCTGGCATATTGAGTGCAGCACTTTCACAGCATCATCTTTCAAGACTCGAAATAGCTCAACTGGAATTCCATCACCTCCACTAGCTTTGTTCGTAGTGATGCTTTCTAAGGCCCACTTGACTTCACATTCCAAGATGTGTGGCTCTAGGTCAGTGATCACGTTATCGTGACTATCTTGGTCGTGAAGATCTTTTTTGTGCAGTTCTGTGTATTCTTGTCACCTCTTCTTAATATCTTCTGCTTCTGTTAGGTTCATACCATTTCTGTCCTTTATCGAGCCCATCTTTGCATGAAATGTTCCCTTGGAATCTCTAATTTTCTTGAAGAGGTCTCTTGTTTTTCCTATTCTGTTGTTTCCCTCTATTTCTTTGCATTGATCACTGAGGAAGTCTTTCTTATCTCTCCTTGCTATTCTTTGGAACTCTGCATTCAGATGCTTATATCTTTTCTTTTCCTTTGCTGTGTAGAATCTTTTAATTTTAATTATTTGCCATTTGGTTACTTTTGCTTTTATTTCAAAAATTCTTGGAGGGGTCATGGAGGATCCTGCTGTGATTTATGTCGGAGAGTGTTTTGCCTATGTTCTCCTCTAGGAGTTTTATAGTTTCTGGTCTTACATTTAGATCTTTAATCCATTTTGAGTTTATTTTGTGTATTTTGTGTATGGTGTTAGGAAGTGTTCTAGTTTCATTCTTTACAAGTGGCTGACCAGTTTTCTCAGCACCACTTGTTAAAGAGACTGTCTTTTCTCCGTTGAATATTCTTGCCTCCTTTGTCAAAGATAAGGTGTCCATAGGTGTGTGGATTTATCTCTGGGCTTTCTATTTTGTTCCATTGATCTATATTTCTGTCTTTATGCCAGTACCATACTGTCTTGATGACTGTGGCTTTGTAGTAGAGCCTGAAGTCCGGTAGGTTAATTCTTCCAGTTCCATTTCTTTCTCAAGATTGCTTTGGCTCTTCAAGGTTTTTGTATTTCCATAGAAATTGTGAAATTATTAGTTCTAGCTCTGTGAAAAATACCATTGGTAGCTTGATGGGGATTGCATTGAATCTATAGGTTACTTTTGGTAGTACACTAATTTTCACAATGTTGATTCTTCCAATCCACAAACATGGTATATTTATCCATCTGTTAGTGTCTTCTCTGATTTCTTTCACCAGTATTTTATAGCTTTCTATATATAGGTCTTTTGTTTCTTTAAGTAGATATATTCCTAAGCATTTTATTCTTTTCGTTGCTATAGTGAATGGAATTGTTTCCTTAATGTCTCTATTTTCTCATTATTAGTGTATAGGAATGCAAGGGATTTCTGTGTGTTGATTTTATATCCTGTAACTTTACTATATTCATTGATTAGCTCTAGTAATTTTCCGGTAGAGTCCAGGGTTTTCTGTGTAGAGGATCATGTCATCTGCAAACAGTCAGAGTTTTACTTCTTATTTTCCAATCTGGATTCCTTTTATGTCTTTTTCTGCTCTGATCGCTGTGGCCAAAACTTCCAAAACTATGTTGAATAGTAGTGGTGAGAGTGGGCACCCTTGTTTTGTTCCTGCCTTTAGGGGAAATGCTTTTCTTCACCATTGAGGATAATATTTTCTGTGGGTTTGTCATATATGGCTTTTATTTTTTTGAGGTATGTTTCTTCTATTCTTGCCTTCTGGAGGGTTTTTTTTAAATCATAAATAGTTGTTGAATTTTGTCAAAGGCTTTCTCTGCATCTATTGAGATAATCATATGGTTTTTATTTTTCATTTTGTTAATGTGGTGTATTATATTGATGGATTTGTGGATATTGAAGAATCATATCCCTGGGATAAAGCCCACTTGGTCATGATGTATGATCTTTTTAATGTGTTGCTGGATTCTGATTGCTAGAATTTTGTTAAGGATTTTTGCATATATGTTCATCAGTGATATTGGCCTGTAGTTTTCTTTTTCTGTGGCATCTTTGTCAGGTTTTGGTATTAAGGTGATGGTGGCCTCATAGATTGAGTTTGGAAGTGTACCTTCCTCTGAAATTTTCTGGAAGAGTTTGAGTAGGATAGCTGTTAGCTCTTCTTTAAATTTTTCGTACAATTCAGCTGTGAAGCTGTCTGGACCTGGGTTTTGTTTGCTGGAAGATGTCTGATTACAGTTTCAATTTCCGTGTTTGTGATGGGTCTGTTAAGATTTTCTATTTCTTCCTGGTTCAGTTTTGAAAAGTTGTACTTTTCTAAGAATTTGTCAGTTTCTTCTAAGTTGTCCATTTTATTGGCATACAATTGCTGATAGTAGTCTCTTATGATCCTTTGTATTTCTGTGTTGTCTGTTGTGATCTCTCCATTTTCATTTCTAATTTTATTGATTTGTGTTTTCTCCCTTTGTTTCTTGATGAGTCTGGCTAGTGGTTTGTCTATTTTATTTACCCTCTCAAGAATCCGCTTTTGGCTTTGTTGATTTTTCTATGGTCTTTTTTATTTCTTTTCCATTTATTTATGCCCTAATTTTTAAGATGTCTTTCCTTCTAGTAACCCTGGGGTTCTTCATTTCTTCCTTTTCTAGTTGCTTTAGGTGTAGAGTTAGGTTATTTGGTTTACTTTTTTCTTGTTTGTAGAGGTATGCTTGTATTTCTATGAACCTTCCCCTTAGCACTGCTTTTACAGTGTCCCATGGATTTTGTGTTGTTGTGTTTTCATTTCATTCATTTCTATGCATAATTTGATTTCTTCTATGATTTGTTGGTTATTCAGCAGCGTGTTATTCAGCTTCCATATGTTGGAATTTTTAATAGTTTTTCTCCTGTAATTGAGATCTAATCTTACTGCATTCTGGTCAAAAAAGATGTTTGGCATGATTTCAATTTTTTTGAACTTACCAAGGCTAAATTTATGACCCAGGATGTGATCTGTCCTGGAGAACGTTCCGTGTACACTTGATAAAAAGATGAAACTCATTGTTTTGGGTTGAAATGTTCTACAGATATCAGTTAGGTCTAACTGGTCTATTGTATTATTTTACATTTGTGTTTCCTTGTTAATTTTCTGTTTAGTTGATCTATCCATAGGTGTGAGTCGGGTATTAAAGTCTCCCACTAGTATTGTGTTATTGTTAGTTTCCACTTTCATACTTGTTAGCATTTGTCTTACATATTGCAGTGCTACTATGTTGGGTGCATATATATTTATAATTGTTATATCTTCTTCTTGGATTGATCCTTTGATCATTATGTAGTGTCCTTCTTTGTCTCTTTTCACAGCCTTTGTTTTACAGTCTATTTTATCTGATATGAGTATTGCTACTCCTGCTTTCTTTTGGTCTCTATTCGCATGGAATATCTTTTTCCGCCCTTCTCTTTTAGTCTATATGTGTCTCTCATTTCAAGGTGGGTCTCTTGTAGACAACATATATAAGGGTCTTGTTTTTTTATCCATTCAGCCAGTCTTTGTCTTTTGGTTGGGGCATTCAAACCATTTACATTTAGGGTAATTATTGATACATATAATCCTGTTGCCATTTACTTCATTGTTTTGGGTTCGAGCTTATACACCCTTTCTGCGTTTCCTGTCTAGAGAAGGTCATTTAGCATTTGTTGGAGTGCTGGTTTGGTAGTGTTGAATTCTCTCAGCTTTGCTTGTCTGTAAAGCTTTTGATTTCTCCTTAGTATTTGAATGAGATCCTTTCTCGGTACAGTTATCTGAGCTGTAGGTTACTTTCCTTCACCATTTTAAGTATGTCCTGCCATTCCCTTCTGGTCTGAAGAGTTTCTATTGAAAGATCAGCTGTTTTCCTTATGGGGATCCCCTTGTGTGTTATTTGTTGCTTTTCCCTTGCTGCTTTTAATATCTGTTCTTTGTGTTTGATCTTTGTTAATTTGATTACTTTGTGTCTTGGGGTATTTCACCTTGGGTTTATCCTCTTTGAGACTCTCTGGGTTTCTTGGGTTTGGGTGACTATTTCCTTCCCCAATTTATGGAAATATTCAACTATTATCTCTTCAAGTATTTTCTCATGGACTTTCTTTTTGTCTTCTTTTTCTGGGACTCCTATGGTTCGAATGTTGGGGCGTTTAACATTGTCCCAGAGATTTCTGAGGTTGTCCTCGTTTGTTTTAAGTCTTTTTTTTTTCTTTATTCCTCTGTTTCATTTATTTCTACCATTCTATCTTTTACCTCACTAATCCTCTCTTCTGCCTCCGTTATTCCACTGTTGGTTCCCTCCAGAGTGCTTTTTATCTCATTTATTGCATTATTCATTATATATTGACTCTTTTATTTCTTCTAGGTCCTTGTTAAACCTTTCTTGCATCTTCTCGATCCTTGTCTCCAGACTATTTATCTGTAACTCCAGTTTGTTTTCAAGGTTTTGGATCATATTCACTATCATTATTCAGAATTCTTTATCAGGTAGATTCCCTATCTCTTCCTCTTTTGTTTGGTTTGGTGGGCATTTATCCTGTTCCTTTTCCTGCT
This sequence comes from Moschus berezovskii, assembly GCF_049115385.1. Classification (NCBI taxonomy): domain Eukaryota; kingdom Metazoa; phylum Chordata; class Mammalia; order Artiodactyla; family Moschidae; genus Moschus; species Moschus berezovskii. The sequence continues at coordinate 47,863,291 of NC_142488.1, read as the reverse complement.
GGGTATTTCTCTGACTTTTCATCTTGTTTATATTGTTGTGTTTTTTTGGTGGCATTTCTGTATTCTGGCAGTTTGTGGAGTTCTCTTCATTGTGGAGGTTCCTCACTGTGGGTAGGATTGGATGGGTGGCTTGTCAAGGTTTCCTGGTTAAGGAAGTTTGTGTCGGTTTCCTGGTGGTTGGAGATGCATTTCGTCTCTCTGGAGTACAATGAAGTGTCTAGTAATCAGTTTTGAGATGTCAGTGGGTCTGGTGTAACTTTGTGCAATCTGTATATTGAAGCTCAGTGTTATGTTCCTGTGTTTTTGAAGAATTTGCATGGTATGTGTTGCTCTGGAACTTGTTGGCCCTTGGATGGTGTTTAGTTTCAATGTAGGTATGGAGGCGTTTGATGAGTTCCTATCAGTTAATATTTCCTGGATTCATGAGTTCTCTGGTGTTCTCAGGATTTGGACTTAAGCTTCCTGCCTCTGTTTTTCAGTCTCATACTTGCAGTAGGTTCAAGACTTCTCCTCTATATAACACCAATGATCAAACATCTAGGTTAGTGATGAAAAGTTTCTCCACAGTGAGGGACACCAAGAGAGGTTCACAGAGGGAACCCCTTCACATAAGGGAAGAGGGAGAAGGGAGATAGAGGTGACCAAGGGGAGAACAGGAGGAATCAAAAGCAGAGAGAGCAAGCTAGCCAGTAATCACTTCCTTATGTGCTCTCCGTAGTCTGGATCCCTCGCAGATATTCACAGAGTTACACAGAAAAGAGAAGAGTGAGGAAGGAGACAGAGGTGGCCAGGAGGATAAAAGGGGGAATCAAAAGGAGAGAGACAGATCCAGCCAGTAATCAGTTCCCTAAGTGTTCCCCTCAGCCCAGAACACACAGAGATTCACAGAATTGGATAGAGAAGAAATGGGGGGTGGGGGAGATAGAGGCGACCTGGTGGAGAGAAAGGAGAGTCAAAAGGGGGAGAGAGCAACAGACCAGTGATCTCGCTCCCAAGTAAAAATGGGTACTGAATATTGGGTTCTTAAAGGTGCAATAATAAATATTATTATTGATAATAAATACCAAACAGTAAGATTAAAATTCTCAAGTAGAAGTTAGGGTCTCAAAAATACAATATTTAAAAAAAAAGCAAAGTCACAAAAATTATAATATATGTATATATATGAAGTTTGCTTTAAAAATAAGGGGTGTTTTCACAAGGTAATATAGGTTATAAAAATGAAAATTAAGGAGTAATAGGGGACTTAAAAATACATTTTTTTAAATTTAAAAAATGATAATAGCAAAAACATATCTAGGACTTTTTCTGAATCTGTTGTGGACAGTGTGGGGTCAGTTCATTTTCAGACAGTTCCTTGATCTGGCTTATACTTCTCAAGATCTATAGGCCCCTTCCTATGTAGTCGGTGCTAACTCAGTGTTTTAATCTATTGCACCTGTCACTTCCAAAGTGGTTCCCTCTGTTTATTTTAGCGTCTTCTGTTTGCTTGTCTCTTCAGTGTCTAATTTCTGCCCTGACACAAGGGGAGCAGTGGTGGTCACTTTTTTTAGGCTCACTTGTTCAGTCGTTCTGTGGGGAGGGAGGAACACTGCAAACAAATATCACTGGTGTGTGCTCACATCGATTCAGCCACACTGGGTTTGTCCCCGCTCATGGCATGTGTGCTTTCCCAGTCTACACTGCTCAGGCTCTAGGTTTCATCAGCCCCCCCACCCCCGTTCAGTTCAGTTCAGTTCAGTTCAGTCGCTCAGTCATGTCCGACTCTCCACGACCGCATGAATCACAGCACTCCAGGCCTCCCTGTCCATCACCAACTCCCGGAGTTCATTCAAACTCATGTCCATCGAGTCAGGGATGCCATCCAGCCATCTCATTCTCTGTTGTCCCCTTCTCCTCGCTCCCCCAATCCTTCCCAGCATCAGAGTCTTTTCCAGTGAGTCAACTCGTCGCATGAGGTGGCCAAAGTATTGCAGTTTCAGCTTTAGCATCAGTCCTTCCAGTGAACACCCAGGATTGATCTCCTTTAGAATGGGCTGGTTGGATCTCCTTGCAGTCCAAGGGACTCTCAAGAGTCTTCTCCAACACCACAGTTCAAAAGCATCGATTCTTCGGCGATCAGCCTTCTTCACAGTCCAACTCTCACATCCATACATGACCAGTGGAAAAACCATAGCCTTGACTAGACGGACCTTTGTTGGCAAAGTAATGTCTCTGCTTTTTAATATGCTATCCAGTTTGGTCATAACCTTCCTTCCAAGGAGTAAGCGTCTTTTAATTTCATGACTGCAATCAGCATCTGCAATGATTTTGGAGCCCCAAAAAATAAAGTCTGACACTGTTTCCACTGTTATAGTGTTCTTTAATTTCATTATGTATTTATTGATATTCTGGGATAGTTCTTATTGATATTATTAGAAGTGGAATATTGATGTCTCCAAGTTAAATTTTTATAATTGTGTATTTCCACTTTAATTCTTTCAATACTTGTTTAATATGTTCTTCATGATGTTTGGTGCATACATGATTGCAATTTTAACATCTTTATGCAAATTGTCCCTGTTATTGATATAAAGTAATTTTTTGTCTATTTTATCATTTTTGACTTAAAGTCATTTTTTTCTCTCATATTATCACCCGACATCTCTTTATTATTTGCATGAAATATCTTCTTCTATCCTTTTACTTTTAACCGCTTTGTGTCTTTAGAGATAAAGTGAGTCTCTTGTAGACAGAATATAGTTGGACCATAATTAAAATTAATTCTTCCATTATAAGCCTTTTGATTAGAAAACTTATTTTTATTTTAAATAATGAATGCTATGAACAAATGACTTAAGCCAATTTACTTTTTTTTCTGTATATTTTCATTTTTCCCCCTCTTCTTCATTATTAAATTCTGTGTTTAGATAAATTTTGTAGTGACACATTTTGATAATCTTCTCATTTACTTTTGTGTGTACAATATTTATAGTTTCTTTATGGATACTATATTTATCTTATATAACATCTTAAGTATATAAGAATCTAATAAGATTATACCAACTTAACGTCAAACACATATACTCAACTTCAGTAAATTTCCATTCCACACCCCACCTTTGTTATTGGCATCACAAATTATCTTTATAGACTATGTGGTTGATAGTGCAAAATTTATATTACTTTCTATGGAGTTAGAATTGTTTAAAAATATTTATATTAATTGGACTTATATTTTTATCCTATGGAAAAGTAGTTGATAAACCAAAATTATAATAATATGGATTTTTTTATTTGTCCATATGCCTATTTTATATGTTTGTATGACTTCAAGTTGCTTTCTAGCATTTGTTATGAACTGAATGTTTATGTACCCCACAATTCATAGGTTGAAACCCTAACCTCTAATGTGTTAGTACTTGGACACAATGTCTTTGAAAGGTAATTAGGGTGAGATGAGCTCATGAAAATGAAACACTCTTGATGGAATCGTGACTTTATAATCAGAAGTGCAAGAGACTTGTTCTCTTTTCATCATGACACAAACAAGAACTCATATGGACACGCAGTGAAAGTCAGTTACCTGCAACACAAGGGGTGAGTTCTCAGAAGAAATCTGCCATCGTGAGTCCCTGACCTCCTACTCAAACCTCCATAACTAGGAGAAAGTAAATTTCTGTTCTTTTAGACACCCAGTTTATGGTATTTGTTATGGCAACCCTAGGACAAAAACACAGCATCATCTTTTCATTCCAATTTTAAGGACTATCTTTACCATTTCTTGTAGGGAAGTTCTAGTGGTAATCTCAGAGTCTCCTGAACTTAAGTTCAGTTCAGTCACTCAGATGTGTCTGTCTCTTTTTGACCCCATGGACTGCAGCACGCAAGGCTTCCCTGTTGATCACCAACTCCTGTAGTTTGCTCAAACTCATGTCCATCATGTCCATGATGCCATCTAACCAGCTCACCCTCTGTCATCCCCTTCTCTTCCTGGCTTCAATCTTTCCCAACATCAGGGTCTTTTCCAATGAGTCAGTTCTTCTCATCAGGTGGCCAAAGTATTGGAGATTCAGTTTCAGCATCAGTCCTTTCAAAGAGTATTCGTGGTTGATGTCCTTTAGAATTGACTGGTTGGATCTCCTTGCCATCCAAGGGTCTCTCAAGAGTCTTCTCCAACATCACAGTTCAGTAGCATCAATTCTTTGGTGCTTACCTTACTTTATGGTCCAACTCTCACATCCATACTTGACTACTGGAAAAACCATAGCTTTTACTAGATGGACCTTTGTTGGCAAAGTAATGTCTCCACTTTTAATATGCTGTCCAGGTTGGTCATAGCTTTTCTTCCAAGGAATAAGTGTCTTTAATTTCACAGCTGCAGTCACCACCTCCAGTGATCAAAAAAAAAAAAACAAAAAACTTGACATTGTCTCCACTCTTTCCCCATCTATTTGACATGAAGTGATGGAACTGGATGCTATAATCTTAGTTTTTTGAATGTTGAGTTTTAAACCATCTGTTTCACTCTCTTCTTTCACCTTCATCAAGAGGCTCTTTATAGTATAGCTCCTCTTCAATTTCTACCATAAGGATAGTGTCATCTGCATATCTGAGGTTATTGATATTTCTCCCAGCAATCATGATTCTAGCTGTGCAACATCCAGTACAGCATTTTCTTTGAGCAGAGACATTACTTTGCCAACAAAGGTCCGTCTAGTCAAGGCTATGGTTTTCCCCGTGGTCATGTTTGGATGTGAGAGTTGGACTGTGAAGAAAGGTGATCACCGAAGAATTGATGCTTTTGAACTGTGGTGTTGGAGAAGACTCTTGAGAGTCCCTTATACTGCAAGGAGATCCAACCAGTCCATTCTAAGGGAGATCGATCCTGGGTGTTCATTGGAAGGACTGATGCTAAAGCTGAAACTGCAATACTTCAGCCACCTCATGTGACGAGTTGACTCACTGGAAAAGACTCTGATGCTGGGAAAGGTTGGGGGCGGGAGGAGAAGGGGACGACCGAGAGTGAGATGGCTAGATGGCATCACCGACTCTGTGGACATGAGTTTGAGTGAACTCCGGGAGTTGGTGATGGACAGGGAGGCCTGGTGTGCTGTGATTCATGGGGTTGCGGAGAGTCGGACAGGACTGAGCGAGTGAACTGAACTGACTCTGAATTAAGTTAAATAAACAGGGTGACAATATGTAATAAAACAATAAGACATAAGGCATAAGACAATATGCCTTAATGTACTCCTGTCCCAATTTGGAACCAATCTGTTGTTCCATGTCAGTTTCTAACTGTTGCTTCTTGACATGCATGCAGATTTCTCAGGAGGCAGATAAGGTGGTATGGTATTCTCATTTCCTTAAGAATTTTCCACAGTTTGTTGTGAGCCATACAGTCAAAAGCTTTGACATAGTCAATGAAGCAGATGTAGATGTTTTTCTGGAACTCTCTTGCTTTTTCTTTCTTCCAATGGATGTTGGCAGTTTGATCTCTGGTTCCTCTGCTTTTTCTAAATCCTGCTTGAACATCTGGAAGTTCCTGGTTCATGTAATGGTGAAGCCTAGCTTGGATAACTTTGACCGTTACTTTGCCAGCGTGTGAGATGAGTGCAATTGTGCGGTAGTTTGAATATTTTTTGGCATTGCCTTTCTTTGGGATTGGAATGAAAACTGACCTTTTCCAGTCCTGTGGCCACTGCTTAGTTTTCCAACTTTGCTGGCATATTGAGTGCAGCACTTTCACAGTATCATCTTTGAGGATTTGAAATAGCTCAACTGGAATCCCATCACCTCCACTAGCTTTGTTCATAGTCATGCTTCCTAAGGCCCACTTGACTTCACATTCCAGGATGTCTGGTTCTAGATGAGTGATCACACCATCGTGGTTATGTGGGTCTTTAAGATCTTTTTTGTGTAGTCCTTCTGTGTATTCTTGCCACTTCTTAATATATTCTGATTCTGTTAGGTCCATATGATTTCTGTCCTTTATTGTGCCCATTTTTACATGAAATATTCCCTTGGCATCTCTAATTTCTTAAAGATATTTCTTGTCTCTCCCATTCTATTGTTTTTTTTTTCTATTTCTTTGCACTGATCAGTTAGGAAGGCTTTCTTATTTCTCCTTGCTATACTTTGGAACTCTGCATTCAGATACATATATCTTTCCTTTTCTCCTTTGCCTTTCACTTCTCTTCTTTTCTCAGCTATTTGTAAGGCCTCCTTAGGCAACCATTTTGCCTTTTGAATTTCTTTATCATGGGGATGGTCTTGATCACTGCCTGGTGTACAATGTTACAATCCTTCATCCATAGTTCATCATCCACTCTATCAGATCTAATGTCTTGAATCTATTTGTCACTTCCACTTTATAATCATAAGGGATTTTATTTAAATCATACCTGAATGATCTAGTGGGTTTCTCTACTTTCTTCAATTTAAGTCTGAATTTGGCAATAAGAAGTTCATGATCTGAGCCACAGTCAGTTCTGGTCTTGTTTTTGCTAACTGTATAGAGTTTCTCCATCTTTGGCTGCAAAGAATATAATCAATCTGATTTCACTGTTGGCCATCTGATGATATCCATGTGTAGAGTCTTCTCTTGTGTTGTTGGAAGAGGGTGTTTGCTATGACCAGTGTGTTCTCTTGGCAAAATTCTTTTATGCTTTGCCCTGCTTAATTTTGTATTCCAAGGCCAAATTTGCCTGTTACTCCAGTGTTTCTTGACTTCCTACTTTTGTATTCCAGTCCCTGATAATGAAAAGGACATCTTTTTGGGATGTTAGTTCTAGAAGGTCTTGTAGGTCTTCATAGAACCGTTCAACTTCAGCTTCTTCAGCATTACTGGTCAGGGCACAGACTTGGATTACTCTGATATTGAATGGTTTGCCTTGGAAACGAACGGAGATCATTCTGTCATTTTTGAGATTGCATCCAAGTACTTCATTCGAACTCTTCTGTTGACTATGATGGCTACTCCATTTCTTCTAAGGTATTCTTGCTCACAGTAGTAGATATAATGGTCATCTGGGTTAAATTCGCCCATTCCAGTCCATTTAGCTTTGTTGATTCCTAAAATGTCGACATTCACTCTTTCCATCTCCTGTTTGACCACTTCCTATCTGCCTTGATTCATGGACCTAACGTTCCCAGTTCCTATGCAATATTGCTCTTTACAGCATCAGATTTATTTCCATCACCAGTCATATCCAGAGCTGAGTGTTGCTTTTGCTTTGACTCCATCTCTTCATTCTTTCTGGAGTTATTTCTCCACTGTTCTCCATTAGCATATTGGGCATCTATCAACCTGGGGAGATCATTTTTCAGTGTCCTATCTTTTTGCTTTTTCATACTGTTCATAAGGTTCTCAAGGCAAGAATACTGAAGTGGTTTGCCATTCCCTTCTCCAGTTGGACACGTTTTGTCAGAACTCTCCACCATGACCTGTCTATCTTGGCTGGCCCTACATTACATGGCTCATAGTTTCACTGAGTTATGCAAGCCTGTGGTCCAGGTGATCAGATTGGATTCTCAGTTAACAATATTTTCCTCACTATCTTGTGTAGCAAAATTTCTGCTGAACAAATCCATTTATATTCTTGTTAGAGGCTCCTTTTTATGTATCAAGCTACTTTTGTTGCTGTTTAGATTCTGTCTTTGTGTTTCAGCAGTTTGCTTATGATATGTCTTCTAATAGTCTCTGGGTTTTTCATACTTTAAGTTTATTCAGCGTTTTGAATTTGTAGATTTGTATCATTTATCAAATTGATTAGATTTCAGCTATCATTTATTCAAATAGCTTTTTAACCCATTTCTATTTCTCTTCTCTTTCAGTGACTGCCACCCCCCAATAATGTGTCTATTTGTCCACTTTATGGTTTCCCACAGTTCATTAAGCCCTGTGCAATTCATTATTATCATTCTTTCTACTTAGAAACAAGAATTTAAAATTTTCTATCTTCATTTTTCTTAATTCTGTCTTTTGAAATTTCAAATCTACTATTTATCCCCTTTGTTGTTGTTTGGTCGCTCAGTCACATCCAAATCTTTTTGACCCTATGGACTGTAGCCTGCCAGGCTTCTATGTCCATGGGATTTTCCAAGCAGGAATACTGGATTGGGTTGCCATTTCCTACTTCAGGGGATCTTCCTGACCCAGGGATTGAACTCAAGTATCCTGTAAATTTACCACTGAGTCACTGGGAAGCTGACGTCTTTAGTATTTGCTTTATTTGTTATTTTACTTTTGAGCTCTAGAATTTATGTTTGTTTTCTTTGTATAACTTGTATGTTTTTGTTGATTTTCTCATTCTCATTATATAGCACTTTCCTATTGCTGGGAGAAATATCAATAACCTCAGATATGCAGATGACACCACCCTTATGGCAGAAAGTGAAGAGGAACTAAAAAGATTCTTGATGAAAGTGAAAGAGGAGAGTGAAAAAGTTGGCTTAAAACTCAACATTCAGAAAACTAAGATCATGGCATCTGGTCCCATCATTTCATGGGAAATAGATGGGGAAACAGTGGAAACAGTGTCAGACTTTATATTTTTGGGCTCCAAAATCACTGCAGATGTTGATTACAGCCATGAAATTAAAAGATGCTTACTCCTTGGAAGGAAAGTTATAACCAACCTAGGTAGCATATTGAAAAGAAGAGACATTACTTTGCCAACAAAGGTCTGTCTAGTCAAGGCTATGGTTTTTCCAATGGTTATATATGGATGTGAGAGTTGTACTGTGAAGAAAGCTGATTGCCAAAGAATTGATGCTTTTGAACTCTGGTGCTGGAGAAGACTCTTGAGAGTCCCTTGGAATGCAAGGAGATCCAACCAGTCCATTCTAAAGGAAATCAGTTCTGGGTGTTCATTGGAAGGACTGATGCTAAAGCTGAAGCTCCAATACTTTGGTCACCTCATGCGACAAGTTGACTCATTGGAAAAGACTCTGATTCTGGGAGGGATTGGGGGCAGGAGGAGAAGGGGACGACAGAGAATGAGATGACTGTATGGCATCACCGACTCGATGGACATGAGTTTGAGTGAACTCTGGGTGTTGGTGATGGACAGGGAGGCCTGGCGTGTGTGGCAAAGAGTCGGAAACGACTGAGCTACTGAACTGAACTGAATGACTATTTTGCCTTTCATCTGTAACTGTAAAATGGGGTTTGTTTCTAACCATCTGAAAGCTTTTATGTTACAAATGGTTGTCCAGACTACTATGACTGTCACAGCCTCCTCCAACTATTACTTGGGGCCCCTGGATCAGAGACCCTTAATATAAGGGTTGGGAGAACATGTTGCCTCAAAAATTTATGGACGACGCCCCTCAACAGCAGGAAGCAGTTATGGAATAAAATGACCCCCCTTTCCGTTGGCAACATAATTCTTCTAAAAGAAAAGGGAGGAATGAGAGAGTCAATTCCCAGGTAGGTTGATAAGAAGTCCAGGTTTTCTGACAAGGAGAAAGGGGTCTGGGCCTCTCAAGGAGAAAACGACAAATGTTCTTTTCTACATTGCTTTGTCTTAGTCAATATAACAATGTATCTTGCTCAAGGACAGGTTTCTCCTTAACAAGAACCTTCTGACTAATCCTGTCATCTTAAAATGTGTATTATGATTAGTGGGTCTGGTAAGATCTTTCTATTGTTTGTTCTAATCTTGTTAATTTAAGATGAATGTTTGTTGGAGTGGGTCTGAAAAAAAAGCATACAAGGTCTTGATAAGACTAGCTAGGGGGCATTCTCTGTTCCCTTTCTGATGTCTATGACAGAAGCTTTCTCTGTCCTTTTCCCTACTTTAATAAAACTCTGCTACACAAAATTTCTTGAGTGGTCAAGCCTGGTCCCTGGTCCCAAAGCTAAATCTTCCTCTTCGGAGATCATTCACCCTAAGCTATCTCTGGTGGCTATAGTCCATAGTGTTGCAAATAGTTGGACATGACTAAACGAGTGAGTGAGATCAAGCGAGAATAGCCTTTAATTTAAATTCCATTTTGTCTGATGCAGCATTGATAGCATGGCTTTCTTCTGATTTCTATTGGCATGCAAAATCTTTTACCATCCCCACTTTCATTCTGTATGTGTATTTAGATGTGTACTTAGAACAAAGCTAGTGGAAGGGATGGAATTCCAGCTGAGATATTTCAAATCCTAAAAGATGATGCTGTTAAAGTGTTGCACTCAGTATGTCAGAAAATTTCGAAGACTCAGCCGTGGCCACAGGACTGAAAAAGGTCAGTTTTCATCCCAATCCCAAAGAAAGGCAGTGCCAAAGAATGTTCAAACTATGTCAAAATTGCACTCATAGCACAGCCTATCAAAGTGATGTTCAAAATGCTCCAATGTAGGCTTCAACAGTACATGAACTGAGAACTTCCAGATGTTCAAGCTGGATTTAGAAAAGGCAGAGGAACCAAAGATCAAATTTCCAACATCCCTTGGATCATAAAAAAAAACAGAGTTCCAGAAAAACATCTACTTTTGCTTGATTGACTACATCAAAGCTTTGACTGTGTGGATCACAACAAACTGTGGAAAATTCTTAAAGAGATGGGAATGCCAGACCACCTCATCTGCCTGTGGGGAGTTTTGGAATCTCAGCGGGCAACATAGTCGGGAGGAAAAAAACAAAAACTCCCACAAAATATGCTCCTAAACACAACTGCCAGTGAAGAAGTAGCCCAGACCCTCACATCAGTCACCAGCCAGTGGGGACTGGACATGGAGCTGTGGTCTGTATAATCGGTGCTTAGGGTAAGGACCAGGTTTGAATACCCTGAGGACAAACTGAGGGATATAACGTGAGATAGCACCCCAAACTATGGGATAGCCAGAGAAAGAGAGAAGAAAAAGAGAGAGAGAGAACTTTCCCAAGAAAAGCTCTAACCTAAGGCACAGGCTGGCCTGCTCACAGAACAAAGGATTGAGCAAATACCAAAGCAGAGCTAGCTGGCTGTATACAGGCCCCTCCCTTATGTTGGAGGCAGAGAGGTAGGTGCGTGATAGTCAGAGCTGGAAGGCAAGGGGCTGCTGCAATCTTGGCTACAGAGATTGGCATCCTCCACAAAACTGTGAGCAGGCTCCCAGTTGCTAACCATGTCTTCCTGGGATACTGGATGGTGGACATCTTCCAGGAGGATTACAGCCTGAGATCAGCTCCCCAGAAGAGAAACACGGCACAACTGAGATGGTGCTCTTGTGGCACACCTGGGAAACCAAGCGGCCGCGACTGCGTAGGTGATTAAGACACATGGACCACCTGGGACAATGCACACACCAAACACCTGGTCAGCTGAGATGCTTGGATCTGGGAAGGGCACAAAATGCACACCCAACTGAGTCTGTGCCTTTGTGGAGTACTAGAGAATGTGAGTGACTTAGACCTGGAAAGTGCATAAAATGCAAGGCCCACTTTGGACAGTACTCCTGCAGAGCACCCTGGAGCCTGAGCAGTGTAGACCCAGGAAGCACACACCACCTTGAGCTGCGTCAAACCCAGTGTGGTCCATCCACTGAGCGCACTTTCCATACACGCCAGCAATATTTGTTTGCAGTGTCCCTCCCTCCCCATAACACAACCGAACATGTGAGCCTAAAGTGACCACCTTTGGCCCCTTGTGTCAGGGCAGAAATTAGACACTGAAGAGACTTGCAAACAGAGGAAGTAAAAATAAACAAAGTAGAGGGAACTGCTCTGGAAGTGACAGGTGCAACAGATTAAAACCCTATAGCTAACATTGGGTAAGCACTGGAGGTGGGTCTATAGACCTTGAGAACAACTGCAAGCTAGAACAAGGGAATGTCTGAAAATAAACTGACCCCACACTACCCACAACAGCTCCAGAGAAATTCCTAGATATATTTTTACTTTTATCACTTTTAATTTTTTTAAGTTTAAGTTCTTTATTACTCCTTTAATTTTCATATTTATAACCGACTGCTGCTGCTGCTGCTGCTAAGTCACTTCAGTCGTGTCCGACTCTGTGTGACCCCATAGACGGAAGCCCACCAGGCTCCCCCGTCCCTGGGATTCTCCAGGCAAGAACACTGGAGTGGGTTGCCATTTCCTTCTCCAATGTGTGAAAGTGAAAGTGAAGTCGCTCAGTCGTGTCCGACCCTTAGCGACCCCAGGGACTACAGCCTACCAGGCTCCTCCATCCATGGGATTTTCTAAGCAATAGTACTGGAGTGGCTTGCCATTGCCTTCTCCATTATAACTGACTACTACCTTCCAAAAAAAGATGATATTTTTAAAACAAATTTCATGTACATATATATATTATAATTTTTGTGATTGATTTTGTTTTCTATTTTTAATATTGTATTTTTGAGAGTCTAGCTACTCTAGATTTCTTATCTTTGCTTTTAGGTATTTGTTATCAATTTTGTACTTTTAAGAATCTAATCTTCAGTATCCATTTTCACTTAGGGTTGTTATTACTGGATTTCCCTCTCCCCTTTTGACTCTCCTTTTTCTCCCCCACACCACCTCTATCTCCTCCATCCCCCTTGTCTTCTATACTTAGCCCTACGAATCTCTCTGGTTGTTCTGAGCTGTGGAGAACACTGAGGGAACTGATTACTGGCTAGATTAGTCTCTTCCCTTTTGACTCCCCCTTTTCTCCCCCAGGTCACCTCTATCTCCTCCATCCCCCTTGTCTTCTTTACTTAACCCTGTGAATCTCTCTGGGTGTTCTGGGCTGTGGAGAACATCGAGGGAACTTATAACTGGCTAGACTGGTCTTTCCCCTTTTGACTCCCCCTTTTCTCCTCCTGGTCACCTCTATCTCCTTCCTCCTTCTTCTCTTCGACATGTAAGTCTGTGAAACTCTCTACGTGTTCCTTGCTGTGGAGAATTGTTTCACCAAAAAGATGTTTTATCATCTGTGCTATATGGATGGAGAAGTCTTGAGGCGTCTGTAAGAATAAGACCGAAAGCCAGAGGCAGCAGACTTAACTCCAAAACTTGAGAATATCAGAGAACTCATGATTTCAGGGAACATTAATTGACAAGAGCTCACCAAAAAGCCTCCATTCATACACTGAAACCAAGCTCCACCCAAGAGTCAACAAGTTCCAAAACAAGACATACCACATTTATTCTCCAGCAAAGCAGGAACACAGCACTGAGCATTAAAAGACAGGCTACCCAAAGCCATGCCAAACCCACAGACACCACAAAACACACTACTGGACACTTCACGGCACTTCAAAGAGAAGAGAACAATTTCCACCCAGCAGGACACAAACGCAAGCTCCCCTAACGAGGAAACATTGACAAACCACTAGTTCAACTCCACCCACAGAGAGCACAATAAAGAGGAACCACAAACGTCCTGCCTACAGAAAGCGCACCCCAAACACAGAAATCTAAACAAAATGAAAAGTTGCAGAAATATTCAACAGGTAAAGGAACATGATAAATGTCCACCAAACCAAAATAAATAAATAAATGAATAAACAGAGAGAGAGAGATAGGGAGTCTACCTGAAAAAGAATTCAGAATAATGAGACCAAGGATGATCCAAAATCTTGAAAACAAAATGGAGTTACAGATAAATAGACTAGAGACAAGGATTGAGAAGATGCAAGAAATGTTTAACAAGGACCTAAAAGAAACAAAAAAGAGTGAATCAATAATGAATAATGCAATAACTGAGATCTAAAGCACTCTGGAGGGAACCGACAGTAAAATAACTAAGCAGAAGCTAGGATAACTGAGATGGAAGATAGAATGGTGGAAATAAATGAAGAAGAGAGGAAAAAGAAAAAAAAAGTATAAAAAGAAATGAAGACAACCTCAGAGACCTCTGGGAAAATGTTAAACACACAAACATTCAAATCATATGAGTCCCAGAAGAAGACAAAAAGAAAGGGCTTGAGAAAATGCATGAGTAGATAATAGTTGAAAACTTCCCTAAAATGGGGAAGGAAATAGCCACCCAAGTCCAAGAAACCCAGAGAGTCCCAAACAGCATAAACCTAAGGCAAAACACGTCAAGATATATATATATAAATCAAACTAATAAAGATAAAACACAAAGGGAAAATATTAAAAGCAGCAAGAGAAAAGCAACAAATAACAAACACGGGAATTTCCATAAGGATAGCAGCTGATCTTTCAATAGAAAACCTTCAGGCCAGAGGGAATGGCAGGACATACTTAAAGTGATGAAAGAGAAAAACCTACAACCCGGACTACTATATTAAGCAAGGATCTCATTAAAATATGAAGGAGACATCAAAAGTTTTCAGTTCAGTTCAGTTCAGTCGCTCAGTAGTGTACGACTCTTTGTGACCCCATGAACCACAGCACGCCAGGACTCCCTGTTATCACAAAATCCCAGAGTTCACTCAAAATTATGTCCATCGAGTCAGTGATGCCATCCAGTAATCTTATTCTCTGTTGTCCCCTTCTCCACCTGCCCCCAATCCCTCCCAGCATCAGAGTCTTTTCCAGTGAATCAACTCGTCGCATGAGGTGGCCAAAGTATTGGAGTTTCAGCTTTAGCATCAGTCCCTCCAATGAACACCCAGGAATGATCTCCTTTAGAAGGGACTGGTTGGATCACCTTGCAGTCCAAGGGACTCTCAAGAGAATTCAACACCACAGTTCAAAAGCATCAATTATTCGGCGATCAGCTTTCTTCACAATCCAACTCTCACATCCATACATGACCACTGGAAAAATCATAGCCTTGACTAGACGGATCTTTGTTGGCAAAGTAATGTCTCTGATTTTTAATATGCTACCTAGGTTGGTCATAACTTTCCTTCCAAGGAGTAAGCGTCAGCAGTGGCCGCAGGACTGGAAAAGGTCAGTCTTCATTCCAATCTTAAAGAAAGGCAATGCCAAAGAATGCTCAAACTACCGCACAATTGCACTCATCTCAGCTAGTAAAGTCATGCTCAAAATTCTCCAAGCCAGGCTTCAGCAATATGAGAATCGTGAACTCCCAGATGTTCAACCACGTTTTAGAAAGGGCAGAGGCACCAGAGATCAAATTGCCAATATCCGCTGGATCATGGAGTAAGCAAGAGAGTTCCAGAAAAACATCTATTTCTGCTTCATTGACGATGCCAAAGCCTTTTACTGTGTGGATCACAATAAACTGTGGAACATTCTGAAAGAGATGGGAATACCAGACCACCTGACCTGCCTCTTGAGAAACCTGTATGCAGGTCAGGAAGCAACAGTCAGAACTGGACGTGGAACAACAGACTGGTTCCAAATAAGAAAAGGAGTACGTCAAGGCTGTATATTGTCACCTTGCTTATTTAAATTCTATGCAGAGTATATCACGAGGAACGCTGTGCTGGAAGAAGCACAAGCTGAAATCAAGATTGCTGGGAGAAATATCAATAACCTCAGATATGCAGATGACACTACCCTTATGGCAGAAAGTGAAGAAGAACTCAAAAGCCTCTTGATGAAAGTGAAAGAGGAGAGCGAACAAGTTGCCTTGGATGTCAACATTCAGAAAACTAAGATCATGGCATCTGGTCTCATCACTTCATGGGAAATAGATGGAAAAACAGTGGAAACAGTATCAGACTTTATTTTTGGGGGCTCCAAAATCACTGCGGATGCTGACTGCAGCCATGAAATTAAAAGACGCTTACTCCTTGGAAGGACAGTTATGACCAACCTTGGTAGCATATTCAAAAGCAGAGACATTACTTTGCCAGCAAAGGTCCGTCTAGTCAAGGCTATTGTTTTTTCCGTGGTCATGTATGAATGTGAGACTTGGACTGTTAAGAAAGCTGATCGCCGAAGAACTGATGCTTTTGAACTGTGGTGTTGGAGAAGACTCTTGAGAGTCCCTTGGACTGCAAGGAGATCCAACCAGTCCATTCTAAAGGAAATCAATCCTGGGTGTTCACTGGAAGGACTGATGCTAAAGCTGAAACTGCAATACTTTGGCCACCTCATGCGACGAGTTGACTCACTGGAAAAGACTCTGATGCTGGGAAAGGTTGGGGGCAGGAGGAGAAGGGGACGATAGAGAATGAGATGGCTGGATGGCATCACCGAATCTGTGCACATGAGTTTGAGTGAACTCCGGGAGTTGGTGATGGACAGGGAGGCCTGGTGTGCTGTGATTCATGGGGTCGCGGAGAGTCAGACACGACAGAGTGACTGAACTGAACTGAATTTCATGGTTGCAATCAGCAACCGCAGTGATTTTGGAGCCCAAAAGAATAAATTTTGACAGTGTTTCCACTGTTTCCCCATCTATTTCCCATGAAGTGATGGGACCAGATGCCATGATCTTAGTTTTCTGAATTTTGAGCTTTAAGCTAACATTCTCACTCTCCTCTTTTACTTTCATCAAGAGGCTTTTGAGTTCCTCTTCACTTTCTGCCATAATGGTGGTGTCATCTGCATATCTGAGGTTACTGATATTTCTCCCAGCAATCTTGATTCCAGCTTGTGCTTCTTCCAGCCCAGCGTTCCTCATCATGTACTCTGCATAGAAGTTAAATAAGCAAGGTAACAATATACAGCCTTGACATACTCCTTTTCCTATTTAGAACCAGTCTCTTGTTCCAAGTCCAGTTCTAACTGCTGCTTCCTGACTTGCATACAGGTTTCTCAAGAGGCAGGTCAGGTGGTCTGGTATTCCCATCTCTTTCAGAATGTTCCACAGTTTATTGTGATCCACACAGTCAAAGGCTTTGGCACAGCCAATAAAGCAGAAATAGATGTTTTTCTGGAACTCTCTTGTTTTTTCTGTGATCCATCAGATGTTGGCAATTTGATATTTGGTTCCTCTGCCCTTTCCAAAACCAGCTTTAACATCTGGAAGTTCATGGTTCACGTATTGCTGAAGCCTGGCTTGGAGGATTTTGAGCATGACTTTACTAGCGTGTTAGATGAGTGCAATTGTGCGGTAGTTTGAGCATTCTTTGGCATTGCCTTTCTTTGGGATTGGAATGAAGACTGACCTTTTCTAGTCCTGAGGCCACTGCTGAGTTTTCCAAATTTGCTGGCATATTGAGTGCAGCACTTTCACAGCATTATCTTTCAGGATTTGAAATAGCTCAATTGGAATTCCATCACCTCCACTAGTTTTGTCCGTAGTGATGCTTTCTAAGGCCCACTTGACTTCACATTCCAAGATGTCTGGCTCTAGGTCAGTGATCACAGCATCATTATTATCCTGGTCATGGAGATCTTTTTTGTACCGTTCTTCTGTGTGTTCTTGCCATCTCTTCTTAATATCTTCTGCTTCTGTTAGGTCCATACCATTTCTGTCCTTTATCGAGCCCATCTTTGCATGAAATATACCCTTGCTATCTGTAATTTTCTTGAAGAAATCTCTTGTCTTTCCTTTGCTGTTGCTTTCCTCTATTTCTTTGCATTGATCGCTGAGGAAGGCTTTCTTATCTCTCCTTGCTATTCTTTGGAACTCTGCATTCAGATGTTTATATCTTTCCTTTTCGCCTTTGGTTTTTGCTTCTCTTCTTTTCACAGCTATTTGTAAGGCCTCCTCCGATAGCCATTTTGCTTTTTTGCATTTCTTTTCCATGGGGATGGTCTTGGTCCCTGTCTCCTGTAAAATGTCATGAACCTCCGTCTGTAGTTCTTCTGGCACTCTATCTATCAGATCTACTCCCTTAAATCTATTTCTCACTTCCACTGTATAATCATAAGTGATTTGATTTAGGTCATATCTGAATGGTCTTGAATCAATTCTAATGATGTGTGTGAAACTGGAGCCAGTTATACAGAGTGAAATATGTCAGAAAAAAAGACAACAATAAAGTATATTAACACATGTATATGAAATTTAGAAAGATGATAATGACCACCCTATGTGTGAGACAGCAAAAGAGACACAGAGATAAAGGACAAACTTTCTGACTGTGTAGGAGAACGCCAGGGTGAGATGATTTGATAGAACAACATTGAAACATGTATATTATCATATGTGAAATAGATGACCAGTCCAAGTTTGATGCATGTAACAGGGCATTCAAAGCCGGTGCACTGGGACAACCCAAAGGGATGAAATGAGGAGGGAGATGAGGGGGTGTTCGGGCAGGGGGACACATGTACACCTGTCGCTGATTCATGTCAATGTATGGCAAAAACCACCACAATATTGTAATTAGTCTCCAATTAAAATAGCTAAAATGATTTTTAAAAAAAGAATATTGAAGTGTGTGTATCACTTAAAATTATGATTTTCCCCAGATATATGTCCAGTAGTAAGATTACAAGGTCACATGTTAGCCCTGTTTTTAAAGTAACCTCCATATTGTTATCCATAGTGGCTGTACCAATTTACTTTCCCACCACAGTGTAGGAGGTCCACACCCTCTCTAGCAGTTACTGTTTGTAGATATTTTGATGATGGACATTCTTAATGGTGTGAGGTGATACCTCATTGCAGTTTTATTTGAACTTCTGTAATACTCATTAACTTATATGCAGAGTACATCATGAGGAACGCTGGGCTGGAAGAAGCACAAGCTGGAATCAAGATTGCCAGGAGAAATATCAGTAACCTCAGATATGCAGATGACACCACTCTTATGGCAGAAAGTGAAGAGGAACTAAAAAGGCTCTTGATGAAAGTGAAAGAGGAGAGTGAAAAAGTTGGCTTAAAGCTCAACATTCAGAAAACAAAGATCATGGCATCTGGTCCCATCACTTCACGGGGAATAGATGGGAAACAGTGGAGGCAGTGTCAGACTGTATTTTTTTGGGCTCCAAAATCACTGCAGATGCTGACTGCAGTCATGAAATTAAAAGACGCTTACTCCTTGGAAGGAAAGTTGTGACCAACCTAGATAGCATATTAAAAAGCAGAGACATTACTTTGCAACAAAGGTCCGTCTAGTCAAGGCTATGGTTTTTCTCGTGGTCATGTATGGCTGTGAGAGTTGTACTGTGAAGAAAGCTGATCGCCGAATAATTGATGCTTTTGAACTGTGGTGCTGGAGAAGACTCTTGAGAGTCCCTTGGACTGCAAGGAGGTCCAACCAGTCCATTCTAAAGGAGCTCAATCCTGGGTGTTCATTGGAAGGACTGATGCTATAGCTGAAACTCCAATACTTTGGCCACCTCATGCGACGAGTTGACTACCTGGAAAAGACTCTGATGCTGGGAGGGATTGGCGGCAGGAGGAGATGGGGACAACAGAGAATGAGATGGCTGGATGACCTCACCAACTCGATGGAGATGAGTTTGAATGAACTCCAGGAGTTGGTGTTGGACAGGGAGGCCTGGCGTGCTGTGATTCACGGGGTCGCAAAGAGTTGGACACGACTGAGCGACTGAACTGAACTGAATAATGAGTGACAAATTTCCTCTTCTTGGACTCTAAAATCACTGTAGATGGTGACTGCAGCCATACAATCAGAAGATTACTTCTTGGCAGAAAAGCTGTGACAAGCCTAGACAGTGTGTTGAAAAGCAGAGGCATGACTATGCTGACAAAAGTCTGTATAGTCTAGGCTATGGTCTTCCCAGTGGTCACCTATGGTTTTGAGAGCTGGACCATAAAAAAGGCAGAGTGTGAAAGAATTGATGCCTTTAAACTGTGGTTCTGGAGAAGACTCCTGTGAATTCTTGGACAGCAAGGACCTCAAACCAATCAATCTTAAGTGAAATCAACCCCAAATACTCATCGGAAGGACTAATGCTGAAGCTGATGCTCCAGTATTTTAGTTACATGATGAGAACAGCTGACTCACTGGAAATGTCCCTAATGCTGGGATAGATTGATGGCAGAAGGGGAATAGAGCATAAGATGATGAGATTGGTGGATGGCATCACCATTGCAATGGACATGAACTTGGGCAAACTTCAGGAAATGGTGAGGGACAGGAAGGCCTGAGTTGCTGCAGTCCATGGAGTCTCAAAGAGTTGGACACGACTGAGTGGGTGAACAAAACAAAGCAATAATTAGTGATGCTGAGCTGAGCATCTTTCCGTGTGATTCTTGGCCTTCTGTATGTCTTCTTTTCAGAAGTGTTTAAATTTTCTACCCATTATTTATTGTATTGTTTGTTTGATATTGAGTTACATGAACTGTTTGTAAATTTCAGGGGTTAATTCTTTGTAAATATTTTCTCCCAGTCTGTGGGTTGTCCTTTTGTTTTATGATTTTTTTCCCCATGTTTTAAGTTTGATTAAATCCTTTTTTCTTTAATTTTTGTTTTTACTTTCATTATTCTAAGAGGTAAAACAAAAAAGTTCTCACTGCAATTAATGTCAGAGTGTGTACTACCCATATTTTCTTCTAAGAGTTTTATACTATCCAGCCCTACATTTCAGTCTCTAATCGATTATGAGTTATTTTTGTGTATAGTTTTAGAGAGTATTCTAATTTCATTCTTTCACATGTATATGTCCAGTTTTCCCACCATCACTCACTGAAGAGATGATCTTTTGTCTATTATATATTCTTTGCTCCTTTGTCATGTTAGTTGACCTTATGTGTGTGGGTTTATCTCTGGACTTTCTATTCTGTTCAGTTGGTCTATATTTCTGTTCTTGTGCCATTATCACATATTGTTTGGTTTACAGTAGGTTTGTAGTATAGTTTTAAGTTAGAGGGCCTGATCTTTCCAGGTCTGCCTTTTCTTTTCAAGATTGCTTTGGCTGTTCATAGTCTTTTGCATTTCCATACAAATTGTAAATTTTTTTGGCTCTAATTCTGTGAAAAATGCCATTGGTAGTTTGATAGGGATTTCGTTGAATCTGTAGATTAGTTTGACTTGTACAGTCATTTTGACAAAATTGATTAGAACATGGTATGTCTCTCCACCTGTTTGTGTCATCCTTGAGTTCTTCACTAATATCTTATAATTTTCTGAGTACATGACTTTTGCCTCCTTAGGTCAGTTTGTTCCTAGGCATTTTATTCTTCTTGATGTGATGGTAAAAGGAATTTTTCCTTAATTTCTCTTTCTGATTCTTTATTGCTAGTATATAGGAATGCAAGTTACTTCTGAGCATCAATTCTGTATCCTGCAATATTACAAAATTAATTCATGAGCTCTAATAACTTTGTGATAGCATTTTTAGGATTTTCTATGTAAAGTATCAGCTGCAGTGACAGTTTTACTTCTTTCTTCCATTGTGGATTATTTTTATTACCTTTTCTTTTCTGATTGCTGTGGGTAGTGCTTTCAAAACTATGTTGAATAAAACTGACAGTACTGGTTATCTTTGTCGTCTTCCTCATGCTTCCTCATGATTCAGGTTTTCATCACTGAGAATGATATTTGCTGTGGATTTGTCATATATTGTCTTTATTATGTTGAGATATGTTCTCTCTGTGCCTATAGTCTCAAGAGTTTGTATCATAAATTCTGAATTTTACCAAAAACTTTTTCTGCATCTATTGAGATAATCATATGGAATTTATACTTCAGTTTGTTAATATGGTGCAGCACATTGATTGATTTCCATATAATAAAGAATCCTTGCTTCCCTGAGATAAATCCCATTTGATCATGGTGTATAATGCTTTTAATGTATTGTTGGATTTGGATTGCTAATATTTTGTTGAGGATTTCTGTGTCTATGTTCCCCAGTGATATTGGCCTGCAATTTACTTTTTGGTTGTTTATTTGTATGGTTTTGATAATAAGGTGATGGTGTCTTCATAGAATGTGCGTTGATGTGATCCTTTCTCTGCAATATTTTGGAATAGTTTCAAAGTAGTGGTGATAACTCTTCTTTAGATGTTTGAGAGAATTTATTTGTGAAGCTGTCTGGTTCTAGACTTTTGTTTGTTTGAAATATTTAAATCCGTTTCAAATTCACTATTGTGATTGATCTGTTTCTATTTTCTATTTTGTCCTGGTTCAGTCTTAGAAGAAGATTGTAACTTTCCAAGAACTTGGTCATTTCTTCTAGGTTGTCTATTTTGTTGTATTGTTTCTTGTAGTAGTCTTTTATGATCTTCTGTATTTCTTTGGTATCTGTTGAAGCTTCTCTGGTTTAGTTTCAAATTCAATTCATTTGAGTCCTCTCTCTCTTTTCTTCATAAGTTTAGCTAAAGGTTTATCTTTTTTTTTATCTTCCCAAAGAACCAGCTGTTTAGTTTCACTCATCTTTGCTATTGGTTTCTTAATTTCTATTTCATTTATTTAAGCTCTTGTCATTATGACTTTTCTTCCTTTTACTACCTTTGGGTTTTGTTTATTCCTTTTTTTTTTTTTTTCTAGTTGCTTTTAGGTATAAGGTTAGGTTATTTTCGATTTTTCTTTTTTGCTGAGGTAAAATTATATTGTATTTTTTCCTGAGGTAAAATTTCCTCTTAGAACTTCCTTTGTTGCATCCCTTGGGTTTTGGATTGCTGTGCTTTCAATTTCTTTTGTCTCTAGGTTTAAAAAAGAATTTCTCTGTGGTTTTGTTAGCGATCCTTTGATTTTTTAGTAGAATATTGTTTAGCCTCCATGTTCTTGACTTTTTTAACATTTATTTTTTGTAGTGAATTTCTAGTCTCATAGAATTGTATATGGAAAAGATGCTTGATTTGATTTCAATTTTCTTAAGTTTATAATGGTTTTCACTGTGGCCCAGCATGTGATCAGTCCTGGAGAACATTCCATATGCACTTGAGTAGAATATAAATTCCACTGCTTTTGGATGGAATGCTTTATAAATAAGAATTAAATTCATGTCTTGTAATTTGTCATTTAAGATCTGTTTTTCCTCATTGTCTATGTGGATGGTCTCCATTGTTGTATGTGGGGTGTTGAAGATGCCCTCTATTATTGTGTTACAGTTGATTTCTCTTCTTATGGCTCTTAGCAATTGTCTAATATATTGAGTGCTCTGATGTTGGATGGATATATATTCACAATTGTTATATCTTCTTTTGGAATTGATCCTTTTATCATTAGGTAGTGTCCTTTTTGTCTCTCGTAACAGTCTTCATTTTAAAGTCTATTTTGTCTCATATGTTATGCCAGCTTTCTTTTAATTTCCATTTGCATGGAATATCCACTTCCATCCTCTCATTTTGGGTCTGTATATGTCCCTAGATCTGGAGTGCTTCTCCTGTAGACAGCATATATGTGGATCTTGGTTTGCTATTTATTCAACCATCTGTGCCTTTTGCTTGGAACATATACTTTATTTACAATTAAGATAATTATTCATTCTGTCTGGGACTCTCTCTGCTCCCCAGACCTGAGTGCTTCTTTTCTCATGTTAGCCTAGTTTTTGGCTATAATATCTTCAAGTATTTTTTCAGGTGCTTTCTTTTTCTCTTCTCCTCAGATCCCTATAACGTGAAGGTTGTTGCATTTAATGTTGTCCCAGAGGTCGTAGAGGCTGTCTTCAATTTTTTCACTCTTTTTCCTTTATTCTATTCTGTGGCAGTGTTTTCTACTACTCTGTCTTCTGGCTCACTTATTTTTTCTTCTGGCTCAGTAATTCTGCTATCAATTCCTTCTTGTGCATTTTCATTTCAGCTACTGTATTGTTCAACTCTCTTTGTTCTTTATTTATTTATTTTTTGTATTGTAGGCTGGTTTATTTCTTTTTATTTTTTTTTTACTTCAAATTATATTACAAAGTTATAAAAATAAGAATACTATGTTACTGGCATTAAAAAAAATACAAACTGATACATAGATCAATGGAACAGAACAGACAGCCCAGAAACAAACCCATGCATGTAGAGTCAATTAATTTATGACAAAGATACAGGCTTAAAAATAGGCAAATACAATTACATGGCCATGGGTTTCTAATTTAACTCTGCTTCCTATCTAAAAGGAATTAAAAGGCTATTGTTTTGCCTACATTCACAACAACTCTTTTATTTATTTATTTATTATTTTTTCAAAAACAATTTTAGGAATCTTTACTTAAAAACAACCTTATCTTAAAATGAAGTAACTTTGGTTTTACGAGAAGCAAGCAAAGTACAGAAGTAAAAATGCATTACAGGAGCATTAAGTTCTACATTAGGTCACAGCGTCTGATCTGAAATCACACCCATAATATCATTTTTCAGGATATCTGGGAAATAGTTATTTCCCAGGATGTCTGAACCATAACTACTCTATTTTGACTTTTAATTGTAAAAATATATATATATTTTTAATAGCCAAAGCAGATTTCACCATTAATGACGTCAGTGTTTTTCTAGATATGAGAAAATGCAAGAATTGGAACTCATAAAACCTTTTTCTGAAAAGACCTAACTATCTGAAGGCCTGTTCTGCCAGGTTTTTTTTTTTTTTTCAGAGCACAGAGTGACTCATTCCTGATTTTCACCCTGAACTTCTTTCAGGGGGTGTTGAAGGTCAGCAGCTTGCAATGATCATGATGTAATATTTGTAGAGGCAGCTGGCAAGTACCAACTTCCAGTCAGCAGGGTCCCTTCATAGCCACATATCTGACCATGTGACACCATTTCATGGCCATTGTGTCCTGCGGTGCTGGGAAGGCTCATTCCCAGGTCTAGGGAAGTGATGGGCCACTCAGTGTGCTAAAATTGGACCAGGTCTTGCAAGTAGCAAAAGTCTCTGGACCACTGTCTTACTAGCCTCCTGGTCCAGGAAAATATTTCTTCTTGTTGCTTTTTCCCATACCCAGAGTCACATTATTACAATTATTGTTCTCATATGGAACTGTCAGTTCAGCATTATATCACAGGCTCAGTGAAACAAGTGACATAGAAAATAATATAGCCATAGCTAGAGTAAAATAAGAATTATAAGTCAAGAACTTTCATTAGATAAAGCCTGGTATACCAAGGCCAAGTCACCTGACTTCAAGTCAGCCAAGTCACCTGACTTCATTCGTTAAATGAT
Source organism: Moschus berezovskii (assembly GCF_049115385.1). Taxonomy (NCBI): domain Eukaryota; kingdom Metazoa; phylum Chordata; class Mammalia; order Artiodactyla; family Moschidae; genus Moschus; species Moschus berezovskii. The sequence continues at coordinate 47,838,510 of NC_142488.1, read as the reverse complement.
TATAGTCTGGTGTTAATCACCTGGTTGTACATTATGGAGCATCCGACCTTTATCTGAAGACTGGTTACTGAGATAAGCCTTAGAAACTAACCTAGAGTGTCCTTTTTAATAACTTAATTAAATCTTTTAGCAGTATCACGTAACAAGGAACTGTCTCAGCAGTGAGTCTTAGTAAACACTAGACATTAACAAAACTAGAAACTTAATTTAACAATTTACAAAACTTAATATTCCGTGATTTTTCATTATGGAGGCCCTGTAGCCAGGGAGGCTTTAACTCATCAAATAAAAAATGAGGTTTGTCAGGGAGCTGGGAAAAGCCAAGCAGCCATCTTGGATTTCCCATAGCCCTGACTCTGATTTCCAGCTATTGTTTTTAATTTTCCAATTTAGAAGCAGACTGTTGCCATGGTTTAAGGACATTAGGATGGCACAAGTCTAACAGAGTTTTTGTATAAGCAGAATGAGCTTTTACATGTCTACAAACCCGACAATTGGATTAATTTCTAAAACTAGCATAGGATCAGGTCTATGGTAGAAAAGCATTTGATTTATATGCAGAGGGCTAAGAAGTCAAGAAAACATTATAAATGATCATACGAATCAGGTCCAGCATCTTGGGCAAGCTGTTTACCTCTGATGTCATCATCTTCTCATCCTGGTATAGTGTAGTTTCTTCTGAAAAAAGTCCTTCCATCCAGGTTGGAGACAGTCCTTTAAATTATGTCTTTTTTTTAGTCCTGGTTGCAGGTCATGAGGCATCTGATCTTCATCCGAAGACAGATCACTAAGATAAGCTTCAGAAACAAACTTAGGGTGTTCTTTAAGAATTCAATTAAATTTTACATTAATATCACATAATAGCAAGGAACTATCCAAGAAATGAGTCTTACTACCTCCATTAGTAGACCGCCATTAACACACTGAGATTTAACATTTATTGAAACATCATTTTCTCCCTAAAATCGCCCTCATTTTTACCAAATATAACCAAATTAAGACTTGTTTTAAAAACAGATTTGAACAGGAGCCCTTTCCTGTTCATCCTATCCAAAAGGCTGGGATTTGCATGAAGAGAGAGAGGAAAAATGGCATCCCCACCTATTGTGCATTACTCTACAATGGCTCTTTACTTCTATGGAAGTTCAAGTTTTTTTCCACAAGCATTCCCAATTGTGCATTTTCTCACTCCCATCTCCTCAGGCTGTCTCCTGACATCTTCAGGAGTCCTCTCCTAGGGCTTGTTCTCCAGACCTCATGTTTCAACATCCCGCCGCTGTCTACACCAATGGACACACGTCTTAGGATAGGGCATGTAGGGTTGTGGCATGAACTATCTGTGTACATCTCACTCTGTCCTGCTTGCCACAGACCGTTTGCTGTGCTCTCCTCCAATAGCCCCCAAAACTCCTCTTCTGTTCCAGCTGATCTCCCTGCTGGTGAAGGTGCTTCCCCAGATGTGAGAAACTTTTTTCTTCTTCAGCTTTCCCTCTAGGGGCACAGATCCTTTCCCGCTTCCTGTCCTCTTCCTTTTCTCTTATTTCTTTCATCTTACCCAGTCCTCTGTTAGGGTTATGCCAGAGCTCTGTGGGAATTGTCCCATTTGTAGATGTGTTTTTGATACATTTGTGGCAGAGATGAACTCCATGTCCTCCTACTCCTCCACCTTCTCGACTCAATCAAATACATTTTAAAAACCCTGCAACTGTACTCTCCTCCCCTCATGATTATTTTTAATATTATATTTTACATTTGTTTTGTGTATCTCTTAATAACTTACTGTGAATATAGATTCTTCTACTACTTTTGTCTTTGAACCTCCCTACTAGCTTTGTCTTGATGACTTCCTACCTTTACTGTATGTTTGCCTTTACTGATGAGCTTTTTCTTTTTGTAATTTTATTGTTTCTAGTTGTGGTCTTCCACTTTCACCTAAAGAAGTTCCTTTAACATTTGTTATAAAGTCAGTTTGGTGGTCCTGAACTCTTTTAGTTTTTGCTTGTCTGTAAAGTTTTATATTTCTCCATAAAATCTCAACAAAAGCTTTGCTAGGTAGAGTATTGTTGGTTGTAGGCTTTTCTATTTCATCAGTTTAAATATATCATGCACTCTTTTCTGGTTTGCAGAGTTTCTCCTGACATATCAGCTGGAGTTCCTTTTTCTGTTTTACCCTTGCTGTTTCTAATATTCTCTCTTTATCTTTCATTTTTGTCACTTTAATTAAAATGTATCTTGGTGTGTTCCTCTTAGTTCAAACCTTACGGGGCTCTCTGAGCTTCCTGGACTTGAGTTACTTCCCCATCCACCCCCAGGTTAGGGAAGTATTCAAATATGTCTTCAAATATTTTCTCAGGCCCTTTCTCTTTTCTTTCTGGGATACCTATAATGCAAATATTAGTGAACTTGATGCTTTTCCAAAAGTCTCTTAACATTTCCTTAATTTTTACCTTTTTTTCGATTATTTTTCTGTTCAAGTGCAGTGATTTCCACTACTCTGTCTTACACCTCACTGATCCATTCCTTTGTTTTATTTAGTCTACTATTGATCCTTCATAGGGTATTTTTAATTTCAGTTATTGAATTCATGTCTGTTTGTTCTTTGTATTTTCTGTTTGTTAAAAAAACTACTTAACTTTTTGCTCTGTGTAACCAGTCTTCTCCTTAGTTCTTTGATCAACTTTCTGATCACTACCCTGAACACTTTTTTAGGTAGATTGCCTATCTCCACTTCCCTTATTTCCTTTTCTGGGGTTTTGTCTATTTCCTTCATGTGGAAAACAGTAATTTACCACCTCTCTTTGTCTAAGTTACTATTTGTATTTTTATGTATATTAGTTATGTTTTTGACAAGTAGAGTAGCTTGTTTAAGAGACATCCTATGCATCCCAGCAGTTTACTCCACCTCTTGTCATTCAGCTATAAATTTGAGGGATTCCTCATAAGAGGGCCGCATGTGTCCTTCTGTTGTGGCAGGCTGACTATCTGCACAGTCTGGTAGGCTTGGTTGGTCCTTAACATGGTTGGTTGCCAGGCTTTGCTTTATGTGGGCTGCCAGCTACTATTTCAGGGTCGGGTCATAAGAAGGCTGCCTGCATAAATCTAGGGGGCCCTTGGTCTAGTGCTGGATCCCTGATGTGTGGACTCTGGGTCTTAAAACTCCAGGTCTGTTGTCCTCCCACTGGTGGGTGAAGTCAGATCCTTGGGTTAGTGCTGAACAACTAGCAAACGGAGCCAATTCCTGGCTGCAGAGCCTAGGAATCCCATAGCTTGTTTCAGAGAGTTGGTTTAGGGAGTGGTTCCTAACAGTTAGGTATGTGGTCTAGTGTGTCCCAAAGCCTACATTGGTCTGCTAGTGGGCTGGCCAGGGTCCCTCTGGTCCTAAAGTAGGTCTGACCTCTATGGGAGTCCTGGGTTTTCAGCCTACCGTATGATGGTTTTCTTGCATCTGGTATCTGCCCCCTGGTAGGTGAGGCTCATGAAGAATTCCTGAGGGCAAGGCTCATGTCTGCCCACTGGTGGGTAGAGCTGGGTATTAATCCTCTGGTGGGCATGGCTATGGCTAGGGACATGTCTAGAGGCAGCTGTGGGCTCAGAAATGCTTTAGCCAGTGTGCCTGCTAATCGCTGAGACAGTATCCCTGCCCTTCTAGCTGAATGGTCTGAGATATTCCAGCACTGACACTTAAAGGCTCTTGGGTGGGGCCAGGTTTTGGTGCTGATGAGCTGGAGGGAGGATACCAAAATACCAGGCTCATATTAAATTACTGCTTTAGCCATGAGTCTTGGTGCATTTGAGATTCTGTATGTACCTTTTAAGAATAAAGTCTCTTTATTCTTGTGCGACTTCGAAAATTAAGCCCCACTGGACTTCAAAGCCAAATGCTCTGTGGGCTTGTCTTCCCAGTGCAGGACTGCCAGATTGGGGAGACTAATGTAGGATTCAGTAATCCCACTCCTATTGGAAAACTTCTGCAATATAATTATTCTTCACTTTGTAGGTCACACACATGGGGGTATGGAACTTGATTATAGTGTGAGTCCACCACTCCTGCCTGTCTCCTTTTGGCTTCTTCTTTATGCTTTTACTTGTAGATCTTTTCTGGTAGGTTCCAGTTCCTTACATTGATGGTTGTGAAAATATCTGTGATTTTGGTGTGCTTATGAGAGGAGGTGAGCTCCGGATCTTTCTACTCCACCACCTTGGTTGATCCATTCTGTTCAGTTGTTCAATTCTGTCTGACTCTTTGTGACCCCATGAACTGCAGCACACCAGGCCTCCCTGTCCATCACCAGCTCCCAGAGATTACCCAAACTCATGTCCATTGAGTCGTTGATGCCATCCAACCATCTCATCCTCTGTCGTCCCCTTCTCTTCCTACCTTCAATCTTTCCCATCATCAGGGTCTTTTCAAATGAGTCAACTCTTCGCATCAGGTGGCTAAAGTATTGGAGTTTCAGCTTCAACATTAGTCCCTCCAATGAACACTCAGGACTGATATCCTTTAGGATGGACTGGTTGGATCTCCTTGTAGTCCAAGGGACTCTCAAGAGTCTTCTCCAACCCCACAGTTCAAAAGCATCAATTCTTCAGCGCTCAGCTTTCTTTATAGTCCAACTCTCACATCCATACATGACTACTGGAGAAACCATGGCCTTGACTAGACGGACCTTTGTTGACAAAGTAATGTCTCTGCTTTTAAATATGCTGTCCAGATTGGTCATAACTTTCCTTCCAAGTAGTAAGTGTGCTTTAATTTCATGATTTCAGTCACCATCTGCAGTGATTTTGGAGCCCAAAAAATAAAGTCAGCCACTGTTTCCACTGTTTCCCCATCTATTTGCCATGAAGTGATGAGACTGATATCCCCCTCTAAATATTTTTTAAATAGCTGATTTATGTCTTTAAGTCCAATTGCTGCCCTTCCTCAGGGACAGTGTATACTGATTACTCTTTTTCTTATTGTGGTATATAATTTCTTTTTTTTTTTTTTAACATGTTTTGTATTTTTGTTTGAGAACTGAATTTTTTTTCTTCTTTAAAAAGTATTTCTTAATTGAAGGATAATTGCTTTACAGAATTTGTTGTTTTCTGTCAAACACCAACATGAATCAGCCATGGGTAGGCATATGTCCCCTCCCTCTTGAGCCTCCCTCCCATCTCCCTCACCATCTCACCCCTCTAGGTGGATACAGAGCCCCTGCTTGAGTTCCCTGAGACAACAGCAAATTCCCATTGGCTATGGACTCAAAAAGGTCAGTTCTCATTACACTGTTAAAGAAAGGCAATGTCAGTGAATGTCCAAACTACTGTACAATTGAGCTCATCTCACAGCTCAGTTGGTAAAGAATCTGCAATACAGGAGACCCCAGTTCGATTTCTGGGTCGGAAAGATCCACTGGAGAATGGATAGGCTACCCATTCCAGTATTCTGGCTGGGAGAATTCCAAGGACTGTATAGTCCATGGGGTTGCAAAGAGTCGAACACGACTGAACAACTTTCACTTTCACATGCTAGCAAAGTAATGTTCAAAATCCTCCAAGCCAGGCTTCAACAGTACATGAACCAAGAAATTCCAGGTTCTCAAGCTGGATTTGGAAAAGGCAGAGGAACCAGAGATCAAATTGCCAACATCCATTGGATCACAGAAAAAGCAAGAGAGTTCCAGAAATAAAACACCTACTTCTGCTTCACTGACTATGCTAAAGCATTTGACTTCATGGATCACAAAAAAACTGTGGAAAATTCTTCAAGAGATGGGAGTATTAGACCACCTTACCTGCCTCCTGAGAAATTTGTATGCAGGTCAAGAAGCAACAGTTAGAACTGGACATGGAACAAGGGACTGGTTCCAAATTGGGATAGGAGTATGTCAAGGCAATATACTGTGACCCTGCTTATTTAATTTATATGCAGAGTATATCATGTGAAATACTGGGCTGGATGAAGCACAAGCTGGGATTAAGATTGCTGGGAGAAATATCAATAACCTCAGATATGCAGATGACGTCATCCTAATGGCAGAAAGTGAAGACGAACTATAAAAAGCCCCTTGATGAAAGTGAAATAAGAGAGTGAAAAAGCTGGCTTAAAACTCAGCATTCAAAAAAAGATCATGGCATCCATTCCCATCACTTCATGGCAAATAGATGGGGAAACAATGGAAACAATGAGAGACTTTTATTTTCTTGGGCTCCAGAATCACTGAAGATGGTGATTGCAGCCATGAAATTAAAACACACTTCCTCCTTAGAAGAAAAGCTATGACCAACGTAGATAGCATATTAAAAATATAGACAATCCTTTGCTGACAAATGTCCATCTAGTTAAAGCTATGATTTCTCCAGTAGTCATGTATGGATGTGAGATATGGACCATAAAGAAAACTGAGTGCTGAAGAACTGATGCTTTCAAGCTGTGGTGTTGGAGAAGATTCTTTTGAGTCCCTTGGACTGTAAGGAGATCAATTCAGTCAATCCTAAAGGAAATCAGTCCTGAATCTTCTCTGGAAGGACTGATGCTGAAGCTGGAGCTCCAATATTTTGGTCCCCTGATGTGAAGAGTCGACTCATTTGAAAAGATCCTGATGCTGGGACAGACTGAAGGCAGGAGGAGACGGGGATGACAGATGGTGAGATGGTTGAATGGCATCACTGACTCAATGGACATGAGTTTGAGCAAGCTCTGGGACTTGGTGATGGACAAGGAAATGTGGCGTGCTGCAGTCCTTGGGGTCACAGAGTCAGACATGACTGAGTAACTGAACTGAACTGATCTATTTTGTATATGGTAATGTAAGTTTCCATGTTACTTTCTCCATACATCTCACCCTCTCCTCCCCACTCTCCATGTCCATGAGTCTATTCTCTATGTCTGTTTCTTCACTGCTGCCTTGCAAATAAATTCATCAGTACCATCTTTCTAGATTCCATATATATGCATTAGTATATGATATTTATCTTTCTCTGATTTACTTCACTCTGTATGATAGACTCTAGGTTTATCCACTTCATTAGAACTGACTTAAGCAGCTCATACATATCAATACCAGAAAAACAAGCCAATCAAAAAGTGGGAAAAGACCTAAAAATACATTTCTCCAAAGAAAACATACAGATGGCTAACAAACACATGAAAAGATGCTCATTATTAGAGAAATACAGACCAAAACTACAGTGAGATATCACCTCACACTGGTCAGAATGGCTATAATCAAAATTCTACAAGCAATAAATACTGGAGAGGTGTAGAGAAAGGGATCCTTTTGCACTGTTGGTGGGAATGTACATTGATACAGTCATTATGGAAGATTGTATGGAAATTCCTTAAAAACTAGGAATAAAACCACCATATGACCCAGCAATACCACTCCTAGGCACATACCCCAAGGAAAAAAAATTGAAAAAGACACATGTACCCCAATGTTCATTGCAGCACTATTTACAATAGCTAGAACATGGAAGCAACCTAGATGTCCATCGACAGATGAATGGATAAAAAAGTTGTGGTACATACACACAGTGGAATATTCAGTTCAGTTCAGTTCAGTCGCTCAGTCATGTCCGACTCTTTGCGACCCCATGAATCACAGCATGCCAGGCCTCCCTGTCCATCACCAACTCCCGGAGTTCACTCAAACTCATGTCCATCGAGTCGGTGATGCCATCCAGCCATCTCATTCTCTGTCATCCCCTTCTCCTCCCACCCCCAATCCCTCCCAGCATCAGACTCTTTTCCAGTGAGTCAACTCATCGCATGAGGTAGCCAAAGTATTGGAGTTTCAGCTTTAGCATCAGTCCTTCCAATGAACACCCAGGATTGATCTCCTTTAGAATGGACTGGTTGGATCTGCTTGCAGTCCAAGGGACTCTCAAGAGTCTTCTCCATACTCAGCCATAAAAAGGAATGCATTTGAGAACTGGATATTTAACCCAACATAATATGGAAATGTTAGAATTTTTTCTCCCCCACCCCTAGGTCTGTTTTATTGTTGTTTTTTTTTATAGGTAATTAATTTATTTTTTATTGGAGGCAAATTATTTTACAATATTATATTGGTTGGTTTTGCCATACATTGATATGAATTTGCCCCGGGTTTACATAAGTTCCCCCTCCTGAACCGCCCTCCCACCTCCCTCCTCCCTTTATCCTCCCTCTGGATCATCCCCGCATGCCAGCCCCGAGCATCCTATAACATGCATTGACCCTGAACTAGTGATTCGTTTCACATATGACAACATACGTGTTTCAATGCCATTCTCCCAAATCATCCCACCCTCACCCTCTCCCACAGAGTCCCAAAGAGTGTTCTATACATCTGTGTCTCTTTTGCTGTCTCGTATACAGGGTTATCATTTGCATCTTTCTAAATTCCATATATATGTGTTAGTATACTGTATTGGTGTTTTTCTTTCTGGCTTACTTCACTCTGTATAATAGGCTCCAGTTTCATCCACCTCATTAGAACTGATTCAAATGTATTCTTTTTAATGGCTGAATAATACTCCATTGTGTATATGTTGTTTGTTTTAATAGTTGTTTGTTTCATGACTTTTCTGAGCTAATTCTGTAATATTTCTACTTTTTCATGTATGTCTACTGAAATCTCAAATTCAATGTGCTTTGCAGTCAACAAATAATCTGTCAGTAAATTCCTTAATCACTTGTTATAAATAAGTCTTGGAGTCACTTTTTGTATGTTGGGGTATGTAGAACCATGCAGTTTACCACTCTGTCTTATTTTTCATTTACTATTTTCAGAGAGTCTAAAGGTCCACCATGAAAATGAGAGTTTAGGGGAATAATGTCTTTTCTGATCATGCACAAAGCCTGACACATAAAGGTGGCCTTCCATATCCCCAGGAATATGTCAGAGATTTTCAAAGCCCCTAAGGACACTTCATTCCTCATTTATCTTAAGCTATTTTGCCTATTGTTTGCCTCAAATTTTTATCCGTTGTTTTAGGCAGCTACCCTGTTAAAAAGTTGAGCAAATGCTATCCCTACTCTCCTAAAAGCTATTAGTATTGGATAATTTTGAGTGAGGTAGAATAAGAACAAGTCTTTTGACTGAAATCTTCAGTGGCACCACCAAACAAGTCAAATTATGTCTTTTTTTGGGAAGCTCCAATAGGGCTTCCCTAGTGGCTCGGCTGGTAAAGAACCTGCCTGCCAATGAAGAAGATTCAAGAGATGCAGGTTCAATCCCTGGCTTGGGAAAATCCCCTGGAGAAGGAAATGGCAACCTACTCCAGTATTCTAGCCTGGGAAGTCCCTCAGACAGAGGAGCCTGGTGGACTACAGTCCATGAGGTTGCAAAAAGTTGGACACAACTGAGTTACTGAACAACAGTAACATTGCTAAATTACTGTATGAATTTGCCTATCTAGATATTCCTTATGAATGAAATTAATAGTATTTATCCTTTTCTGTCTGGCTTTTTTCACTTAGCACAGCTTTTTATGGTTCATTATCATCACAGCATGTATGAGAACTTTATTCCCATTTCTTATTGAGCAATATTAATATTTCATTATAAGTATATATTATTCATCTTAGTAAATTCAGGCTCCTATAACAAAATACAATAAAGTGTGCATCATGTATATTGTCACCCTGCTTATTTAATGTATATGCAGAGTATATCATGAGGAACGCTGGGCTGGAAGAAGCACAAGCTGGAATCAAGATTGCTGGGAAAAATATCAATAACCTCAGATATGCAGATGACACTACCCTTATGGCAGAAAGTGAAGAGGAACTAAAAAGCCTCCTGATGACAGTGAAAGAGGAGAGTGAAAAGGTTGGCTTGAAGCTCAACATTCAGAAAACAAAGATCATGGCATCTGGTCCCATCACTTCATGGGAAATAGATGGAAAAACAGTGGAAACAGTGTCAGACTTTATTTTTTTGGGCTCCACAATCACTGCAGATGCTGATTGCAGCCGTGAAATTAAAAGACGTTTACTCCTTGGAAGGAAAGTGATGACCAACCTTGATAGTATATTAAAAAGCAGAGACATTACTTTGCCAACCAAGGTCCGTCTAGTCAAGGCTATGGTTTTTCCCGTGGTCATGTATGGATGTGAGAGTTGGACTGTGAAGAAAGCTGATCGCCGAAGAATTGATGCTTTTGAACTGTGGTGCTGGAGAAGACTCTTTAGAGTCCCTTGGACTGCAAGGAGGTCCAACCAGTCCATTCTAAAGGAGATCAATCCTGGGGGTTCATTGGAAGGACTGATGCTAAGGCTGAAACTGCAACACTTTGGCCACCTCATGCGACGAGTTGACTCACTGGAAAAGACTCTGATGCTGGGAAAGGTTGGGGGTGGGAGGAGAAGGGGACGACAGAGAATGAGATGGCTGGATGGCATCACCGACTCTGCGGACATGAGTTTGAGTGAACTCCGGGAGTTGGTGATGGACAGGGAGGCCTGGTGTCCTGTGATTCATGGGGTCGCAAACAGTCGGACATGACTGAGTGGCTGAACTGAACTGAACTGAACTGATATAAACAACAGAAACTTCTTGTAGTTCTGTTGGCTGGAAGTCCAAGGAACTGAACATGGAACTCAGTATGGTTGGATTCTGGTGAGGGTTATTTTCTAGCTCTATTATTTTCATTCATATGTGTGCTACTATGCTTTTAGTATATGCTTAATTATCCAAAAGACTGCATTGTCTTGAATGTTTTGAAAATTTTATGAATGTTTACTATCTGCAACAGGTATATATTGCTTCCCTTTGTTAGTGATTTCAGTTGGATAGTCATCAGTCCCAGAGACTTAATCTCAAAGGGGTCATTACAATTGTGGGGCCCCAAAGGTAGAGTATGACACAGTTTGTTGGACAATATCCATAGCAGAACATTGTTTTGGGCCACATTAAAAATGCTGATGTGTGATGCTGATCTAAAGAACCAAACACAATACCCAAGCGATCAGTTTTCAATATCCAAAGGATCCAGTTAGGTACTGGGCCTCCTTTTTGGTGGGGAAGGGGAAAAAGACAATTTTTCTTTGACTATTTGAAGAACTAAGTATTATAAATCTGGCTCATGTAGTACTGAGAAACATTACTTGGTAAGCAGACTCTTGAAATTTGCTGGGGATTTTTAACCACTCTGTCTAGCCTGGGCTGTGAAGACTAAGGCTTCTACCTATCAACCATCAAGATGTCATGTATTTAGAAATTTTTGAAAATCATAATGTAGAAGCATTTGTGACATACCCAATTTTGGCAAATGCCAGTGGAGTTTAAGTAACCCTGAAGGAGTACAAGAAAAATTCACTGGAGATCTTTTCACCTGAATGCCAAAAGATCTTGATCTTCAGATGCCAGGAGTATGGGAAAGAAGATGTTGTCAACATTTAAAAGTGTATCATGTACCATTAGCCTGTGTAATGGCTTTAACTAGAGTCACATTGTCTGCAACAGTTTAGAGTATAGGAGAAACAAGTGAATTTAACAATAGTCCCCTCCAAGCTTGAAGCTTTTTTTGCACACGGCTGTACTTAAAATTCTAACCACATGTGCTTCCTTCAATTCCTTAAATCTTGGCTGTGAATTTTTTCCTCTTGGGATGCACCCAGAAGGGGACAGGGAGGTTGGTGGGAACATGATTTATGTGCCTCACTAATACTGCTCTATGGCTGAATCTCATTTGGCCCCTATGGGGCAGGGAAATACAAGTATCTGTTCCGACTATATATTCAGATTAGAGATAATAACTAGAGTGCACAGAGTTGGCCCCAAAGTTTCACTCTCAAGGTCTTACTGTCTTCCTTTTTGCACTTTAAACCCAGTTCAATTTTCATTAGCTCATTTTCGATAACATTTCTTCCACAGGTCTGGGAAAAATAGTGACTTGAGTGTCCAAATCTACCAGGTCCACTGAAGTTTGACTCTTTCCCTTCCCTCAAATTTTCCATCATACTCAGAGAGGTCCATATGAACTTTGACCCCACTGGGGACAAGGTGCCCTTAGCTCTCATCCTGCAACTGCTTCCTTAAGTTCAGTTCAGTTCAGTCACTCAGTCGTGTCCGACTCTTTGCGACCCCATGAATCACAGCATGCCAGGCCTCCCTGTCCATCACCAACTCCCGGAGTTCACTCAAACTCCTGTCCATCGAGTCGGTAATGCCATCCAGCCACACTGGGCTGCTTCCTTAATTCCACCTTATTAGAAGATGGAGGACTATTTATGCATAGTTTATTCGTACATTCACCATCAATTGTCATGAAGTACACACAAATTCTATTAATTGGCTCTTGAGGTCCTCATTCCTCCTCTTGCAGAAACATGTCTCTGTCAGTATTTTATCCTCACTACTTTAAGTATCAAGAGTGAAGATTCAGTTCAGTTCAGTTCAGTCGTGTCCGACTCTCCGCGACCCCATGAATCACATCACGCCAGGCCTCCCTGTCCATCACCAACTCCCGGAGTTCATTCAAACTCATGTCCACAGAGTCGGTGATACCATCCAGCCATCTCATTCTCTGTCGTCCCCTTCTCCTCCCTCCCCCAACCCTTCCCAGCATCAGAGTCTTTTCCAGTGAGTCAACTCGTCGCATGAGGTGGCCAAAGTATTGCAGTTTCAGCTTTAGCATCAGCCCTTGAAGTTGAAAAACATCCATTTCTGCTTTATTGACTATGCCAAAGCCTTTGACTGTGTGGATCACAATAAACTGTGGAACATTCTGAAAGATATGGGAATACCAGACCACCTGACCTGCCTCTTGAGAAACTGTATGCAGGTCAGGAAGCAACAGTCAGAACTGTACATGGAACAACAGACTGGTTCCAAATAGGAAAAGGAGTACGTCAAGGTTGTATATTGTCACCTTGCTTATTTAACTTATATGCAGAGTACATCATGAGGAACGCTGGGCTGGAAGAAGCACAAGCTGGAATCAAGATTGCTGGGAGAAATATCAATAACCTCAGGTATGCAGATGACACCAATCTTATGGCAGAAAGTGAAGAAGAACTAAAGAGCCTCTTGATGAAAGTGAAAGAGGAGAGTGAAAAAGTTGGCTTAAAGCTCAACATTCAGAAAACGAAGATCATGGCATCTGGTCCCATCACTTCATGGCAAATAGATGGGGAAAGAGTGGCTGACTTTATTTTCTTGGGCTCCAAAATCACTGCAGATGGTGACTGAAGCCATGAAATTAAAAGATGCTTGCTCCTTGGAAGGAAAGTTATGACCAACCTAGGCAGAATATTAAAAAGCAGAGACATTACTTTGCCAACAAAAGTCCATCTTGTCAAGGCTATGGTTTTTCCAGTGGTCATGCTTGGATGTGAGAGCTGGACTATAAATAAAGCTGATCGCCAAAGAATTGATGCTTTTGAACTGTGGTGTTGGAGAAGACTCTTGTGAGTCCCTTGGACTACAAGGAGATCCAACCAGTCCATCCTAAAGGAGATCAGTACTGAGTGTTCATTGGAAGGACTGATGTTAAAGCTGAAGCTCCAATACTTTGGCCACCTGATACAAAGAGCTGATTCATTTGAAAAGACCCTGATGCTGGGAAAGACTGAAGGCAGGAGAAGGGGACGACAGAGGATGAGATGGTTGGATGGCATCACTGACTCAATGGGCATGAGTTTGAGTAAACTCCGGGAGTTGGTGTTGGACAGGGAGGCCTGGCGTGCTGTGGTCCATGGGGTTGTGAAGAGTCGTAGAAGACTGAGCGACTGAACTGAAGTGAACCCTGTTTGTGAGCTAGCAAGTTACCTGTCACATTTTTCTGGGTGCCAGTAGAATATATGAGATTTTTGGTCATAGACAAAGGATAGTTTATTACTCACATTAATAAAATAGTATCAGTGTTTTTACCCTGTAAGCCTGAGTCCCATTCCCTATAGGGTGATGAAGAATGCTTACATGACACATACATATAAATTAACTTGCATTACAAAGGAGGAAATCTCAGTTTGGTATCCTTAAACTTTTATCATGGGCAGTAAGCATTCCTTTCCTTTGCTCTTAAGAGACATTATCTTCATTATATTGGAGTAAGCATTCCTGCCCTTTGTTCCAGAGGGAATCACTACCTTCCAAAGACTCTATGCAGTCCTGCTTTCACTTCAGATGGAGATACTATTCTGTCTTTGAAGGCTGTTTACCATTTAAACATCTCTTTAAAAATAGCTCAAAACAAAGAATTGTCAGTGTTTTGCTCGCCAGATGTACAGTAACATGTGAGGCACGTGAAGAATTGTCTTTCAACAATATATAAGAATGAAACTTCTGGAAATGAAACATTTTCTATCTATGCTATCACTAGATAATGGCAGATTTCTCTCTGACAAACTCTCACCTAGAATGCATGGATCTCCCACTTATTTAACTGGTCAATAATTATTTTCAAACCTCATGTATTGCTGATCTAATGTATGTGAGATCATGTTACTTTTTCATTTTCCTAGTTACTGATGAGATTCATATAGTTAACAAATGTTTATTACACACTTACATTATGCCAGGTACTCTTTTAAGGAAGAAAAAGCATGCACTTTCAGGGTTTACATTCTGGTCGGGAAACAGTAAATATATTAACTAAGTAAACTATATATTATGTTAGCAGATGTCATATTATGGACAAGATACAATAAGGTAATGGGGAGCTGATTAAAGAAATGTGCATTTACTGACTGTGATCTACTTGTGATTGCCTAGTTTGCCAAGTTTTGTATAGGCTGTGATATTTCCTCAAGGAATACATTTTTATTTAATTCATTTTAACTATCACAGTCTGTAATATAATCTTACTGACTCCACTTTGAATATGATGATTTTGATATTAGGGGCATCCATATCTTCAAATAATCGAAAGTTTCAAACTTTTCTTTCATCACTTGTGCACTTTTTGCATGTAAAATAAACCTTTCCCATTTCTATAGGAAAAAAAAAAACTGAACATTCACTTATTCTAAAAGTTTTATAAATATTACCTTCTAAATTTAAGTAATAATGTTTATATGCACGAAGAATTTGTGTGTAGGATGTGATGAAGGGATTTAAGCTTATATTTTGTCATATGGAAAACAGATTAATGCAGCATCATTTATTGAATAAAATGTCTTTTCATCATTCATCTGAACTACCACCTCTATTATGATTCAAATTTCCTGTATGTAAATCTGTTTTCAGGTTGCTCTTCTGTTTCACTAGTATATGTGATCTCCCTTTTCCCAAACTTGACCACAAACTTATTACATTCCAGCGTCTCCAGAATGATTCTGTGAAGAATATAAAACAAATCATACCCAGCCTCTGCTAGAAATACTAGAATGACTCCCCACCACGCTCACTGGAAAAGCCAAATTCCATTCTAGGACCTTCAAAACTCTAAGGTATCTGTTTTGGGATCCCATCACCTCTTTGAAACCACTTCCTGATATTCTCTACCTTGCTCATTCAGCTTCAGCCACACTGGTAACCTCAGTGTTATTTGAACATGACAGTCCTACTCCTGCCTTGAGAGCTCAGCATTTGCTGTACCTCTGCCTGGAATGCTCCTTCCCCAGACAGCCACAGGGCCAGTTCTCTTATTGTCTTTAGGCCTTTACTCAAAAGCTATCTTCTAAGTGAAGCCCTCTCTTACTTCATAATCTCTCCAACTTCAGCCTCCCTGGGACTTCCATAGCCCATTCTTTATTTTTCTACTTATCATCATCATTTTGAAAATAATTTATCCTCTTATTTTTATCTTGGTTACTCTCTTCCACACTAAAATGAAAGTTCCATGAGGGTAAGATTATTTTATTTGTTTCTTTTCTTTATTACAATAAGTTCCTGTGTCTAGAAGACTGACTAGCTGAGAGCCCACCTGAAGTAAGTAATGGTGAGATGAAGATAAAGCAAATAAATTAAAAAGCAAAGGCAGTCAAAGTAAGTCAAAGAGGAGCTTAGCAATTTCTCCTGGGTCTAACCCCAAAGTGACCAATGCAAATGCTTCCAGGGGACATCTGGGCATTTTATTAGAATGAAGCAGGCCATCTGGGGGCATGGCCCACTTGAGAGAGCATTCTGAGTTTTAAATGGGATGAGCCCTTCCTCAGAGTCAACTGCTTGTGTCCTTGTTGGAACGTGGGCCCTAACCCTTGGTCTATTTTTTTTTTGTTTGTTTTTTAAGGTAAGCCAGAAATGCGGAGTTTTGAAATGCAAAATCCCCCAGATGTCTATACAGCTAATTTTAAAATGGAGAATTATAAAAACATGAAGATCAAGCAAAATATGACAGTGGGCTGAAATTGGCCCATGAGTGACCTGTAGGTATTTGCTAGACTGAATTATGTGATGCATGAAAGAAAACCTATCCCTGCTCTGGTGAGGTGGGCTCACCTTGTGTAGTTCTTGAGGCAAACAGCCTCAGGTCATGTTGGGTGGAGAGAAAGAACTGGAATTACCAACTTCTTTCCACTCCGGGAAGCTCCCTGCCTTCCTCTCTGCCGGCTATGCCTTGAGTTACTGGGCAGAAGAGAGACAGAAGCACTGTTTCTTTGAGGGCAGTGAAGAATGTGGAGTGGGAAAACCAGAGAGAGTTTTGAAGGGAACATCCACAGCTGGACTGGGGGAAGGAAAGGAAGAGAGAAGGACAAAGACACATGTATTGGGACCATACCTCAGAGGGAATTTATTGGGAGTTACCACACCTTCTTCCCACCAACGACTTATGTGGCATTATACAGTCAAAGGACTTAGTTATACAAAGCCACAACTCCCCGCCCAACTGCCCATGGCACCTATCTCACCTGAAAATAGAACTGCACACATTTCTAGTACAGTTCCCTGTGTGCTTGAAGTGGGCAAGACTAGTCAGGAGGTACCCGTGAAGAGTCAGTAGGCGTTCTTTTTGTTGGAGTATTGCCAGAATGGGGCTTCTGGAGGCAGCAGACCTCCATCTGGTGAAGCACTGGGGAGAGATACCTATGGTTTCAGGCAGCTGCTGAGAGAAGCATGGGCAGTCAAGTATTCCCCCATGCCCTGGAGAGAAGCATTAAGTTCAGTCCTCTGTAAGGAGGCAAGGTATAGTTCAGGAAGTTGAAGAACAGTGAGATGAGTGCAGTATCTGAGTTGAGCAAGTTTTCTTTTTTCTGGATAAAATGCTTTCCAAATGCAAGGGGGCACATCTCTAAAGTTCTGAGACCTCCACTGACTCATTCCCGAAAAAATCATTTATTCAGTGTAGAGGAAGTGAACTAAGAACTTCAGGTCTGAGATTTACTGCCCCTGGGTCCTCTGGAAAATATGAGGCAACTGCCTACAGCCCCCTGCTATGGAGCACCATGCTAGTGTGTTTAGGCTGAGGGCTGGGCTCTGCTCAGCAGGTGTGGCATGAACTCCCTGATATAATAAAAGCCTTTTATGTATAAACTTGGCTCCTGCTTAACTCCTGAGACATTCCTGTCAAAATTTCCCTCTAAAGAAGCTCCAATCCATCTGGTTTCTTCATTGCCACATTCTTGGTGCACAGACTTAGGGAGGGCAACTTGGATACTGCCAGAAGTGCTATTTTTCTTGGGTTTTCCAATCTCTCATGGACCCCACACCTCACGCCCTGTTTTCTCTATTTTCACTCTCTCTGTGGAACAAGGAGAATTCACCTTCCTCACTGTTCCTCCCCTTCTGGAGCATCCTTTTAGCTTCTTTTCAGATTTCTGCCAACTTTATCTTTGTCTCCCTTGCTCTGAACTTCTTCTAAATGTATTTGTGTCCCTCTTTACTCAATTTATCCTGATTTCCTCTCAACCCCAAGATTTCACTCTCTGTCTGTTATTCTTCAACCCCCCCCCCCAGTTGGCTGACTCCTCCTCTTAGGTTATCCCTCTCCCTAGAAGCCTCTCCATTTCTGACCCCTTCCCACCTCCTTTCTTAAGCAGCCATCTCTCCTCCTTTCCCCCCAAATCGATCTCTAGTTCCTTCTCCTCTCCTTAGACCAGACCAGCTAAGTCCTGTTCCATTTTTAGATGACTGATTATGATACTAGCTGAACTTTATTCACGGCCTGAATTTGCACTTGTTCCTTCCTTTCACGTCCCCTCAACCAAACACACCCAACCTTTTCACCATGACAAATTCCTTACACACAGCATGTCATAGCTACATAAACTTATATTTTTCAGAACAAAACAACAGTTTTGTTGGCAATGATGATGGGTTATTAGGGACCCCTATACTTTCAGTACACTGAAAAGCAACATTTTTTGTGTTTCTCCAAATCATACATTTGCCTACATACACGTGATAATGTTTACCCTAACCATTAAGACTTTTTCACCAAATCATAGACATAGATATGGAAATCATCATCAAACTTGATGAAGTACACAGAAGGTTTGGCTTTAACTTGGTGAATGACTTTGCCTGTCCTTTTGGAGCCATCTTCTTTGGTATATTCTACATGTTTACCTATGAGGCCATCTATAACTCCTTCTGGCTCTCTCTCTTTTGGAGAAGACTTACTCGACTCTGGCATGATATGGAGGTCACCTTCTTTATAATCATCTAAAAGCTGGTACATGTACAACACAGGATCTTTCTCATAGGTAATATAAAACCAGGCTTTCATGATGGGTGCTTGGGCTAAGACCATCCCCCGCCATCCATCCTTAGAACCATGCTCACCCTCAAACATGTGTTCCACAGCTTTACCAATTATGGTATTTGCAAGGCGCACATCTCTGACTCGAGAAAATGGCACTTTATCAGGAAGGATTTTAAGCTTTAAAATCCTTTTATCTCTGTGAAGTTCCAGTCCATAGACACAGTCAATTCCATCATATTTCACGAGATAAAGAGAGGGATTTATAGGCACCTGATCCAGAACGGTTCCTTTCCACTGGGTGATGGGCTCATCGCCTTCCTTCCATCCATGTGAAATTCTGCAGCCCACGATGTTCCTGCAGGGCTGGGAGGAAGGTCTGCCCCTCTGTTTCTTCTGAGAAATCTTTTTCTTCCTCATACTTGCAGACAAGGTGTGGCCATCAACAATTTCCCTGGTTTGCTGCCTTGCAGTTGCCTTTTTGTGAGGTGTCTTCATACCTGCAAGGGGAGGAAAGAGGCTAGGGAGAAACAGTTAGTGTACTGTAGTGTGAAATTTTATTTCTCTGTATTGCAAATTCCCTGGGCATCAGGTATATGTATTGCCATCCAAGTTATTGGATGTCCAACAGAGATGCTGGCTATCAAAATATTATTGGATATTTGCCTGCAGTGTTCTCCCGCCAAACTTATTTGGCTGTGCTGGAGGGTTGGAAAGGTGATAGTTTTGGTTGTTGAGCCCCCAGCAAGAGGGAGCAGGCTCCTTTGGCTAATAGCTCTGTTGCCATCTTAGACTCCCCATACCAAACACAAATATTCATCACTTATTAGCTCCCACTCAGTTTCTCCATTTGCATGAACATAGTACCCTTTCCCCCAGCTCATTTTCATTTGCTCTTAATCTGTCTTGCCTCCCATCCCCATTCCTTCTGCCTGTTGTTCAAGTCTCCTTCATATCTCTTCCTGGTCTACCCCATTTTGCCGCTGGGTGCCCAGAACAAATCTATTTCTCTTTCTGGGGCCACCTTTATATACCACTCAGGTGCTCACCCCATCCCCCATCCCCAAATCAACTTTCTCAGTCTCCCTCATCTTCCATTCCAGCACAGAACCCAAATTTTCCCTCTTGGCACCCACCAACCCGCATCCTCCGATTCTCTAGTCCAGCGCCCACCTCCCCAAGTCGGGGGACCGCAGGTCCCGCGTGTCCAAATCGGACACCTCACTGCTGCCTCCGCTGTGAACCTGTGGTGAAAGAGGATCAGCAGGCGACAAGTTCGGAGTTTGCAAGAGCTGGGAGGTAAGGATCCTTAGGCGAGGACCGTGTCTAGGAAGACAGATGGGCTGACGAAGAGGATGGCGGCAGTGTCTCCAACACCGGGCTCGGGGGCCCTCCACCTCCTTGACGGTGACGGCCTCTCTGCCACATCGGGATCCCAGAAGCCGCTGCCGCAGCCGCAGTCTCCTCCCTCTTACCATCGCGCAGCTTCCTGCCAGGAGAGAGGCCGCCCCTTCCTGCCAAACACTGCCACCCTCCCCACCTCCTCTACTCCCCGGCCCACCTCTGCTCTGTGCCTGGGAGGTGTTTCTATCTCCCGGCCGCACGCCATTCCAAAATCTGGAGGCGCCTTGCTAAACCCACATCACCCCACCCCAACCAGCCTTGCGTTCTGTCTCCAGATCAGGGGCCCCCATTTCCCCCACCCTACCCCTACCGCAGTGCCCGTGCCCCATCTGTTTTCCCATTTTCCAAGAATTTCCCTTCTCTTCCCCTCCTGTGCCCTTCCGATATTAGTCTCTATATACGGAAACCTGCGTTTCTTGTCATTTAAGGGGATTTGAGACAGGACGAGAGAAATGAGCTTGTGCTTATTTGCATCTTGATACAATCTCTAGGGAATTTTTACTCTCTGGTCATTTCCAGACTTCTTGAAAATATTTATTTTCTCCCTTTTCTTCTTTTTCACAGATTGAAAAGAATTGCATGCATTATGTGGACTCTGTAAAATTCAGAAAATTCACTATAAGAAAATACTCTACCCTAAAATCACTATAAATCTCATTCCCCAGGGCTTCAAGCAAAATATAAACACTTTATTTCCTTCACTTTTTTTTTCTACTTTTAGAGATCTGGGGTCATTTTGCAGATTCAATTCTTAAAAATTGTTTGCAAAATCATTTTTATGGTATTTTGAAAATACAGTGTATATAGCAATATTACAAGTAATAAGTACTCTCCACTAAAATTTTACCTGTTTATATTGAAGCATTTTAAAATTAAAATATTATCAATAAAATGTAATTCTCTTTTATTCTCTAATCCTGATCCTATTCTCTTCTTCCTCTCTGTTTTTTTTTTTTTTTATATATACATACAGGTTTATTTAAATGATCAGATCTACACTTTTGGAGGCTGTTTGAAGCATCTTATCAAAAGAAAAAACATTTTAAGCAAGAGGTTAAAAAATTTTTTTGACCCAAAGGCCATTTAATACAGTAAATCCTACTTGGATAGTTTAGCAAACATTTTTTTTTTTTAAACCCACATGCAACAGACTGGTTAGTTGGATACACAGATTTGGTTTCAAAGCTGAAATGCCCCTGGTGTAATAGATCTTCTCATGAAATTCAGTTATTTTATATTATGCCTTAAGAAAAAGGGACACATATCTATTGACAACTTAAGTATTAACTCGATAGGCTACCTGGTGATATAAATATGGAAAAAAGTGGGCATGGATTAGGAGTGAAAAGACTATGACACCAGTCCATCTAGGACTGCAAAAAATGTTAAATTCTATCCTAGAACCTTCAGTTCAGTTCAGTCGCTCAGTCGTGTCTGACTCTTTGAGACCCCATGAATCACAGCACACCAGGCCTCCCTGTCCATCACCAACTCCTGGAGTTCACTTAAACTCATGTCCATCGAGTCGGTGATGCCATCCAGCCGTCTCATTCTCGGTCGTCCCGGTCTCCTCCCACCCCCAATCCCTCCCAGCATCAGAGTCTTTTCCAGTGAGTCAACTCATAGCATGATTGGAGTTTCAGCTTTAGCATCAGTCCTTCCAATGAACACCCAGGATTGATCTCCTTTAGAATGGACTGGTTGGACCTCCTTGCAGTCCAAGGGACTCTCAAGAGTCTTCTCCAGCACCACAGTTCAAAAGCATCAATTCTTCAGCGATCAGCTTTCTTCACAGTCCAACTCTCATATCCATACATGACCACAGGAAAAACCATAGCCTTGACTAGATGGACCTTGGTTGGCAAAGTAATGTCTCTGCTTTTTAATATGCTATCTAGGTTGGTCATAACTTTCCTTCCAAGGAGTAAGCGTCTTTTAGTTTCATGGCTGCAATCAGCATCTGCAGTGATTTTGGAGCCCTCCAAAATAAAGTCTGACAATGTTTCCACTGTTTCCCCATTTATTTCCCATGAAGTGATGGGATGAGATGCCATGATCTTTGTTTTCTGAATGTTGAGCTTCAAGCCAACCTTTTCACTCTCCTCTTTCAGTTTCATCAAGAGGCTTTTGAGTTCCTCTTCACTTTCTGCCATAAGGGTGGTGTCATCTGCATATCTGAGATTAGTGATATTTCTCCCGGCAATCTTGATTCCAGCTTGTGATTCTTCCAGCCCAGCGTTCCTCATGATGTACTCTGCATATACGTTAAATAAGCAGGGTGACAATATACAATCTTGACGTACTCCTTTTCCTATTTAGAACCAGTCTGTTGCTCCATGTCCAGTTCTAACTGTTGCTTCCTGACCTGTATACAGGTTTCTCAAGAGGCAAGTCAGGTGGTCTGGTATTCCCATCTCTTTCAGAATGTTCCACAGTTTATTGTGATCCACACAGTCAAAGGCTTTGGCATCGTCAAGGAAGCAGAAATAGATGTTTTTCTGGAACTCTCTTGCTTTCTCCATGATCCAGCGGATGTTGGCAATTTGATCTCTGGTGCCTCTGCCTTTTCTAAAACCTGCTTGAACATCTGGAAGTTCACGGTTCACATATTGCTGAAGCCTGGCTTGGAGAATTTTGAGCATGACTTTACTAGCATGTGAGATGAGTGCAATTGTGCGGTAGTTTGAGCATTCTTTGGCATTGCCTTTCATTGGGATTGGAATGAAGACTGACCTTTTCCAGTCCTGTGGCCACTGCTGAGTTTTCCAAATTTGTTGGCATATTGAGTGCAGCACTTTGACAGCATCATCTTTCAGGATTTGAAATAGCTCAATTGGAATTCCATCACCTCCACTAGCTTTGTTCGTAGTGATGCTTTCTAAGGCCCACTTGACTTCACTTCCAAGATGTCTGGCTCCACGTGAGTGATCACAACCTAAAACAAGAAAAAAAAAAGTCAAATATTCCACTCCATATAGACCCCATCTGGCCCAAACCATCCCCCAAGGAGTGCACCCCCAACAGATGAGGTTTACTAACCACCTGCTACAGATGTTACTATGTCACTAATTAACAATGATCACAGAAAATGTTTCATACCGGAGGTTTTGTTATCATACACAACACATTAGTGGCTGCAGGAGTCTTCCTCCAAGAACTACTTGTCATAAGGAAAGCTGACAAATGTCCTCACCACTGGTCCAAGAAACCACAGCTAAGAGACAGAGCATTCATTGGCATGTGGAGCTCTCTGGCAGGCTCCCCGTTCTAGTAAAAATGGCTGGGATGTGGCGGACAGTCCCAATTGGGTGCTGAATCCTCCTACTCTTGGGCCTGCTTGCGGGTCAACTTGTAGATCTCAGTAGGCCCATCCACGTGGGTGATAGTGGTGGTGAGCTGGAGTTCTTCCCCACTGTGCACACCCAGATCACCATTGGGTTGGTCTTCCCTATAGTTCTTATGGGATGGCACATACAAGAACATCAAAGCAAAGACATACAGGTTCCACATGCCATAGATGCCAATGAAAAAGGCACTGTTCACTTGGAACGTGATGCTGCCCTACTTCCAATGGCCTTCAGTCACCTGACTAACAATGAAAAAGATGACAGTCTTGGCAGCACAGGCCAAGGTGATAAACATGAGGAACTTGAACCTGAAAATTAGCCCCTCATAATGTAGCCGCCCGACTTTGCTCATGGCTGGCAGGCTAGACTGCTTCCCGTTGATGTTCTGAAAAACCTGAAAGGCTATGAAGCACAGAAACAGGAAGTAGAGGCAGAGGCAGATCCCAGCCACTATGATGAAGGCCTTATCCAGTTCTGTTCCGACATCTGTAGTCCAGATACTATAGAAGGGATTCGTGAGTTGTACCCCTCTCTCACACATGTCAAATATGAAAAGGCAGAAAGAGCCAACAGCAATTGGTCTGACTTGCTTCCAATACCATGCTTTGTGATTCCGCTCATGCTGGTCCACCATGTGCTCACCACAGAAGATGATCCAGAAGGAGAGAAGCATTGCATAGACGATGCCCCGTCAGATATCACCAAACAACAGCATCCAGGTCCAGTCAAACCCAATGAAAAACCACTCCACTGGAATGTTGATAAAAGTCATGGAAATCCCAGGGGCAAAGAAGACTTTTTCCAGGAGCACTGGGGGTCAAGACATCATGGTGATCCTCCTTCAATACCACGCCATAATGATGAAGATGCTGGGCGTAAGGAAGGTCTTCATGGCAAACCACACCTTGGTGAAGCCTCCATTTTGGTGAATTCCCACCAGCCGAATATCCTTCATCTCTCCAATCCCAACATTGATTTTCTTCTTCTCATTCACAGGCAGCCGGATATGTAAAAGGTAATACTTATGAGCCACGGACCCAATTTCCATAAAAGGAAGGACATCACATTCATAGTAACAACCTTCAGTTCTAGGGTCTTAGGTGAGGTGAAGGTACATTTGCGTTTCCGGGGCACTCTCTCATGGGTCATTTCGGTCCACTCAGCAAACATATCATCATGGTAAGCCAGAGAAACATCCATGGAAACTTCGGCATTTTCTCTGATTTCATTGTCAGCTTGAATGCAATGTCCAGCTGCAGGATAAATAGCATGAACTGGAACCAAGGACTCATCTCCATGGAAGGGAGGGGGATGTGGACAGAAAACACAATGCCATTGGCTTCAATTTCCCTTGGAATCGCTTCCTTGATGTCTTGGATCTTGTCACATTGGTTGGGTCTCCAAGGCATTAACCATTTTGCCTTGTGATGGTTTCTACGGACATCCACGCATTTCACTGACGTGTAGGTCGTGGAGCAATCAAGCCTCCCACCAGAAAGGCGATGATTTGGAACACAAGCAGAATCCCACCAACAATGCACAGCTTCTTGGTGCTCGTATTTTTTATAATTGCCCCAGCCATTTTTGCACCCCCCCCTTTTTCTTTCCTCCTTGAAATAAATGTTTTAGGGTGTGCTTTTTGCTCCCTCCTCTTTCATGCTCCCTTCTTCCTCGCCTCCTTTCCAGGCACTGCAAAACTTCAGGGGTACGGGGAGCACAGGCAAGGATGGGACCGGGACGAAAGGTACCCGCGCGGATTTCTCCGGCGCAGCCGGCTCGGGCTCCCCCAGTGCCCTGAGCTGTGATTGTCTCTTCTTCCTCTCTAACAATAAAAATCATCATTTAAATTTTGCATACCCTAACCCTCTTTATATTCATAACTATATTATTTACAAACAGATATTATTCAGTTTGTTTTTCATATTTATTTTTTAAATGTCCGTTATGAAAGAGAATTACTCCATACTCTGAGGGGAAAAGCATAATTCTTTCAGTGGCCTACAAGACATTTCTGGGAGATGGCTATGGGTTCTTATGACCCAGCTATATATATGTACTGTGTAACTGATAAGATTATGACATCTCTACAGTTTGTAAAACTAACCAATCATGTACTTAGTTGAACAAGCTTATTTAGCACTTCCTTTTAAAAGTATGTGTATGTATCCACTCTTACAGATATTCAAGAGAATGTTTTGGCTTTTTTTTTAATTAAAAAAGCCTTGCCATCAAGCCTGAAATAGTACTCTGATATGTCTAATAATTTAATTTCTCTGAGCTTTATTTTGAACATAAGTTTAATCATGAATATGTTATGGTTTTGCATCTTGCTTTTGTTACTCAATATTTTGTTTTTAAATTTCTCCCTGTTATATTGCTAACATTCCTTGTTATCTTCAACTCTATTGCAGAATATACATATATAACATTTTTGTCATCCATTTAACAATAAAATCAAGCATCCATTCTCTTGATGGTCATTTAATTCATTTCAACATTTCATTATTACAAACAATGATTCAATGAATAGTTTCCTGGACTTGTTTCAGAGTTTCTGCAGTGTGTACACTGGCAAAAGAAATACTGAGTTGTAGGTATAAGCAATTCAAAATTCCTAAATGTTGCCGAATTTTTGCATTAATTCACTGAACCAAATTATGGTATAATCAGTGCTGTAGGTATTCCATCTTCACCACATTCTAATAAACTCTTCATATTTTCATATTTTTAATGTGTGCCAAACTAGTGAGTGAGGATTGGTAGCTCACTGTTTTCAGTTCAGTTCAGTCGCTCAGTCGTGTCCGACTCTTTGTGACCCCATGAATCACAGCACGCCAGGCCTCCCTGTCCATCACCAAATCCCGGAGTTCTCAAACTCATGTCCATTGAGTCGGTGATGCCATCCAGCCATCTCATTCTCTGTCGTCCCCTTCTCCTCCAGCCCTCAATCACTCCCAGCATCAGAGTCTTTTCCAGTGAGTCAACTCTTCGCATGAGGTGACCAAAGTATTGGAGTTTCACTGCTTTAGTTTATATATTTCTGATTAATGAGTTTCAATTTATTTTCCTGTGGTGTCTTTTGCCATTCAGTAGTCCTATTGTGTGTTTCTCTTCATATCTTTCTTTTAAATTGTTTATCTTTCTAAAATTTATTTTTATATTTTTGATTTTAAAATTATCCAGTTTCATATATTTTATATGTATTTTTAATTACACATAGAATATTGGCATCCATTCCCCTTTTAAATCATTAGACTATTGCAAATAAACATTTACAACATTCACAGTCACTGTGGCTCTATGTATGCCTCAGATTGTTATCTCTGTTATGAATTTGCTGATTTGCCTTCTCTACTTATATACCCATAGAAAATACATTTTGCATATCATTTAATGTAACTACTGTTAATTTTGAGACAGTTTTGTGTACCATTTAAAAAAATGACCATAATTAAACTATAATAAGCCATGAATTAAAAGATATATGGTACATTTAGAGATGTTAAAATGTGAAAAATAAAAATGTAAAAAAGAAAAAATATAAGGAAAGTAAATGGAAATAGTAAATGTTAGTTTTATTCCTCCACAAATATGTAAAAATCTTGGTCTTAGATGAACTATGGTATTATTGGTGAATTTTTAAGCATAAATTATGCCATATTGTTTATATTTTCTAGAACTTATTTTTGCATTAAGCAATGTGTTTTTGGGTTATATCACCATAAGAACATGGTTTCAATTTTTCCCATCTCAAAAACACCCTCTTCTGATTTCACTTACTGTTTCAGCTACCACCTCATATTTTTACTCTCTTTTGCAACAAAACTCCTGAAGGTGTTTCCTATCCATTGTCTTCAATATTTTCCTCTCATTGTCTCTAAAACCTACTCCTACTCTAGTCTGGTTCTCCTGCTCACTTCCCCCACCACTCCATGAAAACTATTCCTGTTAAGAGTCATCAGTGACCACCAATTTTCATTTATTAATCTCCATCTTACTTTACCAGGCTTCTGTGGTGGCTCAAACTGTAAGATAATCTGCCTGCAATGCAGGAGACCCAGGTTTGACTCCTGGGTCGGGAAGATCCCCTGGAGAAGGGAATGGCAACCCACTTCAGTATTCTTGCCTGGAAAAATCCATGGACAGAAGAGTCCGGTGGGCTACAGTCCATGGAAACACAAAGAGTCTGACACAAATGTGTGACTTTCACTTTCATTTTACATCTTACTTTATCTATCAGTGGCCTTTGATCATTCCATCTTCCTTAGAAAACTATTTCCTACACTAAGGATCCCACACTCTTCAGGTTTTTCTGGTAACGCACTGGCTATCTCTTATAAATTCACCTTTATAAATATGTTCCTTCTTATCACTCCCATCTCTTAATGATATTGTTTCCCAGCTCAATCAGTAGATACCTTCTCTATCCACGTTCTCTCCTTTGGTGATCTCATCCAGGGTTATGGCTTTAAATGCCATCTAGAAGTTGAAAAGTCTCAAATTAATATATCTTTTCTGACCTCTCTTTGCACTCCAGACTTGTAAATCTGGTTACTTAATAGACATCTTCATGGGGCTGTCTAACAAAGTCAATACATTCATGCTAAGAGTCTTATATTTCCCCTAAAATCTGCTTCATCTGCAGACCTATCACCCCATTGCAGTAAATTGCAACTTCATCTTTCCCTATTCAAAGGCTACTAACTAAACGTCATTCTTTGTCACAGCCTATATTTAATTCATCATGATTATGTTGGCCTTACTTTCAAAATTTGTCTAAAATCTTACCATATTCATCACTTTCACTACTACTATCTTAATTTTAGCCATCCCCATTTCATGACTAGCCTATAGTAGACTGGTTGCTTGTGCTCTTGTTCCTTAATAGCCTGATCACTTATATCAGTCAAAACCTATAATGACTCCTCACTTCACTCAGAAGAAAAGTAAAAATACAAAGAGTTTCTTACAAGACTATACTTGATCCAGTCTTTTAGCCTCTGGTCTGTTATGTCTCTTTCTGATATCTTCTACCATTCTCACTCATAACACTGAAGAATATAAAATTTCTATGTTTATAGGTCATGATAGATTCAGCAACTCTAAATGTTCAACCTGTCATCTAACTGTGCTCCTTCCACACTGGAATCATTAGTACTCATCAAATAAACAAAAATATTCTCCAACATTCAGGCTTTTGTGTTTGCATTCTCATTTAATGTTCCTTTTCACTATCTATAGCCACAATGGGAGCCACACTGAGGACATAGTTTAAAATTCTTGTCCCAATGCTCCCAGTCGTTTTTATCTTTATTAACTCTTTCCCATACTACTTGTATTAATCAATATATGCTTATCGCTTCTACAAATACCATCCAAATCTTAGTACTATGATATTAAAAATAATTTCTAACACATGAAACAGTACAATGCAAGCATTTCTAGTCAGTGGGCAGTTTTCCTAAAATTGGTAATTCAAAGAAAAAAGCATCTTGAACTCATTATACTTATAATTTCGTGATTCTCAGAGCCAGATCCTCTCTATCCTGCTTTCCAAGAAACAACAAGAGTTTTCTAGAGCAGTGCTAATACAAATATAAACATTAGTCTACAAAGAGGAAACTAATAGATGGAGAAATATACCGTGTTTTTGGATTGGAAGAATAAATATTGTAAAAATGAGTATACTACCCAAAGTAATTTATACATTCAATGCAATCCTTATCAAGCTACCAACGATATTTTTCACAGAACTACAACAAATAATCTCACAATTTGTATGGAAATGCAAAAAACCTCGAATAGCCAAAGTAATCTTGAAGAAGAAGAATGGAACTGGATGAATTAACCTGCCGGACTTCAGGCTCTACTACAAAGCCACAGTCATCAAGACAGTATGGTACTGGCATAAAGACAGAAATATAGATCAGTGGAACAAAATAGAAAGCCCAGAGATAAATCCACACACCTATGGACACCTTATCTTTGACAAAGGAGGCAAGAATATAAAATGAAGAAAAGACAGTCTCTTTAACAAGTGGTGCTGGGAAAACTGGTCAGCCACTTGTAAAAGAATGAAACTAGAACACTTCCTAACACCATACATGAAAATAAACTCAAAATGGATTAGAGAGCTAAATGTAAGACCAGATTCTATAAAACTCCTACAGGAGAACATAGGCAAAACACTCTCTGACATAAATCACAGTAGGATCCTCCAAGACCTACCTCCAAGAATATTGGAAATAAAAGCAAAAATAAACAAATGGGACCTAATTAAAATCAAAAGCTTCTGCACAGCAAAGGAAACTCTAAGCAAGGTGAAAAGACAGCCTTCAGAATGGGAGAAAATAATAACAAATGAAGCAACTGATAAAGGATTAATCTCCAAAATATACAAGCAGCTCCTGCAGCTCAATTCCAGAAAAATGAACGACCCAATCAAAAAATGGGCCAAAGAACTAAACAGACATTTCTCCAAAGAAGACATACAGATGGCTAACAAACACATGAAAAAATGCTCAACATCCCTCATAATCAGAGAAATGCAAATCAAAATCACAATGAGATACCATTTCACACCAGTCAGAATGGCTGCTATCCAAATGTCTACATGCAATAAATGCTGGAGAGGGTGTGGAGAAAAGGGAACCCTCTTAAATTATTGGTGGGAATGCAAACTAGTACAGCCACTATGGAGAACAGTGTGGAGATTCCTCAAAAAACTGGAAATAGAACTGCCATATGATCAAGCAATTGCACTCCTGGGCATACACACTGAGGAAACCAGAATTTTTGAAAGAGACACATGTACTCCAATGTTCATTGCAGCACTGTTTATAATAGCGAGGACAAGGAAGCAACCTAGATGTCCATCTGCAGATGAATGGATAAGAAAGCTTTGGTACATATACAAAATGGAGTATTTTTCAGCCATCAAAAAGAATGCATTTGCATTAGTTCTAATGAGGTGGATGAAATTGGAGCCAATTATACAGAGTGAAGTAAGTCAGAAAGAAAAACATCAATACAGTATACTAACGCATGTATATGGAATTTAGAAAGATGGTAACCTTAACCCTTGGAGAAGGAAATGGCAACCCACTCCGGTGTTCTTGCCTGGAGAATCCCAGGGACTGGGCAGCCTGGTGTCTATGGGGTCGCACAGAGTCGGACACGACTGAAGCGACTTAGCAGCAGCAGCAGCAGCAACCTTAACCCTGTATACGAGACTGCAAAAGAGACATAGGTATATAGAACAGTCTTTGGGACTCTGTGGGAGAGGGTGAAGGTGGGATGATTTGGGAGAATGGCATTGTAGCATGTATATTATCATATGTGAAATGAATCACCAGTCCAGGTTCGACGCATGATACAGGATGCTTGGGGCTGGTGCACAGGGATGACTTGGAGGGAGCATAGGGGGAAGAGGGAAGTGGGAGGGGGGTTCAAGAAAGGGAACACATGTACACCCGGGGCAGATTCGTGTCAATGTATGGCAAAACCAACCAATATATTAATGTAAGGTTAAAAAAAAACATAAGTCCAATGTGTAAGGGAGCCAAGAATACATAATCGAGAAAAGATTGTCTCTTTAATAAATGGTGCAGGGAAAATTGGATATCCAAATGCCAAAGAATGTGTTTCCCTGGTGGCTCAGCTGGTAAAGAGTCCACTTGTAATACGGAAGACCTGGGTTCATTCCCTGGGTTGGGAAAATTCCATGGAGAAGGGAATGGTTACCTACTTCAGTATTCTGGCCTAGAGAAATCCATGGACAGAGGAACCCAACAGGGTACAGTCCACGGGGTCTCAAAGAGTCAGGCATGACTCAGTGACTTTCACTTTCATCCCAAAGAATGACACTGAACCCCTGTCTTACACTTTTAAGAAAAATGAACTAAAAATGGATTAATGACTTAAATATGAGACCTGATACCATAAAATTCCTAGAAGAAAACACACAGAGAAACTTCATTTTTTTTTTTTTTTTGGATATGACACCCAACACAGAAGCAGCAAAAGTAACCGTCACATGGGACTACATCAAACTGAAAATCTGCACAGCAAAGGTAACAATCAATACAATGAGAAGGCCACCTACATAATGGGAATAAATATTTTCAAGCCACATATCTGATAAAGGGTTAATCTCAAATATATATAAAGAACTCACACAAATCAGTAACAAACAAAGAAACACCAGAATCCTATTTCAAAAGTCAGCAAAAGAATTGAACAGAACGTTTTCCAAAGAATATCTTCAAATGGCTAATAGGGACATGAAAAACTGCACAAAATCACTAATTTTCAGTGAAATGCAGATCAAAGCCCATGAAATATCACCTCACACCTGTTAGAATAGCTGTTATAAAAAAGACAAGAGATAGGGCAGTCCCCAGAAGGCAGAGTAATAGGAAGGGGAGACGACGTTCTCACCCATAAATTCATCAAAAGACCATCTGAAGGTTGAGCAGCTTCCACAAAACAACTTCTGAATGCTGGAAGAGGACATCAGGAACACAGGAAGGCAGCCCAATCACTTCAAAATAAGTCCTGAGACTGTTGTAAGAGAAGGACTTGAAAGCCAGAGGCAGGAGGCTTAACTCCAAAACTATAGAACCTATGAGAACTCCTGACTCCAGAGAATATTAATAGACAGGAGCCCACCCAAAAGTCTCCATACACACACTGAAACAAACTCCAGCCAAAAGCCAACAAGTTCCAATGAAAGACACACCACAATAATTTTCAAGAAATCAGGAACACAAACGTGAACATTAAAAGACATGAATCAAAGCCATGTTAAACCCATAGACAACCCCCCAAATTCACCACTGGACACTTCATTGCACTCCAGAGTGAAGAGATCCCCCCACCCACCAGAACACAGATCCAAGTTCCCCCAACAAGGAAACCTTGAAAAGCCACTGGTCCAATCCCACCTACAGGGAGCAGACTCCACAATTAAAAGGAACCATGAACTTCCAGCCTGCAGAAAGAGCACTCCAAACACAGCAATGTAAACAAAATGAAAAGGCAGAGAAATATTCGGCAGATGAAGGAACATGATTAAAACCCACCAAACTAAATTAAAAAAGAGGAGACAGGGAGTCTACCTAAAAAAGAATTCAGAATAATGATAGTAAAGATGATCCAAATCTTGAAAAAAATTGTAGTTGCAGATAAATAGACTAGACAAGGATTGAGAAGATGAAAGAAATATTTAACATGAACCTAGAAGAAATAAAGAACAGACAATCAATAATGAGCAATGTAATAATGGAGATTAAAAGCAGTCTGGAGGGAACCCACAGTAGAATAACTGGGGCAGAAGATAGGATCAGTGAGGTGGAAAATAGAATGTTGGAAATAAATGAAGCAGAGAGGAGAAAAAAAAAATTAAAAGAAATAAGGACAACCTCAGAGACCTCTGGGACAATGTTAAACAACCCAACATTCAAATCATAGTTGTCCCAGAAGAAGACAAAATGAGAGGGCATGAGAAATACTTGAGGAAATAATAGTTAAAACCTTCCCTAAAATGGGGAAGGAAGTAGCCACCAAATTCCAAGAAACCCAGAGTACCAAACAGGATAAATTCAAAGCAAAACACCTCAAGACACATATGCACTTAAGCACAAACATATGGAGGCTAAACAACACACTTCTGAATAACCAATAGATCACAGAAGAAATCAAAAGGAAATCAAAATATCAATCTAAATGTAAGTTGCTCAGTCGTGTCTAAATTTTTGCAAGCTCATGGACTATACAATCCGTGGAATTCTCTAGGACAGAATACTGGAATGGGTAGCTGTTCCCTTCTCCATGGATCTTCCCCACCCGGGGATAGAATCCAGGTCACTGCATTGCAGGCAGATTTTTTAACAGCTGAGCCACCAGGGAAGCCCAATAAAAATATGCAGATAAACAAGTGAATATTAAAACACAACAACGCAAAACCTAAGGGATTCAGTAAAGCAGTGCTAAGAGGGAGGTTCATTTCAATACAAGCCTAAATCTAGAAACAAGAGGAACATCAAATAAATAACCTAACTTACACCTAAAGCAACTAGGAAAAGAAGAACAGAAGAAACCCAAACTGGGTAGAAGGAAAGAAGTCATAAAAATGAGATCAGAAATAAATGAAAAAGAATGGAGACTATAGCAAAAATCAACAAAACTAAAAGCTGGTCCTTTGAGAAGACAAATAAAATAGAAAAAACATTACCCAGACTCAACAAGAAAGAAGAAGAATCAAATCAATAAAATTAGAAATGAAAATGGAGAAATCACAACAGAAAACACAGAAATACAAAAGATCGTAAGAAACTCCCCTGAGCTATTAGATGCCAATAAAATTGACAACTTGGAAGAAACACACAGATTCTTAGAAAAGTATAGCCATCCACAGCAGAACCAGGAAGAATTAGAAAGTTTAAAAGAAACTGTAAAAAAAGATCTTCATGACCAAGATAATCACGATAGCGTGATCACTCACCTAGAGCCAGAAATCTTGGAACGTGAAATCAAGTGGGCCTTAGAAAGCATCACTATGAACAAAGCTAGTGGAGGTGATGGAATTCCAATTGAGCTATTTCAAATCCTGAAAGATGATGCTGTGAAAGTGTTGCACTCAATATGCCAGCAAATTTGGAAAACTCAGCAGTGGCCACAGGACTGGAAAGTCAGTCTTCTTTCCAATCCCAAAGAAAGGGAATGCCAAAGATTGCTCAAACTACTGCACAATTGCACTCATCTCACACGCTAGTAAAGTCATGCTCAAAATTCTCCAAGCCAGGCTTCAGCAATATGTGAACCGTGAACTCCCAGATGTTCAAGCAGGTTTTAGAAAAGGCAGAGGAAACAGAGATCTAATTGCCAACATCCGCTGGATCATGGAGAAAGCAAGAGAGTTCCAGAAAAACATCTATTTCTGCTTCATTGGCTATGCCAAAGCCTTTGACTGTGTGGATCACAATAAACTGTGGAACATTCTGAAAGAGATGGGAATACCAGACCACCTGACCTCCCTCTTGAGAAACCTGTATGAAGGTTCAGGAAGCAACACTTAGAACTGGATATGGAACAACAGACTGGTTCCAAATAGAAAAAGGAGTACGTCAAGATTGTATATTGTCACCCTGCTTATTTAACTTCTATGCAGAGTACATCATGAGGAACGCTGGGTTGGAAGAACCACAAGCTGGAATCAAGATTGCCGGGAGAAATATCAATAACCTCAGATATGCAGATGACACCACCCTTATGGCAGAAAGTGATTAGGAACTAAAAAGCCTCCTGATGAAAGTGAAAGAGGAGAGTGAAAAGGTTGGCTTGAAGCTCAACATTCAGAAGAAGATCATGGCATCTGGTCCCGTCACTTCATGGGAAATAGATGGGGAAACAGGGGAAACAGTGTCAGACCTTATTTTTTTGGGCTTCAAAATCAGTGCGGGTGCTGATTGCAGCCGTGAAATTAAAAGACGCTTACTCCTTGGAAGGAAAATTGTGACCAACCTAGATAGTATATTAAAAAGCAGAGACATTACTTTGCCAACAAAAGTTCGTCTAGTTAAGGCTGTGGTTTTTCCAGTGGTCACGTACGCATGTGAGAGTTGGACTGTGAAGAAAGCTGATCGCTGAAGAATTGATGGTTTTGAACTGTGGTGCTTGAGAAGACTCTTGAGAGTCCCTTGGACTGCAAGGAGATCCAACTGGTCCATTCTAAAGGAGATCAATCCTGAGTGTTCATTGGAAGGACTGATGCTAAAGGTGAAACTGCAACATTTTGGCCACCTCATGTGACGAGTTGACTCACTGGAAAAGACTCTGATGCTGGGAGGGATTGGGGGCGGGAGGAGAAGGGGATGACAGAGAATGAGATGGCTGGATGGCATCACCGACTCTATGGACATGAGTTTGGGTGAACTCCGGTAGTTGGTGATGGACAGAGAGGCTGGCGTGCTGTGATTCATGGAATCTCAAAGAGTCGGACATGACTGAGCGACTGAACTGAACTGAACTGAACAGGCATATCACAAGCACGGAAATAGAAACTGTAATAAAATATCTTCCAACAAACAAAAGCCCAGAACCAGAAGGATTCACAGGTGAATTCTACCAAAAATTTTGAGAAGATTGCAGAGGAAGGTAAACTCCCAAGCTCATCCTATGAAGTCACCATTACCTTAATACCAAAACCGGACAAAGATGCCACACACATAAACATGAAACCTACAGGCCAATATCACTGAGGAACATAGATACAAAAAAACTCAAAAAAAAAAAAAGGTCGAGGAAACAGAATCCAACAAAATATTTAAAAGATCATACATCATGACCAAATGGGCTTTATCCAAGGGATGCAAGGTTCTTCAATATTCATAATCAATCAACGTGATACATCATATTAACAAATTGAAAGCTAGAAGACATATGATTACCTCAAGAGCAAGTCTTTGACAAAATTCAACATGCACTTATGATATAAACTCTCCAGAAAGCAGGCATAAAAGAAACATATCTCAAAATAATAAAAGCCATATATGACAAACCCACAGCAGACATTATCTTCAATAGTGAAAAACTGAAAGTATTTTATCTAAAATCAGGAATAAGACAATGGTGTCCTCTTTCACCACTACTATTGAAGATAGGTTTGGAAGTCCTAGCCACAGCAATAAGAGAAGGAAAAGAAATAAAAGGAATCCAGATTGGAAAAAGAAAAAGTAAAATTCTCTCTGTTTGCAGATGACACGATCCTCTGCATAGAAAACCCAAAGATACCACCAGAAAATCATTAGAGCTAATCAACGAATGTAGTAAAATTGCTGGATATAAAGTTAATGCACAGGAATCCCTTTTAGTCCTATACACTAACAATGAAAAAAGAGGAAGAGAAATTAAGGAAACAATCCCGTTCAACACTGCAACAAGGCGGGAGACGCCCAGCTCCGGTGCAACTGACCACGTGCAGAATCGTGGCTGAGAGGAGCTGCCCCGCACCCAGGGTTAGGGCGGTGGCCGAGAGGAGCTGTACCACGTCCAGGAGGCGGTGGCTGCTTGGGCACCGGAGGGCCGAGAGGAGCTGATCCACATTCAAAGCAGGAGGGGCAGCCTTGAGGAGATACCTACCCCTCGTCCAAGGTAAGGTACAGCGGCTGCACCTTGCTGGAGCAGCTGAGAAGAGATACTCCACGACCAAGTGGAATATAAGAATCCAGTGTTCTGGGGAGGAAGGAACAAGATGGTGGAGGGATAAGACAGCGAGACCACTCTCTACCCCACAAATTCATCAAAAGAACATTTGAACGCGGAGTAAAGTCCACAAAACAACTTCTGAATACTGGCAGAGGACATCAGGCTCCCAGCAAAGCAGCCCATTATCTTCTAAAGGAGAGAGAAGAAGTCCAGCTCCACCCACCAGAACACCGACACATGCTTCCCTAACCAGGGAACCCGGACAAGTCACCCATCCAACCCCACACACAGCGAAGAAACTACATAATAAAGAGAACTCCACAAGCTGCAAGAAGAG
Source organism: Moschus berezovskii (assembly GCF_049115385.1). NCBI lineage: Eukaryota > Metazoa > Chordata > Mammalia > Artiodactyla > Moschidae > Moschus > Moschus berezovskii. Next base: position 47,801,661 of record NC_142488.1, on the reverse strand, counting down.
AGAAAGGCCACCCCAAGCAAAGCAATATAAGCAAGATGAAGAGGCAGAGAAATACCCAGCAAGTAAAGGAACAAGATAATTGTCCACCAACACAAACAAAAGAAGAAGATATAGGGAATTTACCTGATAAAGAATTTCAAATTTTGATGGTGAAAATGATTCAAAATCTTGAAAGCAAAATGGAGTTACAGATAAATAACCTGGAGAAAAGGATTGAGAAGATGGAAGAAAGATTTAATAAGGACTTAGAAGAAATAAAAAAGAGTCAATATACAATGAATAATGCAATAGATGAGATCAGAAACACTCTGGAGGGAACAAACTGTAGAATAACAGAGGCAGAAGACAGGATAAGCGAACTAGAAGATAGAATTGTAGAAATAAATGAAACAGAGAGGAAAAAAGAAAAACGAATTAAAAGAAATGAGGACAATATTAGAGACCTCTGGGACAATGTTAAACGCTCCAACATTCGAATCATAGGAGTTGCAGAAGAAGAAGACAAAAAGAAAGACCATGAGAGAATACTTGAGGAGATAATAGTTGAAAACTTCCCTAAAATAGGGAAAGAAATAATCACCCAAGTCCAAGAAACCCAGAGAGTTCCCAACAGGATAAACCCAAGGCGAAATACTCCAAGACACATATTAATCAAATTAACAAAGATCAAACACAAAGAACAAATATTAAAAGCAGCAAGGGAAAAGCAGCCAATAACACATAAGGGGATTCCCATAAAGATAACAGCTGATCTTTCAACAGAAACTCTTCAGGCCAGAAGGGAGTGGCAAGACATACTTAAAGTGATGAAAGAAAATACCCTACAGCCCAGATTACTATACCCAGCAAGGATCTCACTCAAATATGAAGGAGAACTCAAAAGCTTTACAGACAAGCAAAAGGTGAGGGAATTCAGCATCACCAAACCAGCTCTCCAACAAATGCTAAAGGATCTTCTCTAGACAGGAAACACAGAAAGAGTGTATAAACTTGAACCCAAAGCAATAAAGAAAATGGCTATGGGATCGTACTTATCAATAATTACCTTAAACGTAAATGGGTTGAAATTTTCAAAAAGGCTAGGAGACAATTCTTATAGCCATCAATAGTTCAGTGTTGAGTTCATGAATAGTTTTTAAAGTTTGGGACAAACTGTAGTATTTGCTATTTGAAGTACTATTTGTAATTGGCATATTACGATGTACAATTGGTCTTCATTTCCAACTTAAAACGCCTAAAAATGCCTAACAGGTTTTTAGATTTGTGAATTTTAGTTGAAATGTATTTTACGATGTTACTAAAGCTGCAGAAATATTGAAATATTTCAGAGAACTTATTCACTGTACATTTAATTTATTTTATTTATAAAAGTTATGAACTGTAAAAAAAATAAAATAAAATAAAACTATGATACGTCTCCAAAAAAAAAAACCACTGCAACAAAAAGAATAAAATACTTAGGAATAATTTTATCTAAAGAAAAAAAAAGCCCTATATATAGAAAAGTATAAAACACTGATGAAAAATATCAAAAATGAAACAAATAGATGGAGAAATATACCAATTTCTTGAATTGGAAGAACGGATACAGTGAAAATGAGTATACTACCTGAAGCAATCTATGACTCAATGCAATCCCTATCAAACTACCAATGGTCGTTTTCACAGAACTCGAACAAATAATTTCATAATTTGTATGGAAACACAAAAAACTTCAAATAGCCAAAGCAATCTTGAGAAAGAAGAATGGAACTGGTGGAATCAACCTTCCTGACTTCAGATTATACTACAAAACTACTGTCATCAAGACAGTATGATACTTGCACAAAGCAGAAAGATAGATCAATTGAACAAAATAGAAAGCCCAGAGACAAATCCACACACCTGTGGACACGTTATCTTTGACAAAGGTGGCAAAAATATACAATGGAAAATAGACAATCTCTTTAACAAGTGGTTCTGGGAAACTTGTCAACCACCTGTAAAAGACTGGAGCTAGAACACTTTCTAACACAAAAATAAACTCAAAATGGATTAAAATTCTAAATGTAAAACCAGAAACTATAAAACTCTTAGAGGAAAACAGGCAGAGCACTCTGACATAAATCACAGCCAGATCCTCTATGACCAACCTCCCAGAGTAACAGAAATTAAAGCAAAAATAAACAAATGGGACCCAATTAAACTTAAAATCTTTTGCACAATTGAGGAAAGTATAAGCAAGCTGAAAAGGCAGCCTTTAGAATGGGAGAAAATAATAGCAAAAGAGGAAATTGGCAAAGAATTAATCTCCAAAATATACAAACAGCTCATGTCGCTCAATATGAGAAAAATGAACAACCTAATCCAAAAGTGGGCCAAAGAACTTAACAGACATTTCTACAAAGAAGACATACAGATGGCTAACACACACATGAATAGATGCTCAACACCACTCATTATTAGAGAAATGCAAATCAAATCCACAATGAGGTACCATCTCACACAGTTCAGAACGGCTTCTATCAAAAATCTACAAACAGTAAATGCTGGAGAGGGTGTGGAGGAAAGGGAACACTCTTACACTATTGGTGTGAATATAAACTAGTACAGCCACTATGGAGAACAGTGTGGAGATTCCTTAAAAACCTGGAAATAGAACTGCCATATGACCCGGGAATACCATTGTTGGGCATACACACAGAGGAAACCAGAATTGAAAGAGACACATGTACCCCAGTGTTCATAGCAGCACTGCTTACAATAGCTAGGACTAGGAAGCAACCTACATGTCCATTGGCAGATGAATGGATAAAGAAGTTGTGTTACATATAAACAGTGGAATATTCAGTTCAGTTCAGTCACTCAGTCGTGTCCGACTCTTTGCGACCCCATGAATCACAGCATGCCAGGCCTCCCTGTCCATCACCAGCTCCCGAAGTTCATTTAAACTCATGTCCATCGAGTTGGTGATGCCATCCAGCCATCTCATTCTCTGTCTTCCCCTTCTTGTCCCGCCCCCAATCCCTCCCAGCATCAATGTCTTTTCCAGTGAGTCAACTCGTCACATGAGGTGGCCAAAGTATTGTAGTTTCAGCTTTACCATCAGTCCTTCCAATGAACACCCAGGACTGATCTCCTTTAGAATGGACTGGTTGGATCTCCTTGCAGTCCAAGGGACCCTCAAGAGTCTTCTCCAACACCACAGTTCAAAAGCATCAATTCTTCGGCGATCAGCCTTCTTCACAGTCCAACTCTCACATCCATACATGACCACTGGAAAAACCATAGTCTTGACTAGACGGACCTTTTAAAAAAGAATGCATTTGAGTCAGTTGTAATGAGGTGGATGAAACTGGAGCCTATTTTACAGAGCGAAGTAAGTCAGAAAGAGAAAAACAAATACTGAATATTAGCTCATGTATATGGAATTTAAAATGACAGTAACAATGACCCTATATGCAAGACAGCAAAAAAGACACATATGTAAAATACAGGCTTTTGAACTATGTGGGAGAAGGCGAGGGTGGGATAATTTAAAAGAATAGCATTGAAACATACATATTAACATATGTAAAATAGATGATCAGTGCAAGTTCGATGCATGAAGCAGGGCACTCAAAGCCAGTTCTCTGGGACAAGCCAGAGGGATGGGGTGGGGAGGAAGGTGGGAGGGGTGTTCAAGATAAGGGGACACATGTGCACCCTTGGCTGATTCATGTTGATGTATGGGAAAAACCAGCACAATACTGTAAAGTAATTGACGTCTAATTAAATAAAAAATTAATTTTGAAAGAAAGACAAGCGATAACAAGTGCTGGTAAGAATGTGGGAAAAGGGGAACATTTGTATATTGTTGATGGGAATGTAAGTTGGTATAACAATCACGACAAAATATGGAGGGCCCTCAAAAAAGTAAACTTGGAGTTATCATATACTTTAGCTATTATACTTCTGGGTATATATTTCAAGGGAAGGGAACAAGTTGTTCGAGAGATATATTATTTCTGTGTTTATTGAAGCATTATTCACAGTAACCAAGTAATGAGAACATTCTAAGTGTCCATCAACAGATAAATGTATAATGAAGATATAAAATGGAATAGTGTTAAGCTATGAACAAAGGAAATCCTGGCATTTACAACAAAATGGATGGGCCTTGAGGACATTATGCTAAGTGAAATTAAAGAAAGACAAATACTGTGTGATTCCACTTATATATGGAACCTAAGAAACCCATTAAAAACAGAGAACAGATTGGTGGTTATTAGGTCTGAGGGATGAGATGTGAGTAGAAGAAATGACTGAAGGTGGTCAAAGGGTACAAACTTCCAGTTATAAGATTAATAAGATTTTGAGATTTAATATACAGCATGGTAAGTAGAGTTGAATATATTGTACATGTATCTGATAGTTGCTGAAGTAGTTTTGAAAAGTTCTCACCAAATATATAAAAACATGATGACTGTGTGAGGTTATTAATGTATTAACAAATTTTATTGCATATTATTTTGCAATGTGTACACATATAAGAAGTCATCTTAACTTATACAATGTTATATGTCAACTGCATCTCAGCAAAGGTTGAATAAAAAGATGAGTCACATATAATTTAGTATTTATCAATTATCACATTAAAAAGCAAAATGAAATAGGTAAAAGCTAATTTTAGTAATGCACTTAGCCCAACATACTTCAAAAATTGCAACTTTAAAATGCAATCAATATACACATTATTAATGAGATATTTAAAGATATTTTTCTTGCAAATTTTTCAGAGTCTAGTGTGTATGTTGCACTTATAACACGTCTCAACTCACTGTAGCCATTTTTCAAAGTGCTCAATAACCATATTTGGTTAAAGAAAATTGTGTTGGATGACATGTTGTTGTTCAGTTGCTAAGTAATGTCCAAATCTTCATAACCCCATGGACTGCAATACTCCAGGCTCCTCTTTCCTCCACTATCTTCCAAAATTTGCCCAAATTCATATCTGTTGAATTGGTGATGACATTCAACCATCTCATCCTCTGTCACCTTCTCTTTCTGCCTTCAATCGTTCCCAGTATCAGGGTCTTTTCCGATGAGTTGGCTGTTCACCTAAGGTAGCTGTTCACATCAGTATTGGAGCTTCAGCATCAGTCCTTCCAATGAATATTGAGGGTTGATTTCCTTTAGGATTGACTGGTTTGATCTCCTTGCTGTCTGATGGACTCTGGAGAGTTCGAAATCATCAATTCTTCCGTGCTTTGCCTTCTTTATGGTCCAGCTGTCACATCCATACATGACTACTGGAAAGACCATAGCCTTGACTATATGGACATTTGTCAGCAAAGTGATGTCTTTGCTTTATTAACACACTGTTTATGTTTTTCATAGCTTTTCTTCCAAGAAGCAATAGTCTTCTAATTTTATGACTGCAGTCACTGTCTTCCATGATTTCCGAGCCCAAGAAGAGGAAATCGGTTGCTGCTTCCACATTTTCCCTTTCTATCTGCCATGAAGTGATGGGACTGGATGCCATGATCATAGCTATTTTTTTTTTTTTAATATTGAGCTTTAAGCCAGATTTTTCACTCACCTCTTTCACTCTCATCAAGAGGTTCTTTAGTTCCTCTTTGTTTTCTGCCATGCAGGTATCATCCGCATATCTGAAGTTGTTGATATTTCTCCTAGCAATCTTGATTCCAGGTAACTCATCCAGCCCAATATTTCTCATGATGTGCTCTGCATATAAGTAAAATAAACAGGATGACAATAAACAGCCTTGTCATACTCCTTTCTCAATCCTCAACAAGTGAGTTATTCCATACAAGATTCCATCTCTTGCTTCTTTTATTTTATTAAAATTATTTTAATTGGAGGATAATTAATTTATAATATTATGATGGTTTTTGCCATACATCAACATGAATCAGCCACAGGTGCACATGTGGCCCCCTATTTTGAACACACCCTCTCCTACCCATTCCTCTGGGTTGTCCAAGAGCACCTACTTTGAGTGCTCTGTTTCATGCATTGAACTTGCACTGGTCACCTGTTTTACATAGGACAATGTACAAGTTTCAATGTTATTCTCTCAAACTATTTCACCCTCGCCTTCTCCCACAGACGACAAAAGTCTGTTTTTTGCATCTATGGCTCCTTTGCTACCTTTCATATAAGACTGTCATTACTGTCTTTCTAAATTCCATATACATGCATCAATATCCAGTATTGGTGTTTCTTTTTATGACTTACTTTACTCTGTAAAATAGGCTCCAGTTTTATCCATTTCATTACAATTGACTCAAATTGTTCCTTTTCATAGCTGAGTAACATTTCTTTTTCTTTTAATTTAATTTATTTATTTTAATTGGAGGCTGATTACTTTATATTATTGTATTGGTTTTGACATATATTGACATGAATCTGCCCCGGGTGTACATGTGTTCCCCATCTGGAACCTCCCCCACCTCTCTCCCCATCCCATCCCTCTGGATCATCCCAGTACACCAGCCCCGAGCATCCTGTATCATGCATCGAACCTGGACTGGAGATTCGTTTCACATATGATAATATACATGTTTCAATGCCATTCTCCCAAATCATTCCACCCTCGCCTTATCCCACAGAGTCCAAAAGACTGTTCTATACATCTGTGTCTCTTTTGCTGTCTCGTATACAGGGTTATCATTATTATCTTTCTAAATTCCACATGTATGCGTTAGTGTACTGTATTGGTGTTTTTCTTTCTGGCTTACTTCACTCTGTATAATAGGCTCCAGTTTCAACCACCTAATTAGAACTGATTCACATGTATTCTTTTTAATTGCCAAGTAATATTCCATTGTGTATATGTACCACTGCTTTCTTATCCATTCGTCTGCAGATGGACATCTAGGTTGCTTCCACGTCCTGGCTATTATAGACAGTGCTGCAATGAACATTGGAGTACATGTATCTCTTTCAGTTCTGGTTTCCTCGGTGTGTATGCTCAGCAGTGGAATTGCTGGGTCATATGGCAGGTTGAGAGACACCGGCCCTGGCAGCGCAGATGTGAGAGACGTGGGCCAGGGCGCAACCGACCATGCAAAGAGGCGCGGCCATGAGGAGCTACCCCATGCCTGAGGCCAGGGCCAGTGGCCGAGAGGAGCTACCCCACGTCTAATAGGCGGTGGCTGTGCGGGCGCAGGAGGGTGGAGAGGAGATACTCCACGTTCAAGGTCAGGAGCGGCAGCCTTGAGGAGATACCCCTCATCCAAGGTAAGGTGCAGCGGCTGCGCTTTCTTGGAGCAGATGTGAAGAGATATCCCACATCCAAGGTAAGAGAAACCCAACTAAGACGGTAGGTATTGCGAGGGGGCATCAGAGGGCGGACACACTGACATCATAATCACAGGAAACTAGTCGATCTGATCACATGGACCACAGCCGAATGTGGTCCACTGGAGAAGGGAATGGCAAACGACTTCAGTATACTTGCCTTGAGAACCCCATGAACAGTATCAAAGGGCAAAATGATAGGATACTGAATGAGGAATTTCCCAGGTCGGTAGGTGCCCAGTATGCTACTGGAGATCAGTGGAGAAATACCTCTAGAAGAAATGAAGGGATGGAGCAAAAGCAAAACCAATACCCAGTTGTGGATGTGACCGGTGATAGAAGCAAGGTCCAGTGCTGTAAAGAGCAATATTGCATAGGAACCTGGAATGTTAGGTCCATGAATCAAGGTAAATTGGAAGTAGTCAAACAGGAGATGGCAAGAGTGAACATAGACATTCTAGGAATCAGTGAATTAAAATGGACTGGAATGGGTGAATTTAACTCAGATGACCATTATATCTACTACTGTGGGAAGGAATCCCTTAGAAAAAATGGAGTAGCCATCATGGTCAACAAAAGAGTCCGAAATGCAGTACTTGGATGCAATCTTAAAAACGACAGAATGATTTCTGTTCGTTTCCAAGGCAAACCATTCAATATTACAGTAATCGAGGCCTATGCCTCAACCAGTAACACTGAAGAAGCTGAAGTTGAACGGTTCTATGAAGACCTACAAGACCTTTTAGAATTAACACCCCCCAAAAATGTCCTTTTCATTATAGGGGACTGGAATGCAAAAGTAGGAAGTCAAGAAACACCTGGAGTAACAGGCAAATTTGACCTTGGAGTACGTAATGAAGCAGGGCAAACGCTAATAGAGTTTTGTCAAGAGAATGCACTGGACATAGCAAACACCCTCTTCCAACAACACAAGAAAAGACTCTACACATGGACATCACCAGATGGTCAACATCGAAATCAGATTGATTATATTCTTTGCAGCCAAAGATGGAGAAGCTCTATACAGTCAGCAAAAACAAGACCAGGAGCTGACTGTGGCTCAGATCATGAACGCCTTATTGCCAAATTCATACTGAAATTGAAGAAAGTAGGGAAAACCACTAGACCATTCAGATATGAGCTAAATCAAATCCCTTGTGATTATACAGTGGAAGTGAGAAATAGATTTAAGAGAATAGATCTCATAGATAGAGTGCCTGATAAACTCTGGACGGAGGTTCGTGACATTGTACAGGAGACAGGACCAAGACCATCCCCATGGAAAAGAAATGCAAAAAAGCAAAATGGCTGTCTGAGGAGGCCTTACAAATAGCTGTGAAAAGAAGAGAAGTAAAAAGCAAGGGAGAAAAGGAAAGATATAAGCATCTGAATGCAGAGTTCCAAAGAATAGCAAGGAGAGATAAGAAAGCCTTCCTCAGTGATCAATGCAAAGAAATAGAGGAAAACAACAGAATAGGAAAAACAAGAGATCTCTTCAAGAAAATTAGAGATTCCAAGGGAACATTTCATGCAAAGATGGGCTCGATAGAGGACAGAAATGGTATGGACCTAACAGAAGCAGAAGATATTAAGAAGAGGTGGCAAGAATACACAGAAGAACTGTACAAAAAAGATCTTCACGACCAAGATAGTCACGATAACGTGATCGCTGACCTAGAGCCAGACATCTCGGAATGTGAAGTCAAGTGGGCCTTAGAAAGCATCACTATGAACAAAGCTAGTGGAGGTGATGGAATTCCAGTTGAGCTATTTCAAATCTTGAAAATTGATGCTGTGAAAGGGCTGCACTCAATATCCCAGCAGATTTGGAAAACTCAGCAGTGGCCACAGGACTGGAAAAGGTCAGTCTTCATTCCAGTCCCAAAGAAAGGGAATGCCAAAGAATGCTCAAACTACCGCACAATTGCACTCATCTCACACGCTAGTAAAGTCATGCTCAAAATTCTCCAAGCCAGGCTTCAGCAATATGTGAACCGTGAACTCCCAGATGTTCAAGCAGGTTTTACAAAAGTCAGAGACACCAGAGATCAAATTGCCAACATCCGCTGTATGATGGAGAAAGCAAGAGAGTTCCAGAAAAACATCTATTTCTGCTTCATTGACGATGCCAAAGTCTTTTACTGTGTGGATCACAATAAACTGTGGAAAATTCTGAAAGAGATAGGAATACCAGACCACCTGACCTGCCTCTTGAGAAACCTGTATGCAAGTCAGGAAGCAACAGTTAGAAGTGTACTTGGAACTACAGACTGGTTCCAAATAGGAAAAGGAGTATGTCAAGGCTGTATATTGTCACCCTGCTTATTTAACTTCTATGCAGTGTACATCATGAGGAACGCTGGGCTGGAAGAAGCACAAGCTGGAATCAAGATTGCTGGGAGAAATATCAATAACCTCAGATACGCAGATGACACTACCCTTATGGCAGAAAGTGAAGAGGAACTAAAAAGCCTCTTGATGAAAGTGAAAGAGGAGAGTGAAAAGGTTGGCTTGAAGCTCAACATTCAGAAAACAAATATCATGGCATCTGGTCCCATCACTTCATGGGAAATAGATGGGAAAACTGTGGAAACAGTGTCAGACCTTATTTTTGGGGGCTCCAAAATCACTGCGGATGCTGATTGTACCCATGAAATTAAAAGACGCTTACTCCTTGGAAGAAAAGTTATGACCAACCTTGATAGTATATTAAAAAGCAGAGACATAACTTTGCCAACACAGGTCCGTCTAGTCAAGGCTATGGTTTTTCCCGTGGCCATGTATGGATGTGAGAGTTGGACTGTGAAGAAAGCTGATCGCCGAAGAATTGACGCTTTTGAACTGTGGTGTTGGAGAAGACTGTTGAGAGTCCCTTGGACTGCAAGGAGATCCAACCAGTCCATGCTAAAGGAGATCAATCCTGGGTGTTCATTGGAAGGACTGTTGCTAAAACTGAAAGTGCAATACTTTGGCCACCTCATGCGACGAGTTGACTCACTGGAAAAGACTATTATGCTTGGAAAGGTTGGGGGCTGGAGGAGAAAGGACGACCGAGAATGAGATGGCTGGATGGCATCACCGACTCTGTGGACATGAGTTTGAGTGAACTCCGGGAGTTGGTGATGGACAGGGAGGCCTGGTGTGCTGTTATTCATGGGGTCGCGGAGAATCGGACACGACTGAGCGACTGAACTGAACTGAATTGAACTGATACCACTAAATTACGTTTGCTAGTATTATACTTTGAGCTTTGCATCCATATTTTGCATGGATATAGGCCTGTAGTTTTATTTTCTTGTATTGTTTTCTAACTTGGTATCAGGTTAAAGCTGACGTCATAAAATGAATAGTGGGAATGTTCCATCTCTTGGATTTTTTGGGAGATTTTGAGAAGGATTGGTAGCACTTGTTTAAATGTTTGGTAAAATGCACCAGTGAAATCTTGTCCTGGACTATTTTTCTTTGGAAGAATTTTGATTATTCACTCAATTTCCTTAGTAATAATTGGTTTCTTCAGATTTTTATGTCTTCTTGATTCTTTCTTGGTATAGCGGATGCTACTAAGATTTTTTTCCATTTCTTCTGGCTTGTTCAACTGGTTGTAGTTGCACATAGTAGTTTCTATCAAATCTTGTGTTTTTGTGGTATCAGTTGTAATGTCTTCTTTAATTTTTTAATTTTGATGACTAGTGTACTCTATACTTTTCCTGTGTCAATCTATCTAAAAGTTTGTCAACTTTGTTTAGCTTTCCAAGGAACCAACTTAGTTTTTATATTATTTTCTCTTTTAAAATTTATTTTTAATTGGAGGATAATTGCTTTACAACATTGTGTTGGTTTCTGGAATACATTAACATGGGTAAGACATAGGTATGCACATGTCCCCTCTGTCCTGAACCTTCCCCGCCCCCACACTATCACACCCCTATAGCTTGTCACAGAGCACCAGTGTGAGCTCCCTGCATCATACAGCAAATTCTCACTGGTTATCCATTTTACATATGATAAAGTATATGCTTCAATGCTCCTGTCCCAATTCCCGACACCCTCTCCTTCCCCAACTATGTCAACATGTCCGTTATTTATGTCTGCATCTCCACTGTTGCCCTGCAAATAGACTCACCAATGCCATTCTTTTTGATTCCATATATATGAATTAATATACAATATTTGTTTTTTTGTTTTCTGACTTACATCATTCTGTATAATAGGCTCTAGGTTCATCCATCTCATCAGAACCAACTCAAATGTGTTCTTTTTTATGCTGAGTATTATTCCATTGTAAATATGTACCAAAGGATTTTTATCCATTCATCTGTCGATGGACATCTAGGTTGCTTCCATACCCTAGCTATTGTAAATAGTCCTCCAATGAACATTGAGGTACATGTGTCTTTTTCAATTACAGTTTCCTCAGTGTGTGAGTGAAAATTTTCGTCAGTCATGTCTGACTCTTTGCGACCATATGAACTGTAGCCTGCCAGGCTCCGCTGTCCATGGGGATTCTCCAGCCAAGGATACTGGAGTGGGTTGCCATTACTTTCTCCAGGGGATCTTCCTGACCCAGGGATTGAACCCGTGTCTACTGTGGCTTTTGTATTGCAAGCAGATTCTTTACCACTGAGTCACTGGGTTTCCTCAGGGTACATGCCAAATAGTGGGATTGCTGGGTCATATTGAAAGTCCCTTGGACTGCAAGGAAATCCAACCAGTCCATTCTAAAGGAGATCAGTCCTGGGTGTTCATTGGAAGGACTGATGCTAAAGCTGAAACTCCAATACTTTGGCCACCTTATGCAAAGAGTTGACTCACTGGGAAAGAGTCTGATGCTGGGAGGGATTGGGGGCAGGAGGAGACGGGGACGACAGAGAATGAGATGGCTGGATGGCATCACCAATTCGATGGACATGAGTTTGAGTGAACTCCGGGAGTTGGTGATGGATGGGGAGGCCTGGCGTGCTGTGATTCATGGGGTCACAAAGAGTCAGACACAACTGAGCAACTGAACTGAACTCATGGTAGTTTTTATTCCTAGTTTATTAAGGAATCTCCATATTGTTTTACACAGTAGCTGTAATAACGTACATTTCCACCAACAGTGCAAAAGTTTCCCTTTTTTCTAAACCCTCTCCAGGATTTATTGTTTGCAGATTTTTTAATAATGGCCTTTCTGTCAGGTGTGAGATGATTCCTCATTGTAGTTTAAGACGGTGCTTCTCTAACAATGAGTGATGCTGAGTACCTTTTCATGCACTTATTAGTCATCTGTATCTCTGCTTTGGAGAAATATCTGTTTAGGTCTTCTGCCCACTTTTTGACTGGATTGTTGGGTTTTGGGGGGTATATTTTGGTATATTTTTTGGTATTTTTTTGGTATATTTTTGTATACTTTGTCACTTTTTTAATTTTTATTTTTTCCCCATTATGAGGCTTTTTTTTTACCTTTTTGTAGTTTCCTTTGTTATGCAAAAGCTTTTAAATTAAATTAGGTTCAGTTTGCTTATTTTTGCTTTCATTTCCATTATTCTAAGAAGTGGGTCATAAAGGATCGTTCTGTGACTTGTCAGCGAGTGTACTGCTTATGTGTTCCTCTAAGAGTTCTATAGTTTCTAATCTTGCATTTAGATCTTTAATTCATTTTGAGTTTATCTCTGTGTATGGAGTTAAGAAATGTTCTAATTTCATTCTTTTACATGTAGCTTTTCGGTTTTACCAGCACCACTTATTGAAGATTCTGTTTTTTCTCCATTGTATATTCTTGCCTCCTTTGTCAAAGATAAGTTGCCCATAGGTGTGTGGATTTATCTCTGGGCTTTCTATCTTGTTCCATTGGTCTATATTCCTGTTTTTGTGCTAGTACCATACTGTCTTGATGACTGTAGCTTTTTAGTATAGGCTGAAGACAGGAAGATTGATTCCTCCAGTTCCATTCTTCCTTCTCAAGACTGCTTTGGTCATTTGAAGTCTTTTGTCTTTCCATATGAATTGTGAGATTCTTTGTTTTAGTTATATGAAAAATACTATTGGCAGTTTGATAGGGATTGCATTGAATCCATAGATTGTTTTTGGTAGTATGGTAATTTTTACAATATGGATTCTTCCAATCCAAAAATATGTCTTCATTTGTTTGTGTCATCTTTGATTTCTTTCATTTCTTTCATAGTTTTCTGTATACAGGATTTTATCTGTTCATAGGTTTATCCCTAAGTATTTTATTTTTTTGTTTGCAATAGTGAATGGGATTGATTCCTTAATTTCCCTTTTTGATTTTTCATTGTTAGTATATAGGAATACAAGGGGTTTCTGTGTATTAGTTTTATATCCTATGTCTTTATTATATTCATTGATTAACTTTAGTAATTTTCTAGTGTTATCTTTAGGGTTTTCTATGTTTAGTATCAGGCTTCCCAAGTGGCGCTAGTGGTAAAGAACCTGCCTGCCAATGCAGGAAATGTAAGAGACGCGGGTTTGATTCTTGGGTCAGGAAAATCCCCTGGTGGAGGTCATGGCAACCCAATCTAGTATTCTTACTTGGAGAATCCCCATGGACAGAGGTGCCTGGCAGGCTACAGGCTATAGGGTCACAAAGAGTTGGACATGACTGAAGCGACAGTACACACGCACATGTATACAGTCATGTCATCTGAAAACAGTGAGAGTTTTATTTGTTTTCCAATCTGGATTCTATTTACTTCTTTTTATTCTCTGATTGTTCTGGCTAAGAGCTCGAAAACTATATTGAATAACTGTCGTGAAAATGGGCACTCTTCTTGCTCCTAATTTTAGTGGAAATACTTTCAGGTTTTCACCATTGAGAATAATGTTTGTTGTGGGTTTGTGGTACATGGCATTTATTATGTTGAGGTATGTTCCTTCTGTGCCTACTCTCTGGAGAACTGTTTGTTTGTTTGTTTTTTTTTTTTCCCATAAATTGGTGTTGAATTTTGTTAAAGGCTTTCTCAGCATCTATAGAAGTGATCGTATGGTTTCTATCATTCAATTTGTTATTATGTTGTATCACACTGATTGATTGCCTATATTGAAGAATTCTTGCATCCTTGGAATAAAGCCCATTTGATCATATTCTCTTTTGCAGCGTTGACTTCCTCCATTCTGTCTTCCAGGTCACTTATCCATTCTTCTGCCTCAGTTATTCTGCTCTTGATTACTTCTAGTGTATTGTTCATCTATGTTTGTTCTTTAACTCTTTCAGGTTTTTTGTAAACATTTCTTGCATATTCTCCACTCTTTTTCTGAGGTCCTGAATTGTCTTCGCTATCATTATTCTGAATTTTTTTTTCTGGGAATTTGCCTATCTCCACTTAGTTGTTTTTCAGGAGATTTATCTTGATTCTTCATCTGGAACTTAATCCTATTTCTTTTCATTTCACGGAAATTATGTAGCTTTCTGTGACTGTGATATTAGTTCTGGAGGCTGCTGGGATGCAGTTCTTATTTCTTCAGTCTGCCCTCTGATGGATGTGGGTAAGAGGCTTGTGCAAGCTTCTTGATGAGAGGGACTGGCTGTGGGGAAAACTGGGTCTTGCCCTGGTGGGTAGGGCCATGCTCAGTAAAACTTCAATTCAATTGTCTGCTGATGGGTGGGGCTTTGCTCCCCCATTAGTTATTTGGCCTGAGGCAACACAGTTCTGGGTTATACAGACTCTATTGTAGGGCTATTGGTAAGCTCCAAGAGGATTTACCCCAAGACACATCTCCCTGGACTGCTGCTGCCAGTGTCCCTGTCCTGTGGCTGACCCCTGCCAACCCACATCTCTGCAGTAGACCCTCAAACACTCACAGGTAAGATTAACTCAGCCTCCTGTGGGGTCACTGCTGCTTTCCCCTGGGTCCTGGTGTGCACAAGATTTTGTGTCCTCCAAGAGTCTCTGTTTTCCCAATCCTGTGAATGCTCTGTAATCAAATCACAAAGGCCTTCAAAGTTAAATTCCCTGGGAATTCCCAGTCACACAGTCTGGTCCTCAGGCTGGGGAGCCTGATGCGGGGCCTAGAACCTTTACAACAGTGTGAGAACTTCTTTGGCATTATCGTTTTCCAGTTTGTGGCTTACCCACCTGGAGGGTATAGGATTTGATTTTATCATAATTGTGCCCCTCCTACCATTTTATTGCAGCTTCTCCTTTGTCCTTGAATGTAGGATATCTTTTTGTGTGTGTGTGTGTGTTCCAGTGTCTTCCTGTCAATGGTTGTTCAACAGCTAGTAGTGACTTTGCTGCTTTGGCAAGAGATGAGCACACATCCTTCTACTCCAACATCTTGAACCAAACTCCAAAGCTCATTTGACTTTATTCTGTTAGCTAGAATTTTTTGAGGATTTTTACATTTATGTTAATCAGTGATATTGGCCCATAATTTTCTTTCTCTGTGGCATCTTTGCATGGTTTTGATACCAGGGTGATAGTGGCCCTGTAGAATGAGTTTGGGAGCTTTCTTTCCTCTGCAAATTTCTGGAGAGTTTGAGAATGATCAGTTCAGTTCAGTTCAGTCACTCAGTCATGTCTGACTCTTTGCGACCCCATGAATCACAGCACGCCAGGCCTCCCTGTCCATCACCAACTCCCGGAGTTCACTCAAACTCATGTCCATCGAGTCGGTGATGCCATCCAGCCATCTCATCCTCTGTCGTCCCCTTCTCCTCCAGCCCTCAATCCCTCCCAGCATCAGAATCTTTCCAGTGAGTCAACTGGTCGCATGAGGTGGCCAAAGTATTGGAGTTTCAGCTTTAGCATCAGTCCTTCCAATGAACACCCAGGATTGATCTCCTTTAGAATGGACTGGTTGGATCTTGCAGTCCAAGGGACTCTCAAGAGTCTTCTCCAGCACCACAGTTCAAAAGCACCAATTCTTCGGCAATCAGCTTTCTTCACAGTCCGACTCTCACATCCATACATGACCACGGGAAAAACCATAGCCTTGACTAGACGGACCTTTGTTGGCAAAGTAATGTCTCTGCTTTTTAGTATGCTATCTAGGCTGGTCATAACTTTCCTTCCAAGGAGCAAGCGTCTTTTAATTTCCTGGCTGCAATCAGCATCTGCAGTGATTTTGGAGCCCCCCAAAAATAAAGTCTGACACTGTTTCCACTGTTTCCCCATCTATTTCCCATGAAGTGATGGGACCAGATGCCATGATCTTAGTGTAGATGTTAGCTATTCTCTAAACTTTTGATAGAAGCTGCCTGCAAAGTCATCTGGCCCTGGGCTTTTATTTGTTGGAAGATTTTTTATTGCAGTTTTCATTTCCATGGTTGTGATTGGTGTGTTTATGCTTTCTATTTCTTTCTGGTTCAGTTCTTAAAGGTTGTATTTTTCTAAGAATTTGTCCATTTCTTCCAAGTTGTGTGTTTTATTGGCGTATTGTTGCTTGTAATAGTCCCTTGTGATCTTTTGTATTTCTGCATAATCTGTTTTAACTTGTCCTTTTTCATTTCCAATTTTATTGATTTGGATATTTTCTCTGTTTTTCTTGATGAGTCTAGCTAATTGTTTGTAGATCTTGTTTGTCTTATCAAAGAACCAACTTGTAGTTTTATTGGTTTTTGCTATTGTTTCATTCATTTGTTTTTCATTTACTTCTGCTCAATGTTTATGATTTCTTTCCTTCTACTAACTTTGGGTTTCTCATTCTCTTTTTTGTGGGTGCTTTAAGTGTAAGGTTATTGGATGTTTCTCTTGTTTTTTAAGGTAAACTTTTATTGCTATAAACTTTCCTCCTAAGACTGATTTTATTTCATCCCATATGTTTTGAGTTATCCTGTCTACATTGTCATTTGCTACTATGCATTTTTTTTAAATTTTCTCATTGATTTCTTCAGTGACTTCTTGGTTATTCAGCAGTGTATCATTTTCCTTGTGTGTGTTTGTGTTTTTATATTTTTTGCCCTCCAGTTGATTTTTAATCTTTTAGTGTTGTGGTCAGAAATGATGCTTGACATTATTTCAATTTTTTTTTTTTTTTTTTGCCTGAGGTAAAAGATATTTATTGACACTGACCAAAATATATACAAATACTTCTGAAGAACAAACTGAAAACATTTCTTCGTTTATTTTCTCACAAAAGACCCCTATTACCCTGAAGGCAAGATGTGCCAATGTTCCTTTGTGGAAAAGCACATTCAGGCAGCAAGTTTCACCAAGAGGGCAGCTTTTGTCCTTGAATAACTGCAGGGCAGCGGTCCTTCCAGTGAGTGACTGTCCTTGGTGCTTCCGGAGCTGGTGGAGACAGGGCCAGGTGACGGAAGCAAGGTCATTACTAAAGCCTCGCTTCAGTAATAAAATTTCGTTACTAAAGTTTTAATCAAACTCACTCGCTGGGGCTCTGCCTCTGGGCTGTGTTGAAAGAGGAGGCTGAAATATGACTTGAAAGGCCACAAGCATTAGGACCTAGAAAGTGCATCTGAAAAGGCTCCAGCCCAGGTCCTAAGTGTCCAGACTGTGTCCATAGCAGAGTGGCCAGCTGGTTAGGACAGGTGCCCAGACAGGGACTCCTTGGTTGCAGGGTGACTGTGACAGCTCACCGCCATGAGTGACCCCTTTGATGTCCCAAGACTAGCCAAGAAAAGATTTTTCCTACATCTTTCTCTGCCTTTGAGGGCCCTGAGGTCACTCTCCCTAACCAGCTGCCATGATTGTGAAAGTTTGCTCATTATATTACTCTTTCCATCCAAAGTGCTTCATCTAGATCTTAAGAGGCATTCCAAAAACCAGATGACCCAGTTTTTTTTTTTAATTTTTTTTTTTAAATTTAGCAAATCTTGATTTGTGACCCAAAATATGATTCATCTTGGAGAATGTTCAATGTGCACTCTAGAAAAATGTGAAATCTACTTTTTTGGGTTGAAATGCCCAGTAGATATCAATGGGTCAAACTGGTCCAATGTATTATTTTAAGCTTGTGTTTCTTTATTAATTTTCTCTCTGGATGATGTGTCCATTGGTGTGAGTGGGTAAAAGTCTCCCACTATTATTGTGTTACTGTCAAGTTCCCCATTAATAGTTGCTAGCATTTGCCATATGTTTTGAGGTGCTCCTATGTTTGGTGCATATATATTTATAGCAGTTATATCTTCTTGGATTGATCCGTTGATCATTAAGTACTGTCCTTCATTGTCTCTTGTAATGGTCTTTATTTTAAAGTCTATTTGTTTTCTGATATAAATACTGCTGTTCTGACTTTCTTTTGATTTCTATTTGTATGGAATATCTTTCCCCAGGCCTTCACTTTCAGTTTGTATGTGTCCATAGGTCTGAGACAGGTTTCTTGTAAACAGTATATATAGAGATTTAGTTTCTTTGTCTTTTTTTAAATCCATTCAGCCAATCTGTGTCCTTTGGTTGGAGCATTTAATCCATTTACATTTAAGGTAATTCTTGATATATATGATCCTATTACCATGTACTTTACTGCTTTTGTAGGCCTTTTCTTGCTCTCATATTTCCTGGATAGCGAAGTTATTTTAACATTTTTTGTAGAGCTGGTTTTGTGGTATTGAATTCTCTACATTTTTCTTGTCTTAAAGCTATTGATTTCTCCTTTGAATTTGAATGAGATCCTTGCTAGATAGAGTAATCTGAGTTGTAGTTTTGTTCTTTTTTTCCTTTCATCAATTTAAGTTTACTCTGCCTCTCCCTTCTTGCCTGCAAAGTTTCTTTTGAAATATCAGCTTTTAGCTTTACAGGGATCCCCTTGTATGTTATTTTTTGATGTTGCCTTGATGCTTTTAATATTTGTTCTTTGTGTTTCATTTTTGTTAGATTAATATGTGTCTTTGTGTGTTCCTCCTTGAATTTATCCTGTGTGGGACTTTGTGCTTCCTGGAATTGGGTGGCTATTTCCTTTCCCATATTAAGGAATTTTTTTTTTTTAAATATAATCTCCTCAAAATATTGTTTCATATTCTTTCCTTCTCTTCTTCTGGGACCCTGAATATTAATGCAATTACTACTGTACCAAAGGTCTCTGAGACTGTCCTCATTTCTTTTTATTCTTTTTTTTTTTTTTTCATTCTGGTCTGCCTCAGGTATTTCCACTATTCTATCTTGCAGCTCACTTATACATTCTTCTGCCTCAGTTATTCTGCTTTTGGCTCCCTCTGTTGTAGTTTTAATCTCATTTATTATGTTGCTCGGGCTTCCCTCATAGCTCAGTGGGAAAAGAATCTGTCTGCAATGCAGGAGACACGGGTTCGATTCCTGGGTTGGGAAGATCCCCTGGAGAAGGAAATGGCAACCCACTCCAGTATTCTTTCCTGGAGAATCATATGGACAGAGGAGCCTGGCAGGCTATAGTCCATGGGGTCTCAAGAGTCAGACACGACTTAGTGACTAAACTACTACCACTACTAGTATGTTGCTCACTGTTTATTTTCTATTCTTTAATTTTTAAAAATTAAAGATCTTCTTGATCTGTGCCTCCAGTCTATTTTTCTGTGCCTCCATTTTATTTCCAAATATTTCGATCATCTTTACTATCATTATTCTGAGTTCTCTTTCAGGTAGATGGCTTATTTCCTATTCATTTGTTTGGTCTTATGGGCTTTTTCCCCCTTTATCCACCCCATGTTTCTCTGTCTTTTAATTTTATTTAATTTACTGAGTTTGTTGCCTCCTTTCGGCAATCTGGAAAGTCAAAATTCCTCTTAATTGTGAAGTGAGCCCTCCATGGGTGGGATTGGACCAGTGTATTGTGAAGATTTCCTGGTTGGTGGAACTTGTGCCTGTGTTTTGGTGGATGGTGCTGGATCTTGTCTCTCTGAAGGTCATTGCTGTGTCCTGTAGTGTTTTGTCCTGTCTATGGGCTTGGTATGGCTTTGGGCAGCCTTTCTACTGCCAAGTTTGCCAGCCTTTCTACCTGGTAGGCTTCTGTTCTAATTTTGCTAAAGGTTTGGCATGAAATGTCCAGCACTGGAACTTGGTGGACTTTGGGTGGGGCATTGTCTTAGTCATGAGATGGAGACTTTGGGGAGCGTTCTCACTGATTAATGTCTCATGGGACTGATAGTTATCTGGTGGTTCGAAGTCGGGTAATTGCAACCTCCACCTCAGTGGTTCAGGCCCAACCCCTTATTGCAGCAACAAGACTTCACAGACCACACAGCACAGAAGACAAAACCCCAAGACTAATGGTGAAAAAACACTCAACAGCTAAGAGAATCCAAAGAAACTCACACACTTATAATAGAAAAGATAGAGAAAAGAAAAAGAAAAAAGGATAAAAGCAGAAGTCAAAAAGGAAGACAGCAATCAAGCCCATAAATGCCCAACTGAAAATGTATATAAGAACTAGACTAGCAAAAATATAAAATCAAAAACATGGAAAAATGCATTATAACTAAACAGTACTGCAAAAATAGGAAAAGTAAAAATAAAATGAATTTATTTAAAAACAAGGTGCTTTAAAATAGGAAAATGTATGTTATAAAAATAAAAATTAATGAGATGATAAAGAAAGAACAACATTAGAATAATATGAACAAAAGGTAAATTATATATGGAGTGGTAGTAAGAAGAATATCCTTATGATTTCTCCATTTTTCTCTCCACACAGTGTGCTCCAGTCACTCTACCTATGCAGAAAGTCCTCTAATATTTCCAGGAAGGTCTCTGGACCTTTTGTGGGAAGTGTTAAGTCAACTGAGACTCAGATATTGCCTTATTTCATTTTTACTTGCTCCCAAAGTCCACAGTTAACCTTAAAGTCCACAGTCTTGAGCTAATTGCTGGGATTTAATCCACTGCACCTGCAACTGCAGGAGATAATTCCCCTCCTCTTTGGTCACACATCTCCTGGTATTCTGCTTTGGTTGTGGCCCCACCTCTGCTTGTACACCACACCCCAGTGTTCATTCTCTGACTAGATAAGAGGGGATGAAGCCCGAAGCTGGAGGTTTATTAGTGTTCACTTTCTCAGTTAGGCTGGGGAGAGGGAGGGTATGATAGCCACAATTGGAATGTACCAGGGAGTGCCTGGGGCACTAGAGGCGAATGGGATGTTATTACAATATGAGGTGGGTCATGAGCTCTTCCAGAGGAATTGACCCCTTGTCATGTTTCCCTAGGAAAAGCCAAGTTGCTTAGGCTCTCAACAATGTATGGGCATTAACTTGTGCCTGTTCACAGCTTGGTGGTAGCTGCCACCTCTGGGGTTGTGACTACAGTGGTGGTGTTTTGTCTGCTGCTTCAGGGACTCTCCCTGCCTTTGGCAGTGGCTTATGTTTCCGCCTCTGCAGTCACATCTAGTTCCACTGCTGGCACTGGTGGTCCTCACAGCTTTGGTGATGGTTGCTGGGTGCATAGCTGCTGTCTGTGAGCATGAAGAGTTAGAGTGCCTTGGTATCTGTAATTTCTTGCCTCTTCGTGAGACCCAGGCTTTTCTCTGAACTCCCTCAGCTGTGTTGTACTAGCCCCCTCAGAGTATCTTTATGGCAGTTAACCCCGGTCCT
This sequence comes from Moschus berezovskii, assembly GCF_049115385.1. Taxonomy (NCBI): domain Eukaryota; kingdom Metazoa; phylum Chordata; class Mammalia; order Artiodactyla; family Moschidae; genus Moschus; species Moschus berezovskii. Next base: position 47,779,916 of record NC_142488.1, on the reverse strand, counting down.
CTCCCTTGGGTCCAACCCCTGAGGCCTGAGCATTCAGCTCCCATTCGCTATGGGTGTGTGTGTGCAAGACACTTCTCAGCTGGGAAGTGCTGTTTAGCAACAATCTTTGTGGTGAATTTTCTATTTTGTCCCTCGAGCACGTGTTGTTGCATTTCCCCACTGATGTTCTGAACCCCACCCGTGAGGGGGTTTCTAAGTGTTCAGAAGCTTTTACTCCTTCATGACTCCCTCCCCAGGGCTCTGGTCCCTGTCCCCAAATCATTTGTCTCTTTTTTATCTTTATATTTTGCCCTATCTCATTCTGAGGAAATTAGCTTGCTTTTTGGAAGTCTGGAGTCTTCTGCTTGCATTCAGAAGTTGTTCTGTAGGAGCTGTTCCACATGCAGATTGATTTTTGATTCTTATTCCTCTCCATCTTGAAAGTATATCAAGAATAAACTTCTAGTGTTGTTACTATTTTCTATTGCTTTCTTGTTCTCTCTTTTACTTATTTATGCTCTAATATTTATTAATTCTTCCTTCTTCTACCATTGAGCTGCTTTTACTTTTCCTAGTTCCCTGAAGCGGAGAAGGCAATGGCAAGCCACTCCAGTACTCTTGCCTAGAAAATCCCATGGATGGAGGAGCCTGGTGGGCTGCAGTCCGTGGGGTCGCTAGGGGTCGGACACGACTGAGCGACTTCACTTTCACTTTTCACTTTCACACATTGGAGAAGGAAATGGCAACCCACTCCAGTGTTCTTGCCTGGAGAATCCCAGGGACGGAGGAGCCTGGTGAGCTTCCATCTATGGGGTCACACAGAGTCGGACACGACTGAAGTGACTTAGCAGCAGCAGCAGCAGCAGTTCCCTGAAGCATAGATATATGTTGTTTATTTACTATCTGTCTTCTTAATGTAGACATTTATTTCTGTGAACTTCCCTCTTGAGCTGCTTTTGCAAAATCCCATATGTTGCAGTGTGTTGTGTTTTCATTTTCCTTTGTCTCTAGATACTTTTAAATCCCCCTTTAGTTTACTCTTTGATTCACTGGTTGTTCAGAAGATTATTGTTTAGTTCTGTGAGTTTTTTTGTTGTTGTCGCTGTTTGTGAGTTATTTTTTCGTTTTCCTTATGTTGCCAATGTCTGCTGATGCTGCTGCTGCTGCTGCTAAGTCACTTCAGTCGTGTCCAACTCTGTGTGACCCCATAGACGGAAGCCCACCAGGCTCCCCCGTCCCTGGGATTCTCCAGGCAAGAACACTGGATTGGGTTGCCATTTCCTTCTCCAATGTGTGAAAGTGAAAAGTGAAAGTGAAGTCGCTCAGTCGTGTCCGACCCTTAGCGACCCCACGGACTGCAGCCTACCAGGCTCCTCCATCCATGGGATTTTCTAGGCAATAGTACTGGAGTGGCTTGCCATTGTCTTCTCCATGCCAATGTCTAGTTTCATACAATTGTAATCAGAGGAAATATTTGGTATAATTTAAATCTTGTTGAATTTGCTAGACTTGAAGTCTAATATGTGATTTACCCTAGAAATTGATCCATGTGTGCTTGAGAGAAAATATGTATTATGTTCTTTTTGGATCAAATGTTCTATGAATGACTGTTATGTCCATTTGATCTGTGGTGTTTTTCGTATCCATTGTTTCCTTATTGATTTTCAGGCTGGAGGCTCTGTCCACTGCTGAGATAAGGTATAAAATTCCCCAGCTATTACTTTTTAATTAATATATTTTTAATATATTAATTAAAGGATAATTGCTTTACAATATTGCATTGGTTTCTGTCATATATCCACATGAATCAGCCATAGGTAAACATATCTCAACCCTCTTGAACCTTTCTCCCACATCCCACCCCATTCCACCCCTCTACGTTGTCATAGAGCCCTGGGTTGAGTTCTCTGAGTCGTATGGCAAATTCCCACTGGCTATATATTTTAAATATAGTAGTGTATGTCTCCATGCTACTCTCTCCATTAACACCACCCTCTCTTGCCCTCTCCCCCTCTATCCATAAGTCTGTTCCCTATGTCTGTGTCTCCATTGCTGCCCTACAAATTAAGTTCATCACTACCATCCTTCTAGATTCCATATATATGCCTTAATATATATAATATTTGTTTTTCTATTTCCTACTTACTTCACTCTGTATAATAGGTTCTAGGTTCATTTCAAAGATGAAACCTTGAGAGAGTAGTATTTTGTTGAGGAAATCTGGATTGTATACATGCCTGAATCACATTAAGTTCCCTATATAAACTTTTAAGATTTTTGTGGGCAGGTTTGGATATCTACTAATATTGCAGCCATTTTGGAACAAGTCTCATATACAAAATGCCTTGTTTTTTCAACCTGCTACCTATCAATCTGGAGTGGTCTTCCTTTATCTTCAGTCTCTCCTTCCCCACCATGTAGAGAGGTTAGTTTTGAAATTCACCTAGGAAATTTCTGAGGATGCAAACCAACACTTGGTGATCCAGTCTGGAGACTGAAGATATGGGTTTTGGGAAAGAGGAATCTGTGGTTAAAATACTGTGTTGGCTATGTGGGGATGAATGGCCTGCATGTTACATGTTTGTGAATATTGGTATGCCCCCAAATGCCAATTTATTTAAGGCATTATGGAAATTGGCATCACACACTGTGGCCAAGAAGGAAAATGAATGGCTGCTGCAACAGACTGGCCTCTACTGTGGAGTCTGGCTAGTCACTGATGACGAATTAGAGGCTGAGGCTCCAGTTATAAAGTTGGAAGAAGAGCTAAGGGTAGAGAAGAAAGTGTAGTCATCCACTATTTTTCTGACTTCAGGCTGAGCTGACAGGGTGAGATATTAACAGCAGCAAATTAATTTGGAGACTTTAGCATGCTGTTTTGCAAAGCCAGGAGGGTGAAGTCTGCTATGGCCTAAGGTCTAAATGCTCATGAGAAAGCCTTATTGTGACACTAGGAGGTGGAATCCTTGGAAAAGTGAGAAGAGCAAAGTGGAAGATGCTCTGGTAATTCACAGTGAAACAGATAAAATGCTTCATGCCATCAGACCCCTAATACTGAGGAAAGAAAAGGCACAACAACTCTAACCAGTGGGGCATCCACAACTCAAGAACATTCATGATAAGAGAACATACAGTTCAGTTCAGTTCAGTCGCTCAGTCGTGTCCGACTCTCTGCAACCCCATGAATCACAGCACGCCAGGCCTCCCTGTCCATCACCAACTCCCGGAGCTCACTCAAACTCAAGTCCACAGAGTCGGTGATGCCATCCAGTCATCTCATCCTCGGTCGTCCCCTTCTCCTCCCGCCCCCAACCCTTCCCAGCATCAGAGTCTTTTCCAGTGAGTCAACTTGTCGCATGAGGTGGCCAAAGTATTGCAGTCTCAGCTTTAGCATCAGTCCTTCCAATGAACACCCAGGATCGATCTCCCTTAGAATGGACTGGTTGGATCTCCTTGCAGTACAAGGAACTCTCAAGAGTCTTCTCCAACACCACAATTCAAAAGCATCAATTCTTCGGCGATCAGCTTTCTTCACAGTCCAACTCTCACATCCATACATGACCACGGGAAAAACCATAGGCTTGACTAGACGGACCTTTATTGGCAAAGTAATGTCTCTGCTTTTTAATATATTATCAAGGTTGGTCATAACTTTCCTTCCAAAGAGTAAGCGTCTTTTAATTTCATGGCTGCAGTCAGCATCTGCAGTGATTTTGGAGCCCCCCAAAATAAAGTCTGACACTGTTTCCACTATTTTTCCATCTATTTCCCATGAAGTGATGGGACCAGATGCCATGATCTTTGTTTTCTGAATGTTGAGCTTCAAGCCAACTTTTCACTCTCCTCTTTCACTTTCATCAAGAGGCTTTTGAGTTCCTCTTCACTTTCTGCCATAATGGTAGTGTCATCAGCATATCTGAGATTATTGATATTTCTCCCAGCAATCTTGATTCCAGCTTGTGCTTCTTCCAGCCCAGCATTCCTCATGATGTACTCTGCATATAAGTTAAATAAGCAAGGTGACAATATACAGCCTTGACACACTCCTTTTCCTATTTGGAACCAGTCTGTTGTTCCATGTACAGTTCTGACTGTTGCTTCCTGACCTGCATACAGGTTTCTCAAGAGGCAGGTCAGGTGGTCTGGTATTCCCATCTCTTTCAGAATTCTCCACAGTTTACTGTGATCCACACAGTCATCCACTGAGCTTACTGGCATAGATGCTAATCTCCTCACCCCAAAGGCCAGAGATGGTATCCAGGTACGGTTAGTGAAGTATAGGGTATGGGGGTGATGGCATTCCTCTGACTAGGCAGAAGGTAGAGAAAATGAGCAATCTTACCACTCACCCTTCCCACCAGTAGCACCTGTATGGCACTCAGGGAGTTCAAGGGACTCACTCCCTTATAGGTTGGATTATTCTATCCTGCAGGAAAACTATAAGCAAGGCGAAAAGACATCCCTCAGAATGGGAGAAAATAATAGTAAACCAAACAACTGACAAAGAATTAATGTCCAATATATACAAACAGCTCATGCAGCTCAATAGCAGAAAAACAAACAACTCAATCAAAAAGTTGACAAGAGACCTAAACAGACACTTCTCCAAAGAAGACATCCAGATGGCTAATAAATACATGAAAAGATCCTGAATATCATTCATGATTAGAGAAGTGAACACCAAAACCACAATGAGTTTTCATCTCACACCAGTCAAAATGGCCATCATCAGAAAGTTTATAAACAGTAAATCCTGGAGAAGGTGTGGACAAAAGGGAACCCTCTTACACTTTAGTGGGAATGCAAACTGGTACAGCCACGATGGAGAACAGTGTGGAAATTATTAAAAAAACTGGGACTAGAACCGCCATATGACCCAGAAATCCCACTGCTGGGCATACACACCAAGGAAACCAGAATTGAAAGAGACATATGTACCCCAATGTCCATAGCAGCACTGTTTGCAATCACCAGGACATGGAAGCAACCTAGATGTCCATTGGCAGATGAATGGATAAGGAAGTTGTGGTACGTATACACAATGGAATATTACTCAGCTATAAAAAGGAATTTGAGTCAGTTCTCATGAGGTGGATGAACCTGGAGCCTATTACACAAAGTGAAGTAACTCAGAAAGAGAAAGACAGACATTGTATATTAATGCATATATATGGAATTTAGAAAGATGGTACTGATGATCCTACATGCAGGGCAGCAAAGGAGACACAGATGTAAAGAATAAACTTTAGGACTCAGTGGGAGAAGGCAGGTGTGGGATGACTTGAGAGAAGAGCATTGAAACATGTATACTACCATATGTAAAATAGATGATAGTGCAAGTCTGATGCATGAAGCAGGGCACCCAAAGCTGGTGCTCTGGGTAGGGTGGGGAGGGAAGTGGGAGGAGGATTCAGAATGGGAATACAAATGTATCCCTGTGGCTGATTCATGTTGATGCATGGCAGAAACTATCACAATATTGAAAAACAATTATCTTGAAATTAAATTACTTAATTAAAAAAAAGAGACATCTATCCATAGTATTTAGGGTGGGGGAGTCTCCTTATATATAACGTTTTTTGTTTCTTTAGACAAATTATTTTCTTCACTTTTAACAATTTAATTATAATATGTGTCAGCATAGCTTTATTCAAGTTCAATATATCTGGGGTCTTTTGAGCCTCATAAATCTGGATGTTCATCATTCTCTTCAGGTTTGGAAAGCTTTTAGCCATTTTTGCTTTTACTAATAATACACTTTTTGCCCCTTTATCTTTCTTTTTTTCCTTGTGGAATTCCCATAATGTAAACATTGTTTCTCTTGCTTGTGTCCCATAAATCACAATGGCTTTCTTAACGTTTTTATTCTTTTTTTTTTTTTTTTTTCGTTTTGCTCCTCTGGATAATTTCTAAAGTTCTGTTTTCTAGATCACTGATTCCTTTACATGTTCAAATCTGTTTTTGAAGCTCTCTATTGAATCTCTCATTTTTGTCATTGTATTTTGGAGATCCAGGTTTTCTGTTTTTTGTCTTTTAGTAGTGTCTAACTCTGTTAAACTTCCTGTTTTGTTCGTGCATTGTTTTCTTCATTTCACTTAACTGTATATTTTTGTAGTTTACTAAACTTCTTTATGAGATTTATTATTTTTCTGTCTGATTGGGAAGCAATATTTAGAACCAGACTTGAAACTGTAGGTTCGCTCAAAGTTGGGAAAGGAGTACATCAAGGATGTATACTGTTACCCTGCTTATTTAACTTATATGCATAATGAATTGAAGTGAAGTTTCTCAGTCGTGTCCGACTCTTTGCAACCCCATGGACTGTAGCCTTGCAAACTCCTCTGTCCATGGGATTTTCCAGGCAAGAATACTGGAGTGGGCTGCCATTTCTTTCTCCAGGGGATTGTCCTGACCCAAGGATCAAACCCAAGTCTCCTGCATTGCAGGCAGACTCTTTACTGTCTGAGCCAACAGACAAGCCCCTTATATGCACAGTTCAGCTCAGTTCAGTCGCTCAGTCATGTCTGACTCTTAGCGACCCCATGAATCACAGCACGCCAGGTCTCCCTGTCCAGCACAGTACATCACACAAAATGCCAGGCTGGATGATTCACAAGGTGTAATCAAGATTGCTGGGAGAAATAGCAACCTCAGATATGCAGATGATACAACTCTAATGGCAGAAAGCAAAGAGGAACTAAAGAACATCTTGATGAAGGTTAAAGACGAGAGTGAAAAAGCTGGCTTAAAACTTCATTTCTTTAGGTCATTTATTGGAGATTTATTCTTTTCTTTGATGTTATGCCACTGGAGGAGGTCATGGGAACCCACTCCAGTATTCTTGTCTGGAGAATCCCTATGGACAGAAGAGCCTGGGGGGCTATAGTCCACGGGGTCACAAAGAGTCAGACACAACTGAATAGCTTTAACTTTTGATGTTATTGTGTTTTTCTAATTTTTTCTGATCCTTGATTCCTTATGTTGGTATCTGTGGGGTTGGGTAAGCAATTTCCTCTTCCAGACTTTATAGGTTCTCTTTGAAAGAGATAGTTATTTTTCAGTAAGTTCAGCTTGGGTTTCTGTACATATCTGCTGGTTATATCCTCAGGCATGTAGAGTCTGCTACCAAGGTCTGTTTTGGGGTGAGGCCACTGCCAAGCTCTGAGGTTAAGGTGGGTGATACTGACTGAGAAAAGTTGTATATGATTGCTGGCTCTATTCTTTGTCCAAGCAAAGCTGTATGTCAGGCTCTGCAGTTGCCTGTGTTCTCTGGTCAGGTTTCCTAGATCACCAGGACTCAGTAACATACTCAGCAGTAGGTGGGACAATAACTGTTTCCCTGCCTAGTGGGGCAGCTTAAAAGGCTCCAAGTTCTGCATGGTTCATTGTTTAGGAACCTGAAGTATGCAAGAATGTGCACTGAATTCCCTGGCCAGAGATGGTCACAAGTTTTTCTCTGAAGTTGGGAAAAATCAGTCTGTGGTCTCTGTTGAAGTGCAACCGTAAGCAGAATGTTGGATAAGCTAGAGCATTTCCTGTGCATTCTGTTAGGTTCCCTTGTTGGGAACACTGAATACTGTGTTTGGCAATGGGTGGGGCTATGACTTTGCTTTCCTGCCTGGGCAGAGTGGGAAAACCCACTTTGAAGTCAAACTCAAGTGGACACATGCCCCAATTCCCTGGCTGAACTGAAACACTCTGTGGGTGATCAATTCTCTTGCTGGGCTGTCTGCTCAAGGGTTGCTGGGTTACCGAGCTCTCCAGGTGTTCTGTCCAGGTTTTCTTGTTTGGTGGAGCTGGGAGTTTCACTCAGCACTATATGAGGCAATTAATTAGCTCCTAGGCTGATGGTGCAGGGAAGTTGGGTCCAAGAAGCCTGCCAGGTGCTCCTAGTTATGCTTCCTGCTCGGGAAATGGCCAGGAGCTACACTTAGTCATGGGGTGCGCTATGACTATCTTCCCTATTTGGGTAGAGGGTGGGCAGAACTCTAGATCCAGCAAAAATTTTTGTTTAAGGACTTGAATAAGCCAGATCTGTACCCAGCCAAGTTTCCTGGTCAGACTGCCCTACAGTGTGCTTTCTGCAGATGAGAAAATCCGCTGGATTGGGATGACTACGTAGGTTCTATGGGTAGGAACTCAGTCTGCCAAGATCCATGTGGTGGTGGTTGCAATCCTCCCCGTTTCTCCTCACAACTAGAGTCTCAGTGGGCAAGCCATGCACATTTCTCCACAATCCCTGTGAGGCAGGACTGAAATGGGGACTCCCAAAAAGCAATCTATAATGCTGGGACCTGGGTACCTACCCTGGGCACTCTTTCTTACTGGAGGGACTTTAGTCTTGGGGAAATCTCTCAGTGTGTTACAGTGCCAGCCTGAAGGACTGGCAATGCAATCAACATGTAGTCACTTCTTTTAATCTTCTAGTGTGGACTGTTTTGGTCTCTGTGGTACAGGAGGGGTGCTTCAGTCTTATTCATGTTCTATTACTTTCTCAGTAGTGTTTTGTCCATGAGTAGTTGTTCTTCTTGTGAGTGGGAGTGAAGTTGGGACAATCTGTCACCATCTTGGTAGTCTCATTCCTCTGATTCTATAGTTTGAAGTCTTCAGTCTACAAGTCTGTAACTTTCCAAGTGGTAGACCAAAAACTAGGCTATCGTTAATATATCATGAGTCGTTAAAATGGGACAAAATTCCTCTAGAGTAGTACCAAGACCTATGCAAGTGCCCTTCACTCTGAACACTGAGGACAGTGACCACGATCTGCTTTCAATTCTGTTTAGCTGGTTCCATTCCGTTCAGTCGCTCAGTCGTGTTCAACTCTTTGCGACCCCATGGACTGTAGCCTACCAGGCTTCTCCGTCCATGGGGTTCTCCAGGCAAGAATACTGGAGTGGGTTACCATTTCCTTCTCCAGGGGATCTTCCCGACCCAGGGATCGAACCCGGGTCTCCTGCATTGGAGGCAGACGCTTTAACCTCTGAGCCACCAGGGAAGCCAGTTTAGCTGGTAGTGAGATTAAAATGCATAGCAGCATAGTAGACACCACTAGGTTTCAACTTATCCAAACCATCAGTGAACCAGGCCTAGGGATTAGTTGAACCTCTAAATGAATCAAGACCTCACTTAGCTAGCAGTTTTACTTCAAGTGGCAGAGTGGTTAATAGAGCTTCCCTGAAGGTATAGTACCCACTTTTTCATGTAAAGTCCATATGCCATTGGGTTGAGGCCAGGTAAGTATTAAATATACTATTTACCTCTGAAAAGCAAGACTTATCTTTTCCCACCATTATAGATATTACGTTGGAATTGTCTATCACAAAAAGGGAAAAACAAGCTAGAGAGACACAAGGCCTCCATGGTGTAGGTGTTCAGTTTTGAAAACAGATGCTTTCTATAGGGATATATTTAACATACATATCAAGGAGAAGCTAAGTCCAAAATCCCAAAGCACATCTCCTGGCAAAGAATGCTTCCCTCTGCCAGAGACTCCAATTGGAAAATCATCAGTTACAGGGCCTTAAATCTCAACTTGGTCAGTATGAATGTAGGGCTCCAAAGATATAGAGTATGACACAGCTTGAGAGACAGTTTCAAGTATGACACAGCTTGAGAGACAGTTTCCATAGCAGAATGTTGTTTTGGGCCCCACTCAAAAGGTGGTAATTTATGGGTTACCAAATATATAGGACCAAAGAGAATTTTCAAAGAATCACAAACTCTTCAATATCCGAGGGATCCAGCTTAATGATTGTCCTCCTTTTTAGTGGTAGGGGGCTAAATAGACAACAAATTTTCCTTGACTGCCTAAGGACTCAGTATTGTGAATCTGCCTGCAAAGTCCCAAGAAATGTTACTAGGCAAGCAGGCTACTGAATACTGTTGAAGGTTTTCAAGCACTCATCCTAGGAAACCAACATTTTTAAAACTGAAACTTTTGAACAACCATTAGGACATCATGCATATATGTGAAAACTTTATAAATTCGAGTCCTTACTTATAGTGAAGGGCAGGGAAGCCTGGCCTGCTGCAGTCCATGGGGTTGCAGAGTCAGACACAACTGAATGACTGAACAACAATAAATAAATTAAATTCACAAAAGACAAAGAAGATTAGGTAACCCAGAGGAGTACAACAAAACATATATGAGATGCCTTGTCACATAAATGTGAACAGATCTTGATCGTCAGGTGGCAATAGTATGGCAAAGAAGGTGCTGCCAATGTTAAAGACAATGTGTGTAATAGATTCAGTTAGAGTCACATTGTATGCAACAGCTGAGATGATAGAAGAAACAATTGAATTTACTTGATAATAATCCACTATAAACCTTCAGCTCTTCTTAGACTTTTATACTGTGCACGCATGGCTTTTCTATACAGATCCTGCATTTCCTATTCCCTTTGCTTTCTTTAAGTAATATTTAATCATGGCTGTGGATTTTTTATTCCTCCTGGGATTCTATACTCTGTGTATGAAACCACCCAGGATGAGCCAGTTTATGTTTCCCTAATACTTCTCTTGGAGAAGGCAATGGCACCCCACTCCAGTACTCTTGCCTGGAAAATCCCATGGACGTAGGAGCCTGGAAGGCTACAGGCCATGGGGTCGCTGAGGGTCAGACACAACTGAGCGACTTCACTTTCACTTTTCACTTTCTTGCATTGGAGAATGAAATGGCAACCCACTCCAGTGTTCTTGCCTGGATAATCCCAGGGACGGGGGAGCCTGGTGGGCTACCATCTATGGGGTCACACAGAGTCGGACACGACTGAAGTGACTTAACAGCAGCAGCAGCAGCAATACTTCTCTACATGTGGCTGAGTTTCATCTAGCACTTATGGGACAGGAAAATACAAGCATTATTTCCTAATATATATTCAGATATGAAGGTAACACTGAGTTTGCACAAAATTGGCACAAATGGTTTCATTCAAGTGTTTTCCCTATTCTAAACCTGGGCAAAACCTGTAACACAAATCTAGATGCTCTTCCCTTCCACAGGTCCTGTAGAATAGCAATTTGGAAATCCATATCTACCAGAGCCATAAAATTTGATTCTCTCTCCTCACCAAAATTCTCCAGCCTACTCAGATAAATGCATATGACATCTGATCTCCATTAGGGACAGAGAGGACTCAGTGTCATCTCTAATAATTTTTCTACTTACAGCAGCTGTGGTTGAGTAAGCCAGCTGTTTACAATCTCCATTTACAATAATTGTTTATCCAGTCCTCTCATAACCCAAGCCAAATACCAAAAGTTCTAAGGATTCTCCAGTTTGTGCTTAGGGTGCTTGTGCTTTCCTTCCTTTAACTCTGGGTCTCTGTATGTCTCTGTTACTGTTATATGAAAGGATACAAAAACTTCTGATTGCTTATGATTAATCTTAGGACTATTTGTTTTAGTGGAGTAGACCTGAGGTTAATGACTAGAATCAGGAACAACTTTCAACTGGAGTTTAATTATCAAGAAATAATGCATGAATATATTAATGCATATGTATAGAATCTAGAAAGATTCTACTTGCAGGGCAGCAAAAGAGACGCAGACATAAAGAAGAGACTTTGGACACAGTGGGTAAGGAAAGGGTGGGATGATTTGAGAGAGTAGCATTGAAACATATTACCATATGTAAAATAGATAGCTAGTGGGAATTTGCTGTATAACACAGATAACCAAAAGCCGGTGCTTTGTGACAACCTAGAGGGATGGGATGAGTAGGGAGGTGGGAGGGATGTTCAAGAGTGAGGAAATATATGCATACCTATGAGCGATTCATGTTGATGTATGGTGGAAACCATCACAATATTGTAAGCTACCTTCTAATTAAAAATTAAAATTAAGAAAAAATAAATAATGCATGATTACAGCCTGTCTTTGTATGTAATTCACTGTACTCATCTTGCAACAGTTTCCTCAATTACTCATCGTTAACAGATTATTATTCACAGCAACAGCTACAGTCAGACTTATCAGCAGTTTTACTCTAAATCCCCGAGTCCCACTTACCACAGGGTGACAGTAAGTGGACACAGGGCACGTATATACACAGTAGATAGCATTAGAGGAAAGGAAACTACTTTAATTAACTTAATCTTTTATAATGAGAAGTAAATATGTCTTCCTCTTACTGTAGAAGAAGACATATTTATTATATTAAAGTAAGCATTCCTGCTCATTGCTATAGAAGGAACCACTATTCCATCTCAAAAAGATGTTTGTTATTCAAACATCCTTCAAAGAAAAGTGGCAAAGCAAAACTATTCATTCTTTGCTTGCAAAATGTAGAGAGGGATCCATAGAGAACTGTCCTCCAACAGCAAAACTGTTGGAAATATGCCATCTTCAAACTCACAAGATAATGGCAAACTTATTTCCAACAGAACTCCCAGCAGTGGATGGGATCTCTCACTTTTTTATCTGATTGACAACAAATATTTTTCAACTTCATGCATGTTGTTGATCTGATGAATAGAAAGGTGTATGTCATAACAATTTCCACTGTACAGCATGATTTTTTTCAAATTAGAGGATTCATATTTTAACATGACAATATTTATCAAAATTTCCATCAATATGTCAGTATTATAGTTTTTAAACAAAAATTTCACCATTTCCGTAGGAAAAATATAAACACTTTCTTCTACTTTATTCTAATATTTTATAAATGCTACTTCCTAAATTGAGTACTTTTTATCCTTTCAGAACTAATTTTGTGTGCAAGGTATGAACGGATTTGAGTATATTCCCTAGCAAATGGAAAATAGATTAATCCTGCACTGTTTATTGAGGCTTCCCAGGTGGCTCTGTGCATGAATGCATGCTAAATTGCTTCAGTCATGAAGACTCTTTGTGACCCTGTGGACTAGCCTGCCAGGCTCCTATGTCCATGGGATTCTCCATGCTAGAATATGGGAGTGGGTTGCCACACGCTTCTCCAGGGGATCTTCCTGACTCAGGGATCAAACATGCATCTCTTACATCTCCTGCATTGGCAGGTGGGTTCTTTACCACTAACACAGGTGGCTCTAGTGGAAAAGAAAACACCTGCAATGCAAGAGAAATAAGAGATGTGGGTTTGATCCGTGAGTTGGAAAGATTCCACTGGAGAAGGAAATGGCAACCTACTCCAGTATTCTTGCCTGGAAAATCCCATGGAGAGATGAACCTGGGGGGCTACCATCCTCGGTGTCACTAATATTTGGACATGACTGAAGTGACTAAGCAGGAACATATACACATTATTGAAAAAAAATCTATTCTTATTCATCTAAAATGTAACCTATATTCAACTTTCAGTTTCTTATAAGCAAATATCAGGTATTTCAATGAAATATTTGATGTTTCTCTCTCTGTCTTTGTACCCCATTACAAATCATTCTAAAGAGTCACCAAATTGTTCTGGTTAAAAAATGAGACAAATAATTATGTGCCTCTGCTGAAAATACTGGATAGTTCCCCATGAAACACAGTGTAAAAGTCAAATTCCATTCTTCTCCCAGATCCACATCACTTCTCTGAACTCACTTCCTTGATATTCTCTACCTTGCTCACTCAGTTCCAGCCATGTTGGTATTCTCAATATGGCTTGAACATGTCAGGCCTACTCTTGCCTTGGGCCTCAGAACTTGTTGTCCCTCTTGCTGGATTGCTCCTTCCCTAGAAAACGACAGGGCAAGTTCTCTCAGTGCTTTCAGGTCTTAACTCAAAAACTGTGCTCTCAGTGAGGCTCTCTCTGGATCTATCCAATTTCAGCCTCCTCCCTGGAATTCCAGTTAACCCATTCTTTGCTTTATTTTTTCTTTCTTAACATTTATCAGTGTGAAAATACTTTATATTTTACTTTCTGTCTCTTGGCTACTGTCTGTCTGCTACACTACAATGAAAGGTCCATGAGGGTAAGATTACTTAATGTTTTTTATGACCATATCCTAAGCTCCTGTCTAGAAGACTGCCTGGCAGAGAGCCCCTCTGAAGTAAGTATTGGTGAGATGAAGATAAGGCAAATAAAATAAAAAGCAAATGGGGCTAAAGTAAGCCAAAGGAGGGCTAAGATACCAATGCAAATGCTTTCAGGGGACATCTGGGCATTTTATTAGAGTGAAGCAGGCCATCTGGGGGCATGGCCCACTCGAGAGAGTATTCTGAGTTTAAAATGGGCTGAGCCCTTCCTCAGAGTCAACTGCTTGTGTCCTTGTTGGAATGTGGGCCCTAACACTTGGTCTATTGTTTTGTTTTCTCAGGCAAGCCGGGAATGTGGGTTTTTGAAATGTGAAATCCCCCAAATGTCTACATAGCTAATTTTAAAATGGAGAATGGTGAAAACATGAAGATCAACCAAAATATGACAGTGGGCTGAAACTGGCCTAGGAGTGGCCTGCAGGTGTTTGCTAGACTGAAATATGTGATGTATGAAAGAAAACCTATGCCTGCTCTGGTGAGGTGGGCTTGTCTTGTGGAATTCTTGAGGCAAACAGCTTCAGATCATGTTGGGTGGAGAGAATGAACTGGAATTACCAACTTCTTTCCACTCTACGATGCTCCCTGCCTCCCCCTCTGCCTGCTATGCGTGGAGTTATTGGGCAGAAGAGAGACACCAGAATTGTTTCTTTGAGGGCAGTGAAGAGTGTGGAGTGGGAAAACCAGAGAGAGTTTTGAAGATTTTCCCACAGATGAACTGGGAGAAGGAAAGAAAGAGAGAAGGACAAAGACCCATGTATTGGGACACCATACCTCAGAGGGAATTCATTCGGAGTTACCAGACCCTCTTCCCACCAACCACCTATGTGGCACTATACAGTCAAAGGACTTAGTTATACAAAGTCACATCTCCCTGCTCAACTGTCCATGCCACCTCTCTCACCTGGAAATAGAGCTTCACACATTTCCAGCACAGTTCCCTGTGTGCTTGAAGTGGGCAAGACTAGTCAGGAGGTACCTGTGAAGGGTCAGTAGGCACTGGTTTTGTTGGGATATTGCCAGAATAGGGTTTCAGGAGGCAGCAGACCTCCATCTGGTGAAGCACAGGTTGGGGGATGGGGGCGGGACACCTGTGGTTTCAGGCAGGGCCTGAGAGAAGCATGGACAGTCAAGTACTCCCCATGCCCTGGAGAGAAACATTAAGCTCAATCCTTTGTTGCCTCTCCTGTAAGGAGGCAAGGCATAGCCCCGGAGGATGAAGAACAGTGAGATGAGTGCAATATCTGGGTCGAGCAAGTTTCTATTTTTCTGGATAAAATGCTTCCCAAATGCAAGGTGGTACATCTCTTATGTTCTGAGAACTCCACTAACTCATTCCTGAAAAAAAAAATCGTTTATTCAATGTAGGGGAAGTGAACCAAGAACTTCAGGTCTGAGATTTCTTGCTCCTGGGTACTCTGGGAACTACAAGGAAACTGTCCACAGTCCCTCTGCTATGGAGCACCATGCAGTGTGTTTAAGCTGAGGGTTGGGCTCTGCTCAGCAGGTGTGGCATGATGTCTCAGATATAATAAAAGTCTTTAAAGTATAAACATGGTTCCTGCTTAACTCTTGAGACAGTCCTGTCAAAATTCCCCTCTAGGGAAGCTCCAATCCATGTGGTTTGTCTGTTGCAGCATCCTTAGTGCACAGAGCTAAGGAGGGCAACTTGGATACTGCCAGAGGGCCTAGTTTTCTTGGTCTTTCCATCTCTCATGGGCTCCACACCTCATACCCTTTGTTCTCTATTCTCACTCCCTCTGTCAGTCTTTCTTCTTAGAATTCCAACTTCCTCAGTGTCCGTTCCCTCTGGAGTGTTCTTTAGCCTCTCCTTGGATCTCTGCCAACTTTGCCTTTCTCTCCCTTGCTCTGGACCTCTTCTAACCATCTTTGTGTCCCTCTTTACTCAATGTATCCTGTCTGTTTTCCTCTTAGCCCCAAGATTTCACTCTCCCTCTGTTATTCTTCACCCTCTTTCAGTTGGCTGCCTCCCACTCTTAGATCACCCTCCCCTTAGGAGCCTCTCCATCTCCAGTCCCTTCCCACATCCTTCTTTTAAGCAGCCACCTTCCCTTTTCCTTTTCCCCACAGTCCATCTCTAGTTCATTCTCCTCTCCTCTCCCTAGCCCAAACCAGCTAAGTCTTATTCCATTTTTATTTGACTGATTATGATACTAGCTGCAATTTATTCACAGCCTGAATTTTGCAGCTGGTCCTTCCTTTCATGTTCCATCCACCAAACACACCCAACCTTTTCAACATGACAAATTCCTTACACACAGTGTGTCATGACCACATACATTTGTATTTCTTAGAACAAGACAATAGTTATGCTGGCAAAAATGTTGAATCAACATGAACCCTAAATCTTTCAATACACTGAAAAGTAACATTATCTTGCATGTCTACAAAGTACACATTTGTTTTCACAAACGTGGCAAAGTTTATCCTGACAGTTAGGACTTTTTCACCAAATCATACACATAGATATGGAAATCATCATCAAACTTGATGAAATACACAGAGGGTTTGGCTTCCACTTGGTGAATGACCATTCCGATCCGTTTGGAGCCATCTTCTTTGGTATATTCCACATGTTTACCTATCAGACCATCTACAACTCCTCCTGGCTCCCTTTCTGTGAGAGGAGACTCACTGGACTCTGGCATGATACGGAGGTCTCCTTCTTTATAATCATCTAGAAGTTGGTACATGTACAAGACAGGGTCTTTCTCATAGGTAATATAAAACCAGGCTTTCATGATCGGTGCTTGGGCTAAGACCATTCCTCTCCATTCATCCTTAGAACCATGCTCATCCTCAAACATATGTTCCACAGCTTTACCAATTATGGTATTTGCAAGGTTTGCATCACTGACTTGAGTTGATGCCACCCTGTCAGAAAGAATTTTAAGAGACAAAACTCTTTCATCTCTGTGAAGTTCCAGTCCATAGACACAGTCAATTCCATCATATTTCACCAGATAAAGAGAAGGATTTATAGGCACCTGATCCAGAACAGTTCCTTTCCACTGAGTGATGGGTTCATCACCTTCCTTCCATCCATGTGAAATTCTGCAGCCCACAATGTTCCTGCGGGGCTGGGACGAAGGTCTGCCTCTCTGCTTCTTTTGGGAGGCTTTTTTCTTCATCATGTTTGCAGACCCAGTGGCCTTTCCTGCAACAGCCCTGGTTTGCTGCCCTTCGGCCTCCTGTGAGTTGGGGGTTTTCATCTCTGCAGGAGGAGGAGAGAAGATTAGAGAGGAACATTCAATATGCCATAAGGTGAAGTTCTGCCGACAGCGACGTCTCCATGTGCCCCGCGCCAGCGCCTAAAATTTCCCTATGAGCCTGGCAGTAATGCTGGCAATCCTGGCTGTGTGCCTGAAAGTGCTCTCCCTTCTAGGTTCCCTGAGGCTGTGGTGAAAGGTGGCAGCGGTGGCGGCGGCAGCGGCAGTGGCAGAGGCAGTGGTGCTGCCTGGGGTTAGGAACTGTGCAGGAGGGGGCAGACTAGTCCTTGTTCAGAGACCTCAGCCTCCGTCACCGCCACTGGAGCCCACTCTGAATCCCCTGCAAAACCCCTACCCCTCACAGCCCTGACCCACATGCCCTCACTCACTGTCGTCCTGCTCAGAACACCCCAGTAGTCTGCTACTCGCACACCCGCTATCTACCTCCACTCGCTTTCGTGGCCCCCAGTGCCCTCGCTTCCCTGTGCTCATCTTCAATGTCTTGCCTGCTTCCTAACGCTATGCCCCTTTCCTGTTGCCCATTGCACTCCCCCTTCCCACCGTCGCCTCACCCGGCGCCTGCCTCCACCCCTTATCTCTGGCAGGAATCCATCCCATCCCCCTTCTCTACCCTGGCGCCCACCAATGGCCTTTCCTTTCCTGGCGTCCACCGCCCGGATCTCTGGCTTTACGCGTGCAAATCGGACACCTCGCAGCTTCCTTTGCGGTGATTCTGTGTGCAAGCAGGACAGGCAGGCGATGAGGTGGGTGATTGCAAGAGCTGGGAGGGGAGGATCCTTAGTCGAGGAGCTCTTTCAGAAAGGCGGAGGAGTAGGAGAGGAGGATGGCGGCGGTGTCTTCAGCACTCTGTTCTGAGGCCCTCAGCCTCTTTCTTGGTGGCGGCTGCCCGTCTGCGACATCGGGATCCCACCAGCCACTACTGGTGCAGTAGTCTCCTCCCTCTTTCCGTAGCGCAGCTTCCTGCCAGGAGAGAAGCCTCCCCTTCCTGCCAAACACCGCCTGCCCCACCTCAACTCTTAAGCCCACCACTGCTCTGAGCATGGGAGGTGCTACTTGTCTCCCGATCCCGCCCCTTTCCCAAATCTGAAGCAGCTGGCCCTATAATCCTCCTCCCTATTGCCCCCCGCCCTTTCCTCCCGGTTTCAGGGTCCTATTTCTCCTGTGCTCACCTCCACCTCCATCCTGTAAGCGCCCCTGCTCCATCTGTTTTCCATCTACCAGGAATTTGTCTTTACTTTCCCCCAGTGCACTTATGTAGTTATTTTTCATACTGAAATGTGCCTTTCCTGTCATTTACAAGGATTTTTGGTAGAAAGGGAGAAATGTGTTCAGTCTGCCATCTTGACTCAATCTCTATGTAAGCTTCCCTTGTAAGTAAGTGTGTGAGCTCAGTGGTGTGTGACTCTTGGAGTCCACATGGACTTTAGCCCACCAGGCTGCTCTGTCAATGGAATTTTCCAGGCAAGAATACTGGAGTCAGTTGCCATTTCAGACTCCCTTCCCGACCAAGGTTTGGAACTCCTGCATTAGCTGACAGATTCTTTACCACTTGAACTTGATTTCTTAAGTCCCTTTTCTTTTACTTTTACTCTGTTGCAAATGAATTTCCTCCACAATGTTAACATTGTGGAAATTTTGGAAAATTGATATGAAGAAAATAATCAGCTGCAATTCTAGCTCTCATTCTCTAGGGTTACCAGCCATATACTACCACTCATTATTTGTTTTGTCAGTTTTTCTAGGCTCTTACAAAAGTAGGATCACTTTGCATAGGCAAGTTAATGCCCTGTTTTTTTCTTATTGATTATGCATTTTCTTAAAATATTAAGTATTCTGTAAACTATTATTTCTCTTATTCACTCATCAAATATTTATTGAGCACCTATTGCATGTATGGCCTTTGGTCCATGAAATTCAGTTTTACAGGGGCCACAATTTAATTTCTCCCATTACTGAATATTGGGATTATGTTTCTACAATAGCTGGTAATTTAGTCTGTTTATCAGAAAAGAGAGCTTCAGGAAAAAATAAGTTTATAAGAACCAATTAGATAAAATGATGGAGAATCAATGAAGAATTATTCTTTAAGGAATGCTGGAATTATTCTTTAAAAATTATAGGAAAATTTTATACTAAATTTATTCTAATATCAATAGATTTATTAAAATGTAAAATGCAACAAAATAAACAACTCAAAACCAACTAAACAAACTCAATATTTAGTGATTATTAAATACATACAATATCTGTATCAAGTGATAGATTGAATGTTAACAAAGCAATGAAGCTTAAAATAATTACTAAAAAGGAAAGGTAAATAAAAGTTTGATTCAATTATCAAAGTATAAAATATTAATATCATCAATTATGAAAAAAATTCATATCTAAAACTGATGCAAATAAAAGTTCATACAATCTTTTCTAATAGAAAGCAAATTTCAGATATGCTTTAGTTCATGGGAGAGTATATTTCTGGTTAACTTCTATTCTTTGGAGTCCCAACCAAAAATTAAAGGGATTTGCCAGGGCTCTGGATTCCATTATCCTTAGCTTCAACAGAGTGTCATAACCTCTTCTGAGATAAGCCTTTCAGCAGTTCCCTCTAGAATGGTTAAACTTCCTCGGTGGAAAAACAGCCACCAAAGTCTCTGTCTCTTGGACTTGCTGTCCTCCTTATCTTGGTTGGGAAATTATTTACTATCATTTTACTTTTCATATCAACTATTTACAATAGTTCCACACTGGAAATCACCCAAATTTCCATCAATGGTAGATGGCATATTTTGTGGTATATCCATTCATATAATGGACTATCATACAGGATTGAGAATTAGTAAACTACAACTGCATGCAACAATTTGAATGACTCTCACAAATATGTTGTCAAAAAGAAGAAACAAAAAGGCACACATTTTATTTCCAATTTATTCAAATTTCAAAAATCAATAGTCTATTGTCCTAAAGTTTAAAAAAAACAGTTATTCTTTCAAGGATGTTTTCAAAATAGATGATAACAATTCACATTTCACTGGTAATTGATGAAAGAACACATGGAGGCTTTTAAAAATGTATCCTCCTTTCCACTTTTATTAATGACTTTTAAGAGTCTTATTGAGGTAAAATGACCTACAATAAACTTTCTTTTTTTTTAAACTTTCATTTTTAAAGTGTACAATTTGATGAGTTTGACACCGGCATACATCCATGAAACCATCCCCACAGTCATGATAGTGAACAAATACAAATCCTTAACTTTCCTCATGCCCCCTTGTTTTTCCCACCATCCCACACTTACTTACTGCCTCCTCTGCTTATCTGCTTGCTGTCACTGTAGACTGAATTTCATTTTCTACAATTTTTAAAATTTGTATGGGGATACAGTTGTTTTGCAATGTTGTTAGTTTCTACTGTACAGCAAAGCAAATCAGCTATTCATATACAGATATGCCCTCTTTTTTGGATTTCCTTCCCATTTAGGTCACCACAGACCACTGAGTGGAGTTCCCTGACTTATACAGTAGGTTGTCATTAGTTATCTATTTTACATATAGTATCAATAGTTATATATGTCAATCTCAATCTCCCAATTCATCCCAGCCCCCTTTCTCCCCTTTGGTATCCATACATTTGTTCTCTATATCTGTATATCTATTTCTGTTTTGCAAATAAAATGATCTATACCATTTTTCTTGATTTCACATATATGCATTAATATGTTTTTTTCTTTTTGACTTACTTCACTCTGTATGACAGTCTCTAGGTCTATCCACGTCTCTACAAATGATCCAGTTTCATTCTGTTTTAGGACTGCATAACATTTGACACGATGGAGATATATTTGAACATGTGTATATGGCAAGAATAATTCATAAGGATGATAAGCAGCAAAATGTGCTGAATTGTAACACGTTGCAGCCTAGCATTCAATCACACTTTTTCTGGTAATAATATGTCCTTCTTCCTCTTGGGCACAACCTAAATCTGACCTTTCAGAGCACTGAAATACTGTCTAAGTGATTGCTTTATGACTAGGTATCCAACCTAGTCAGAGTCAATGAGGCACAATGATACTTTTGCATAAACTGCTGGGTGTGAAGTAAATGATCTTGTCCACTGAACATGAGTCAACCTGAGAGGATATGAAGACGGAGCTGCTCTATTCACCCTACCATGGTCTGGAGACTGAGGACAAAGCTGCACAAGGAAGAGATCACAGCTAAGCTAAGCAAAAGAGGGAAACTGTTGCCCTAATGACACATTCTGTACCTACAGGTGGTCATGGCCACTGATCTCCCAATATTCATCCCACTCTAAAACTTTACCCTAAGCTATTCCTGGTAATGCTACTACCCCTGCAAGTGGTTGGCTTAGCATTTGGCATACAATCTAATCTTGGCCAATCAAACATGATGAGGTACTTCTGAGAAAAAATAAATTATTCTTAAGAGTAACAGAAAATTGTGTTTCCTTTTCTTCTTTAGGACAATGCTATTTCTGTATATGTCCGTTGGAATCTATAATCAGCCTGGGGACAAAACCAGGACATTGAAAACGGCCTAGGAGGAAATGAAAATACTCTGAGCTCTTTGTCATTTCGTTCCAGGATCATCCCATTCCTGGAGTCCTAGTTCTGACTCCAAGTTATCAGATTAGAAGCTTTTTATAGGTAAAGCAATTTGACTCTGGGTTTTATTAAAAACAATATTGAAATGGAAGGTATCTGAAATGGCAGAGTCTGTTTAATAAATGTATGTGCATCAGTGTTTTACACATAAAAATACACTCATACATAAAAAATAGTAAGTCTTATGTAGGGTTAAGAATAAATAAAACTTGAAGGTAGAAGTTAAATTTAAAATATGCTAACTATTAGAGGAACGCTGGGCTGGAAGAAGCACAAGCTGGAATCAAGATTGCTGGGAGAAATATCAATAACCTCAGATATGCAGATGACACTACCTTTATGGCAGAAAGTGAAGAGGAACTAAAAAGCCTCTTGATGAAAGTGAAAGAGGAGAGTGAAAAGGTTGGCTTGAAGCTCAACATTCGGAAAACAAAGATCCCATCACTTCATGGGAAATAGATGGAAAAACAGTGGAAACAGTGTCAGACTTTATTTTTTTGGGCTCCAAAATCACTGCGGATGCTGACTGTAGCCATGAAATTAAAAGGCGCTTACTCCTTGAAAGGAAAGTGATGACCAACCTAGATAGTATATTAAAAAGCAGAGACATTACTTTGCCAACCAAGGTCCGTCTAGTCAAGGCTATGGTTTTTCCCGTGGTCACGTACGGATGTGAGAGTTGGACTGTGAAGAAAACTGATCACCGAAGAATTGATGCTTTTGAACTGTGGTGTTGGAGAAGACTCTTGAGAGTCCCTTGGACTGCAAGGAGATCTAACCTTTCCATTCTAAAGGAGATCAATCCTGGGTGTTCATTGGAAGGACTGATGCTAAAGCTGAAACTGCAATACTTTGGCCACCTCATGCGACGAGTTGACTCACTGGAAAAGACTCTGATGCTGGGAAGGGTTGGGGGCGGGAGGAGAAGGGGACGACCGAGAATGAGATGGCTGGATGGCATCACCGACTCTGCGGACATGAGTTTGAGTGAACTCCGGGAGTTGGTGATGGACAGGGAGGCCTGGCCTGCTGTGATTCATGGGGTCGCAGAGAGTCGGACACGACTGAGCGACTGAACTGAACTGAACTGAACTATTAGCATGAAATTAAAAGACGCTTACTCCTTGGAAGGAAAGTTATGACCAACCTAGATAGTATATTAAAAAGCAGAGACATTACCTTTCCAACAAAGGTGTGTCTAGTCAAGGCTATGGTTTTTCCAGTGGTCATGTATGGATGTGAGAGTTGGACTGTGAAGAAAGCTGATCGCCGAAGAATTGATGCTTTTGAACTGTGGTGTTGGAGAAGACTCTTGAGAGTCCCTTGGACTGCAAGGAGATCTAACCTTTCCATTCTAAAGGAGATCAATCCTGGGTGTTCATTGGAAGGACTGATGCTAAAGCTGAAACTGCAATACTTTGGCCACCTCATGCGACGAGTTGACTCACTGGAAAAGACTCTGATGCTGGGAAGGGTTGGGGGCGGGAGGAGAAGGGGACGACCGAGAATGAGATGGCTGGATGGCATCACCGACTCTGCGGACATGAGTTTGAGTGAACTCCGGGAGTTGGTGATGGACAGGGAGGCCTGGCCTGCTGTGATTCATGGGGTCGCAGAGAGTCGGACACGACTGAGCGACTGAACTGAACTGAACTGAACTATTAGCATGAAATTAAAAGACGCTTACTCCTTGGAAGGAAAGTTATGACCAACCTAGATAGTATATTAAAAAGCAGAGACATTACCTTTCCAACAAAGGTGTGTCTAGTCAAGGCTATGGTTTTTCCAGTGGTCATGTATGGATGTGAGAGTTGGACTGTGAAGAAAGCTGATCGCCGAAGAATTGATGCTTTTGAACTCTGGTGTTGGAGAAGACTCTTGAGAGTCCCTTGGACTGCAAGGAGATCCAACCAGTCCATTCTAAAGGAAATCAGTCCTGGGTGTTCATTGGAAGGACTGATGGTAAAGCTGAAACTCCAATACTTTGGCCACCTCATGTGACGAGTTGACTCACTGTAAAAGACTCTGATGCTGGGAAGGATTGGGGGAGGGAGGAGAAGGGGACGACAGAGAATGAGATGGCTGGATGGTATCACTGACTCGATGGACATGAGTATGAGTGAACTCCAGGAGTTGGTGATAGACAGGAAGGCCTGGCGTGCTGTGATTCATGGGGTCGCAAAGAGTCGGACATGACTGAGCGACTGAACTATTAGCATGTAACTTTATATTTGTTGAGTGGCTTAAGGAAATTTGTTTTTTTTCACAATTATTTAATCTTACCCTAAGTTATTACTTGTTTTGTGATATTTATATTAGAAATCAGAAGGAGTCTTCATCTCTATATGTCCCCTCAACAGCAAGAGCTATTGTATATGGTCTCTGTCACCTCCTCTTTTTTTTTTTTATATTTACTTATTTTAATTGGAGGCTAATTACTTTACAATATCCTCTTGGTTTTGCCATACATTGACATGACTCCGCCATGGGTGTACATGTGATCCCCATCCTGAACCCCCCTCCCACCTCCCTCCCCATCCCATCCCTCTGGGTCATCCCAGTGCACCAGCCCCGAGCATCCTGTATCATGCATCGAACCTGGACTGGCGATTCACTTCACATATGATAATATAAATATTTCAATGCCATTCTCCCAAATCAACCCACCCTCGCCCTCTCCCACAGAGTCCAAAAGACTGTTCTATACATCTGTATTTATTTGCTGCCTCGAGTACAGGGTTATCGTTACCATCTTTCTAAATTCCATATATATGTTTTAGTATACTGTATTGGTGTTTTTCTTCATGGCTTACTTCATGTTGTATAATAGGCTCCAGTTTCACCCAACTCATTAGAACTGATTCAAATGCATTCTTTGTAATTGCTGAGTAATACTCCATTGTGTATATGTACCACAGCTTTCTTATCCATGTGTCTGCAGATGGACATCTAGGTTGCTTCCATGTCCTGGCTACCATAAACAGTGTTGCGATGAACATTGGAGTACGTGTCTCTCTTTTAATTCTGGTTTCCTCAATGTGTATGTCCAGGAGTGGGATTGCTGGGTCATATGGCAATTCTATTTCAAGTTTTTTTAAGGAATCTCCACACTGTTCTCCATAGTGACTGTACTACTTTGCATTCCCACCAACAGTGTAAGAGGGTTCCTTTTTCTCCACACCATCTCCAGCATTTATTGCTTGTAGAATTTTGGATAGCAGGCATTCTGACTGGCATGAAATGGTACCTGATTGTGAGTTGGATTTGCATTTCTCTGATTATGAGTGATGTTGAGCATTTTTTCATGTGTTTGTTAGCCATCTGTATGTCTTCTTTGGAGAAATGTCTGTTTAGTTCTTTGGCCCATTTTTTGATTGGGTCATTTATTTTTCTGGAATTGAGCTGCAGGAGTTGCTTGTATATTTTTGAGATTAATTCTTTTTCAGTTGCTTCATTTGCTATTATTTTCTCCCATTCTGAAGGCTGTCTTTTCACCATACTTATAGTTTCCTTTGCGGTGCAGAAGCTTTTAATTTTAATTAGGTCCCATTTTTTTTTATTTTTGCTTTTATTTCCAATATTCTGGGAGGTGGGTCATGGAGGATCCTGCTGTGATTTAACACTCGTTTTGCCTATGTTCTCCTCTAGGAGTTTTATAGTTTCTGGTCATATATTTAGATCTTTAATCCATTTTGAGTTTATTTTTGTGTGGTGTTAGGGAGTGTTCTAGTTACATTCTTTTACAAGTGGTTGACCAGTTTTCACAGCACCACTTGTTAAAGAGATTGTCTTTTTTCCATTGGATATTCTTGCTTTCTTTGTCAGAGATAAGGTGTCCATAGGTGCATGGATTTATCTCTTGGCTTTCTATTTTGTTCCATTGATCTATATTTCTGTCTTTATGCCAGTACCATACTGTCTTGATGGCTGTGGCTTTGTAGTAGAGCCTGACGTCTGGCAGTTTGATTCCCCCAGTTCCATTCTTCTTTCTCAAGATTGCTTTGGCTATTTGAGGCTTTTTGTATTTCCATACAAATTGTGAAATTATTTGTTCTAGCTCTGTGAAAAATACCATTGGTAGCTTGATAGGGATTGCATTGAACCTATAAATTACTTTGGGTAATATACTCATTTTCACAATATTTATTCTTCCATCCATGAACACAGTATATTTCTCTATCTATTAGTGTCCTCTTTGATTTCTTTCACGAGTGTTTTATAGTTTTCTATATACAGGTCTTTTGTTTCTTTAGGTAGGTATATTCCTAAGTATTATATTCTTTTCATTGCAATGGTGAATGGAATTGTTTCCTTAATTTCTCTTTCTATTTTCTCATTCTTAGTGTATAGGAATGCAAGGGATTTCTCTGTGTTGATTTTATACCCTGCAACTTTATTATATTCATTGATTAGCTCTAGTAATTTTCTGTGGAGTCTTTAGGGTTTTCAATGCAGATCATGCCATCTGCAAAGAGAGAGAGCTTTACTTCTTCTTTTCCAATTTGGATTCCTTTTATGTCTTTTTCTGCTCTGAAATCTGTGGCGAAAACTTCCAAAACTATGTTGAATAATAGTGGTGAGAGTGGGCACCTTTGTCTTGTTCCTGACTTTAGGAGAAATGCTTTCAAGTTTTCACCATTGAGGTTGATGTTTGCTGTGGGTTTGTCATATATAGCTTTTATTATGCTGAGGAATATTCCTTCTATTCCCACCTTCTGAAGGGTTTTGATCATAAAGCGATGTTGAATTTTGTGAAAGGCTTTCTCTGCATCTATTGAGATAATCATATTGTTTT
Organism: Moschus berezovskii; assembly: GCF_049115385.1. NCBI lineage: Eukaryota > Metazoa > Chordata > Mammalia > Artiodactyla > Moschidae > Moschus > Moschus berezovskii. Next base: position 47,753,305 of record NC_142488.1, on the reverse strand, counting down.
TATTTTTCATTTTGTTAATGTGGTGTATTGCATTGATTGATTAGCGGATATTGAAGAATCCTTGCATCCCTGGGATAAAGTCCACTTGGTCATGATGTATGATCTTTTTAATGTGTTGTTGGATTCTGATTGCTAGAATTTTGTTAAGGATTTTTGCATCTATGATCATCAGTTATATTGGCCTGTAGTTTTCTTTTTAGGGGGGGCATCTTTGTCAGGTTTTGGTTTTAGGGTGATGGTGGCCTCATAGAATGAGTCTGGAAGTTTTCCTTCTGAAATTTTATGAAAGAGTATGAGTAGGATAGCTGTTATCTCTTCTCTAAATTTTCAGTAGAATTCAGCTGTGAAGCCGTGTGCAGCTGGGCTTTTGTTTGCTGGAAGATTTCTGATTACAGTTTCAATTTCCACGTTTGTGATGGGTCTATTAAGATTTTCTATTTCTTCCTGGTTCAGTTTTGGAAGGTTGTACTTTTCTAAGAATTTGTCCATTTCTTCCAAGGTGTCCATTTTATTGGCATACAATTGCTGATAGTAGTCTCTTATGATCCTTTGTATTTCTGTGTTGTCTGTTGTGATCTCTTCATTTTCATTTCTAATGTTATTGATTTTGTTTTTCTCCCTTTGTTTCTTGATGAGTCTGGCTAGTGGTTTGTCAATTTTATTTACCTTCTCAAAGAACCAGCTTTTGGCTCTGTTGATTTTTGCTATGGTCTCTTTTGTTTCTTTTGCATTTATTTCTGCCGTAATTTTTAAGATTTCTTTCCTTCTACTAACCCTGCTGTTCTTCATTTCTTCCTTTTCTAGTTGCTTTTGGTGTAGAGTTAGGTTATTTTGTTGACTTTTTCCTTATTTCTTGAGGTATGCCTGTATTGCTATGAACCTTTCCCTTAGAACTGCTTTTATAGTGTCCCAGATGTTTTGCATTGTTGTGTTTTTATCTTCATTCTTTTCTATGCATATTTTGATTTCTTTTTTGATTTCTTCTATGATTTGTTGGTTATTCAGCAGCGTGTTGTTCAGCCTTCATACGTTGGCATTTTTAATAGTTTTTCTCCTGTAATTGAGATCTAATCTTACTGCATTGTGGTCAGAAAAGATGCTTGGGATGATTTCATTTTTTTTTGAATTTTCCAGGGCTCAGGATGTGATCTGTCTTGGAGAAGGTTCTGTGTACGCTTGAGAAGCATGTGAAATTCATTGTTGTGGGGTGAAAAGTCCTATAGATGTCAATTAGGTCTAACTGGTCTTTTGTTTCATTTGACGTTTGTGTTTCCTTGTTAATTTTCTGTTTAGTTGATCTATCCATAGGTGTGAGTGGGGTATTAAAGTTTCCCACTATCATTGTGTTATTGTTAATTTCCCCTTTCATACTTGTTAGCATTTATCTTACATATTGTGGTGCCCATATATTGGGTGGATATATATTTATAATTGTTATATCTTCTCCTTGGATTGATCATTTGATCATTATGTAGTGTTCTTCTTTGTCTCTTTTCATAGCCTCTGTTTTAAAGTCTATTTTATCTGATATGAGTATTTCTATTCCTGCTTTATTTTGTTCCCTATTTGCGTGGAATATCTATTTCCAGGCCATCACTTTCAGTCTGTATGTGTCCCTTCTTTTGAAGTGGGTCTCTTGTAGACAACATATATAGGGGTCTTGCTTTTGTATCCATTCAGCCAGGATTTGTCTTTTGGTTGGGGCATTCAACCCATTTACATTTAAGGTAATTATTGATAAGTATGATCACTTTGCCATTTACTTTATTGTTTTGGGTTCGAGTTTATACACTCTTTCTGTCTTTCCTGTCTAGAGAAGTTCCTTTAGCACTTGTTGGAAAGTTGACTTGGTGATGCTGAATTCTCTCAGCTTTTGTTTGTCTGTAAAGCTTTTGATTACTTCTTCATATTTGAATGAGATCCTTGCTTGGTACAATAATCTGGGTTGTAGGTTATTTTCTTTCCACACTTTAAGTATGCCCTGCCATTCCCTCCTGGCCTGGAGAGTTTCTATTGAAAAATCAGCTGTTATCCTTATGGGAATCCCCTTGTGTTTGATTAGTTGTTTTTCCCTTGCTGCTTTTAATATTTGTTCTTTGTGTTTGATCTTTGTTAATTTGATCGATATATGTCTTGGCTTGTTTTGACTTGGGTTTATCCTGTTTGGGACTCTCTGGGTTTCTTGGACTTGGGTGATTATTTCCTTCCCCATTTTAGAGAAATTTTCAACTATTATCTCCTCAAGTATTTTCTCATTGTCTTTCTTTTTGTCTTCCTCTTCTGGGACGCCTATGATTCGAATGTTGGGGCGTTTATCATTGTCCCAGAGGTCTCTGATATTGTCTTCATTTGTTTTAATTCGTTTTTCTTTTTTTTCTGTCTGTTTCATTTATTTCTACCATTCTTTCTTCTAACTCACTTATCCTATCTTCTGCCTCCGTTATTCTACTGTTGGTTCCCTCCAGAGTGTTTTAGATCTCATCTATTGCATTATTCATTATACGTTGACTCTTTTTTATTTCTTCTAGATCCTTGTTAATCCTTTTTTGAATCTTTTCGATCCTTGTCTCCAGTTTATTTATCTGTAACTCAAATTTGTTTTCAAGATTTTGAATAATTTTCGCTATCATTATTTGGAATTATTTATCAGGTCGTTTCTCTATCTCTTTCTCTTTTGTTTGGGTTGGTAGGCATTTATCCTCTTCCTTTACTGGCTGGGTATTTCTCTGCCTCTTCATCTTGCTTATATTGCTGTGTTTGGGATGGCCTTTTCGTATTCTGGCAGTTTGTGGAGTTCTCTTTATTGTGGAGTTTCCTGACTGTGGGTGAGGTTGGACTGGTGGCTTGTCAAGGTTCCCTGGTTAGGGAAGCTTGTGTCAGTATTCTGGTGGGTGGAGCTGGATTTCTTCTCTCTGGAGTGCAATGAAGTGTCCAGTAATGAGTTATGCAATGTCAATGGGTTTGGAGTGACTTTTGGCAGCCTTTATATTGAAGTTCAGGGCTATTTTCCTGTGTTGCTGGAGAATTTGCATGGTATGTCTTGCTCTGGAACTTGTTGGTCCTTGGCTGGTGCCTGGTTTCAGTGTAGGTATGGAGGCATTTGATGAGCTCCTATCGATTAATGTTCCCTGGAGTCAGGAGTTCTCTGGTGTTCTCAGGATTTGGACTTAAGCCTCCTGCCTCTGGTTTTCAGTCTTATTCTTGCAGTAGCCTCGGACTTTTCCATTTGTAACTTCCAAGGCGGTTCGCTCTGTTTTAGGTTCTGTTTGCTGCTCTCTTCTGTTTCTAATTTCCGCCCTGCCACTAGGGGGCGGTGGTGGACACTTTTTAAGGCTCACATGTTCAGTCGTGCTATGGGGATGGAGGAACCCTGCAAACAAATAACACTGGAGACTGTGGGGAGTGCTGGCAGTGTCTTGGCCACATTGGGTTTTCCCCTAATCACGGCGTGTGTGCTGTCCCAGTCTACACTGCTCCGGCTCTAGGTTGCTCTACTGGGAACTGACCTAGGCGGGTCCTGGGTTGCATGCACTTCCCAGGTCTAAGCTGCTCAGTTTCAGGTACTCGGGTCCTCCACAAAGGCGCAGATTTGGTTGGGCCTGCGTTTTGTGCCCTTCCCTGGTCAGAGCAGCTCAGGTGAGCAGGTGTTTGGTGAGTGCAGTCACTGCAACTAATCGTCTTCCCAGTCCCTGCAGCTCGGTTTTCTGGGTGTACAACAGGCGCACCTTCTCAGGCGGATGTCGACCATCTAGAATCCCCAGAAGTCTTTATTAGCAATGAAGGCTGCTTGCAGTTAGGTATTGGATGCCTCTCTGGGCCACAATTGCCCCCTTCCGGCCCTGGAAGCCCTCCCCTGCTTGCCTCAGTGGGGATGGGAGATGAGCTGTCCATAGCCAGCTAGCTCTAGTCCACCCTTTGTTCTGTGAGTGGGTCTGGCAGAGTTTTAGGTTAGGGCTTTTCGCCTTTTCAAGGGGTAGCTATCCTACAGTCTGCTTTGCTATCTTAAGTTAGTTCCCTTAGATTGCCCTCAGGGCATTCAGGCCCGGTCCTTACTCTAAGCAACGCAGCCTGCGCCTCCCTGCCCAGCCCCAGCTTGCTAGTGGCGATTGCAGGCCTCTGTCCTGCTTCTCCGCTCTGAGTTACCGTTGGGCATGTAATCTGTGTTTGGTTACATTGTTTTAATTATTTATTTATTTTTCCTCCCAGTTATGTTGCCCTCTGAGGTTCCATGGCTCACCACAGACTGGCCAGTGAATGTTTCCTGGTATTTGGAAACCTCTCTCTTTTTAAGCCTCCCTTTCCAGAATGGATCTCCGTCCCTACCTCTTTGTCTCTCTTTTTATCTTTTATATTATATCCTACCTCCTTTCAAAGACAATGGGCTGCTTTTCTGGTTGCCTGATGTCCTCTGCCAACATTCAGAAGTTGTTTTGTGGAATTTACTCAGCGTTCAAATATTCTTTTGATGAAATTTTGGGGGAGAAAGTGGTCTCCCTATCCTATTCTCCACTATCTTCCTCCCTCTCTCAATGTAATTTATTTACTTACATGAATTATAATGTTTAAAATCTGCAAATTAGCTATATCTATTTATATCAGTGTAAGCAAACTTTACAAAATACTTCAAAACCTATTTTTCTAGACAAAGCAAAACAATTGGAATTTTACATTTCTTAAAAGTTATTTTCAGTGAATTTGACTTTTAACATTTACTTCATATGAGAAAATAAGTTTTATCTAGCTGTTAGATGTTCATTTATATATTATTGACATTTTTTCTTTTCATCATTTGACATAATAAATGACATGCTGAATAACTTTTGTATAATTAAATAAATACTATTTTTATTTAACTCTCAAAGCTCAAGTCATATCCAAGGATATAGAGGACAATATATAAAGGTCTTCAATGGCAGCCAATAGGCTCATATAGGTCACTTCTCAAGATATGACTTCAGAAAATGAGCAATGATTTGAAAGCCCTCCAATCACAACCATTATTTTTGCTAGTATTTTGTAACACTGATCTTGCATACACCTTGTATGTATGTTTCTATAAACTCAATGTCAATGTTGTTCATGCTATATCTGAGAAAACCCAGTGAGAGTAATTGAATTCTAAAGATTAAGATATTGTCAAATACAGTTGAGCTTTGGAAGGCCACAAACCATTCTAATAGCTAAGATTTTTTTTTCTCACCTCTCAAACAAAGAGTCAGTTTCTTCACCCTTGTGGGCAATATCATTCTGGTTGAGAATGCATGATCTAGAGCTTGCAGGGTAAAGCAAGGTGATTGGGTTGTATGTCAACTGTAATAGGAAGCTTTTGGAAAGTTTTAAGCAAGGTGATATAAACTCAATTATATTTTAAAAATTTCACTCCAGCTATTATTTTGAGAATTGAAAGGAAAGCAAAGAGATCTTCATTCCCAACACTCAATTTAATCAGGCTTAACCTTTTATATTCTACTCTAAACCCTTTAGTTACTGAGATAACACATTTCTCTCCCTAGCTGCCAAAGCATCAGGTCATATGCTTACTGCTTTTGTTTTCAGTTTGTTCTTCATCATTGGTTCTGGGAATTTTTCTCACAATCTTTAAAGTTCAGCTATAAATTTAAAAGGAGAACTGTCATATTTCATCCAAAATTTTAAAGTGATTTAATAGAACAGTTTTCCTCTACCTACACTTTTTTCTTTTTTTAAGCCTGTGGGTTCATTAGCCACTCTTTTAGTCAACTAGTTGTGCACTTCTCTTCCTTCATGATGGATACAAGAAGATTACAGAGGAGTCAGAGGAGTCATGCCTGTATTTTGTGAGAGCCCTCCTTCAATACCTACTGTTTTTTCTTTAATGAGTGAATTAGGTGGTTCATGGCTTATTTCAGAATCCTCTGAAATTAATATTAAAAATGACATTAAAGCCACACTGAAACATTAATTCTTTAAACTATAATCCATTGCAAATTATGCCCAGGTATGTTGTACAACATATTAATAGTACAAGGTAAGAAATGTTGGGTGAGATGGATGAAAGGGGTCAATAGGTACAAACTTCCAGTTATGTGTCACATCTTAAAAATTCTCATCACAAGAAATCTATGAATGATGATGAATATTAACTGGACTACTGTAATCATTTTGCAATATATGCAAAATCAAAATATTGCACACTTGAGACTAAATAACATTTTATGCCAATTATATACCTCAATAAAAAGAAATATTATTTTTCGAAAATAAAAATAATGTTATTTTTTCGGACCCTCATTCCCCTGACTTCACATACCCAATAACTTCTATAATTGGTGAGTTTGAGAGGATGGATATATGAGAAACCTTTTGAGTTGTTTCTTGTATTTATCTCTTTTAGGCACAATCTAATCGACTTTAAGACAGAGTAAATTTTGTAGGCAAGTGATACTTGTCCCTATCAGGGAGACTTGTTGTATCCAGCTTTGCCTGTGACTGGGTGAAGTATGAGGAAGTACTTGCGGCCTCAGATGTAAGCATGTCCTCCAAACCAGCTTTATCAATTATAAAGGAAATATTTTTACCTCCATTTGTGTCATTATTGTGCCTGTCCCCCAAATGGTTAAAAACTTGCAAGGAGAAAAGGGGCTTTGTTTATTGGTCTTTTGGAACCTCAGCCCAAACATTATGTTGAGCTGTGGAACAATTTCAACCTGCAAGGGAGGGAGAAACCATTATAGGTATGACATGGCCTGACATTATTTCTTCAAGATAAATAGAGGACCTGGAAAATTAGAGGATATATTGTCATCTCTAAGACATGAAAGGAAACTTTTGGTATTCCAAATATTTGTAGGTGCCTCCAGTAATAACCTGGAGGAAAGGGTTGGGAGATTCTGGCAGTATTCCTTTCAATGCAATGCATGCCCAAACCAAGGCTGATTGTGTGACTCCCATTAGTAATTAATCACTAGTACCATACCCACCTCCATTTTAACTCAGAAAGGAAAATATCATCTGGGCTTGGGGAAGGAGGATGGAATGTTATCTAGGCAATGCACTTAAAACAGTGCTACATTACTATAGGCATCTTTACTAACAAGAAAATTCAAGACCTGTCCGAAACCCGCCTCCTTTTGAAGAGTCAATTATGTTAAATATTTTACTAAATGATTTAAACCAATGATAAACTTTGTTGGGGGTACCTTCTGCCCATTATCATGAGAGCAACTATTAGTTCTTATCTGGTTACAACAGAAGGACTAGGGAACGTTCCAAGGAGGTGAAGCAAAAGTAGGAATATATACAGACTTTCTTGGACAGTTTCTAATTCTCGCTTCATCAGCATTATATACTAAATTTAAGGAAGGAAGAGCCCAAAGGCTTCATCTATTCTTTCACTTGGGAAATTGTGTGGCTCACGGATATCAGGAAACCTAGTATTGTAAGTGACACCTTTTATATTTCCCTTCAAGCAGATATCTTGTCTAAGGGCAAATCGGGCATGCTACACTATACTGTAAAATATAGCGAGATAGACCAATTTTGGGCTTTCCTGGTAGCTCAGTGGTAAAGAATCTCCTGCCAATGCAGGAGATGTGGGTTTGATTCCTGGGTTGGAAAGATCCCCTGGAGATGGAAATGGCAACCCATTCCAGTGTTCTTGTCTGGGAAACACCATGGACAGAGAATGCTGGTAGGCTATAGTACATGGGGTCTCAAAAGTGTCACACAACACTTAGCAACTAAACAATCATAAAAACAAGACAAATTTCACATTACACATAATGGTGCCAGACTGCTTTAAACATATCTGTTACCTGGATTATTGGAAAACTCACCAATTGATCTCATATGTTCAGTCTACACCCCATTACAGACTACTCTTAAGTGTTGCCACAACAAATAATGTTGAGACTTTGCTGAAAATAGCTGAATGGTTCCCCATGACACACAGTGTAAAAGTCAAATTCCATTCTTCTCCCAGATCCACATCACTTCTCTGAACTCACTTCCTTTATATTCTCTACCTTGCTCACTCAGTTCCAGCCATGTTGGTATTCTCAATATGGCTTGAACATGTCAGGCCTACTCTTGCCATGGGCCTCAGAACTTGTTGTCCCTCTTGCTGGATTGCTCCTTCCCTAGAAAACGACAGGGCAAGTTCTCTCAGTGCTTTCAGGTCTTAACTCAAAAACTGTGCTCTCAGTGAGGCTCTCTCTGGATCTATCCAATTTCAGCCTCCTCCCTGGAATTCCAGTTAACCCATTCTTTGCTTTATTTTTTCTTTCTTAACATTTATCAGTGTGAAAATACTTTATATTTTACTTTCTGTCTCTTGGCTACTGTCTGTCTGCTACACTACAATGAAAGGTCCATGAGGGTAAGATTACTTAATGTTTTTTATGACCATATCCTAAGCTCCTGTCTAGAAGACTGCCTGGCAGAGAGCCCCTCTGAAGTAAGTATTGGTGAGATGAAGATAAGGCAAATAAAATAAAAAGCAAATGGGGCTAAAGTAAGCCAAAGGAGGGCTAAGATACCAATGCAAATGCTTTCAGGGGACATCTGGGCATTTTATTAGAGTGAAGCAGGCCATCTGGGGGCATGGCCCACTCGAGAGAGTATTCTGAGTTTAAAATGGGCTGAGCCCTTCCTCAGAGTCAACTGCTTGTGTCCTTGTTGGAATGTGGGCCCTAACACTTGGTCTATTGTTTTGTTTTCTCAGGCAAGCCGGGAATGTGGGTTTTTGAAATGTGAAATCCCCCAAATGTCTACATAGTTAATTTTAAAATGGAGAATGGTGAAAACATGAAGATCAACCAAAATATGACAGTGGGCTGAAACTGGCCTAGGAGTGGCCTGCAGGTGTTTGCTAGACTGAAATATGTGATGTATGAAAGAAAACCTATGCCTGCTCTGGTGAGGTGGGCTTGTCTTGTGGAATTCTTGAGGCAAACAGCTTCAGATCATGTTGGGTGGAGAGAATGAACTGGAATTACCAACTTCTTTCCACTCTACGATGCTCCCTGCCTCCCCCTCTGCCTGCTATGCGTGGAGTTATTGGGCAGAAGAGAGACACCAGAATTGTTTCTTTGAGGGCAGTGAAGAGTGTGGAGTGGGAAAACCAGAGAGAGTTTTGAAGATTTTCCCACAGATGAACTGGGAGAAGGAAAGAAAGAGAGAAGGACAAAGACCCATGTATTGGGACACCATACCTCAGAGGGAATTTATTCGGAGTTACCAGACCCTCTTCCCACCAACCACCTATGTGGCACTATACAGTCAAAGGACTTAGTTATACAAAGTCACATCTCCCTGCTCAACTGTCCATGCCACCTCTCTCACCTGGAAATAGAGCTTCACACATTTCCAGCACAGTTCCCTGTGTGCTTGAAGTGGGCAAGACTAGTCAGGAGGTACCTGTGAAGGGTCAGTAGGCACTGGTTTTGTTGGGATATTGCCAGAATAGGGTTTCAGGAGGCAGCAGACCTCCATCTGGTGAAGCACAGGTTGGGGGATGGGGGCGGGATACCTGTGGTTTCAGGCAGGGCCTGAGAGAAGCATGGACAGTCAAGTACTCCCCATGCCCTGGAGAGAAATATTAAGCTCAATTCTTTGTTGCCTCTCCTGTAAGGAGGCAAGGCATAGCCCCGGAGGATGAAGAACAGTGAGATGAGTGCAATATCTGGGTCGAGCAAGTTTCTATTTTTCTGGATAAAATGCTTCCCAAATGCAAGGTGGTACATCTCTTATGTTCTGAGAACTCCACTAACTCATTCCTGAAAAAAAATCGTTTATTCAATGTAGGGGAAGTGAACCTAGAACTTCAGGTCTGAGATTTCTTGCTCCTGGGTACTCTGGAAACTACAAGGAAATTGTCCACAGTCCCTCTGCTATGGAGCACCATGCAGTGTGTTTAAGCTGAGGGTTGGGCTCTGCTCAGCAGGTGTGGCATGATGTCTCAGATATAATAAAAGTCTTTAAAGTATAAACTTGGTTCCTGCTTAACTCTTGAGACAGTCCTGTCAAAATTCCCCTCTAGGGAAGCTCCAATCCATGTGGTTTGTCTGTTGCAGCATCCTTAGTGCACAGAGCTAGGGAGGGCAACTTGGATACTGCCAGAGGGCCTAGTTTTCTTGGTCTTTCCATCTCTCATGGGCTCCACACCTCATACCCTTTGTTCTCTATTCTCACTCCCTCTGTCAGTCTTTCTTCTTAGAATTCCAACTTCCTCAGTGTCCGTTCCCTTCTGGAGTGTTCTTTAGCCTCTCCTTGGATCTCTGCCAACTTTGCCTTTCTCTCCCTTGCTCTGGACCTCTTCTAACCATCTTTGTGTCCCTCTTTACTCAATGTATCCTGTCTGTTTTCCTCTTAGCCCCAAGATTTCACTCTCCCTCTGTTATTCTTCACCCTCTTTCAGTTGGCTGCCTCCCACTCTTAGATCACCCTCCCCTTAGGAGCCTCTCCATTTCCAGTCCCTTCCCACATCCTTTTTTAAGCAGCCACCTTCCCTTTTCCTTTTCCCCACAGCCCATCTCTAGTTCATTCTCATCTCCTCTCCCTAGCCTAAACCAGCTAAGTCTTATTCTATTTTTATTTGACTGATTGTGTCACTGCTACTGCTAAGTCGTTTCAGTCGTGTCTGACTCTGTGTGATTCCATAGCCGGAAGCCCACCAGGCTCCCCCGTCCCTGGGATTCTCCTGGCAAGAACACTGGAGTGGATTTCCATTTCCTTCTGCAACGTGTGAAAGTGAAAAGTGGAAGTGAACTCGCTCAGTCATGTCCGACCCTTAGCGACCCAAGGACTGCAGCCTACCAGGCTCCTCCATCCATGGGATTTTCTAGGCAAGAGTACTGGAGTGGCTTGCCAGTGCCTTTTACTAGCTGCAATTTATTCACAGCCTGAATTTTGCAGCTGGTCCTTCCTTTCATGTTCCATCCACCAAACACACCCAACCTTTTCAACATGACAAATTCCTTACACACAGTGTGTCATGACCACATACATTTGTATTTCTTAGAACAAGACAATAGTTATGCTGGCAAAAATGTTGAATCAACATGAACCCTAAATCTTTCAATACACTGAAAAGTAACATTATCTTGCATGTCTACAAAGTACGCATTTGTTTTCACAAACGTGGCAAAGCTTATCCTGACAGTTAGGACTTTTTCACCAAATCATAGACAGAGATATGGAAATCATCATCAAACTTGATGAAATACACAGAGGGTTTGGCTTCCACTTGGTGAATGACCATTCCGATCCGTTTGGAGCCATCTTCTTTGGTATATTCCACATGTTTACCTATCAGACCATCTACAACTCCTCCTGGCTCCCTTTCTGTGAGAGGAGACTCACTGGACTCTGGCATGATACGGAGGTCTCCTTCTTTATAATCATCTAGAAGTTGGTACATGTACAAGACAGGGTCTTTCTCATAGGTAATATAAAACCAGGCTTTCATGATCGGTGCTTGGGCTAAGACCATTCCTCTCCATTCATCCTTAGAACCATGCTCATCCTCAAACATATGTTCCACAGCTTTACCAATTATGGTATTTGCAAGGTTTGCATCACTGACTTGAGTTGATGCCACTCTGTCAGAAAGAATTTTAAGAGACAAAACTCTTTCATCTCTGTGAAGTTCCAGTCCATAGACACAGTCAATTCCATCATATTTCACCAGATAAAGAGAAGGATTTATAGGCACCTGATCCAGAACAGTTCCTTTCCACTGAGTGATGGGTTCATCACCTTCCTTCCATCCATGTGAAATTCTGCAGCCCACAATGTTCCTGCGGGGCTGGGACGAAGGTCTGCCTCTCTGCTTCTTTTGGGAGGCTTTTTTCTTCATCATGTTTGCAGACCCAGTGGCCTTTCCTGCAACAGCCCTGGTTTGCTGCCCTTCGGCCTCCTGTGAGTTGGGGGTTTTCATCTCTGCAGGAGGAGGAGAGAAGATTAGAGAGGAACATTCAATATGCCATAAGGTGAAGTTCTGCCGACAGCGACGTCTCCATGTGCCCCGCGCCAGCGCCTAAAATTTCCCCATGAGCCTGGCAGTAATGCTGGCAATCCTGGCTGTGTGCCTGAAAGTGCTCTCCCTTCTAGGTTCCCTGAGGCTGTGGTGAAAGGTGGCAGCGGTGGCGGCGGCAGCGGCAGTGGCAGAGGCAGTGGTGCTGCCTGGGTTAGGAACTCTGCAGGAGGGGGCAGACTAGTCCTTGTTCAGAGACCTCAGCCTCCGTCACCGCCACTGGAGCCCACTCTGAATCCCCTGCAAAACCCCTACCCCTCACAGCCCTGACCCACATGCCCTCACTCACTGTCGTCCTGCTCAGAACACCCCAGTAGTCTGCTACTCGCACACCCGCTATCTACCTCCACTTGCTTTCGTAGCCCCCAGTGCCCTCGCCTCCCTGTGCTCATCTTCTATGTCTTGCCTGCTTCCTAACGCTATGCCCCTTTCCTATTGCCCATTGCACTCCCCCTTCCCACCGTCGCCTCACCCGGCGCCTGCCTCCAGCCCTTATCTCTGGCAGGAATCCATCCCATCCCCCTTCTCGGCCCTGGCGCCCACCAATGGCCTTTCCTTTCCTGGCGTCCACTGCCCGGATCTCTGACTTCACGTGTGCAAATCGGACACCTCGCAGCTTCTTTTGCGGTGAGTCTGTGTGCAAGCAAGATAGGCAGGGGATGAGCTGGGTTCTTGCAAGAGATGGGAGGGGCAGATTGTTTAGGGAGGAGCTAGTTCAAGAGGGCGGGGCTTGGGTAGGTGAGGAGGCAGTGGTGTCTTCAAAGCTATGTTCTGCCTCCTTGGTGGTGATGGTCCCCTCTTAGACATATGACTCCATCAGCTGCTAATGATGCTGTATTTTCCTCCCTCTTTCTGTACAGGACTGCGATCTTAATTTGTTCTTAATGAAGTTTGACCCCTTTTCTCCTCCATCCTATGCTGCCATCATCCCTTGCCTTGGCGGCACTCCAAGCTGCTCCTCTCCTTCCAAATTTAAACCTCTGGAAATGATAGGTGGCCCTTTCCTCTGCTGGTTCTTCTCAACTTCACCCCGTCAGACTCTCTAACTCTACCCCTCAGCTGCCCTTCTATAATATCTCTTCATTTTCCACAAATTCTTAACATTTTTTCAGACACACAAAATTCATGCAAAACATATATGGTACAGAAATCCTTTATATGCATACACATATTTATATGCATACATATTTTTCTGTGCATTTCTTATATTCATTTTCAAAGATACGTAATCTTAAATACACATATCTATTCAATCATATAACACATAGACATTTTTGGTATACAACTACACAGATATAATAAGAATTTCTCCAAAGCAGATGTAGCATCTTGTTTTGTTGGAGAAGTCTCGTGAGAGTTAGGAGATCAAACCTTTCAATCCTAAAGGAAATCAATATTGAATATTCGTTGGAAGGACTAATGCTGAAGCTCCAAATAAGTAGAATAGGCATTATATGATTTAAATAAAAGATTTTTAAATTGCTTTTATTTTTAAATTCACTTATTTATATTAATTCGAGTATAATTAGTTTACAGTATTTTGATGATTTTTTGCCACACATCAACATAAATCGGCCATGGGTATGCATGTGTCTCCCCAATCCTGAATTCCCTCACACCCCCTCCCCACCTTGTCTCTCTATGTTGTCCCAGAACATGGGTGCCCTGCTTCATGAATTGAACTCGCACTAGTCATCTATTTTACATACAGTAATATATATGTTTCAATAATATCCTTTCAAATTGGTCAGAATGGCCATCATTCAAATGTCTACAAACAATAAATTCTGGAGAGGGTGTGGAGACAAGGGAACCCTCTTATGCTGTTGGTAGGAATGCAAACTGGCACAGCCAGTTTCTATAGCCACACTATAGAAAATAATGTGGAGATTCCTTTAAAAATTGGAAATAGAACTGCCATATGACCTAGCAATCCCACTTCTGGGCATACACCCTGAGGAAACTAGAATTGAAAGAGACACATGTTCCCCAGTGTTCATCACAACACTGTTTACAATAGCTAGGACATGAAAACAACCTAGATGTCCATTGGCAGATGAATGGATAAGGAAATTGTGGTACATATACACCACAGAATATTGCACAGGTATAAAAAATGATGCATTTGAATCAGTTCTAATGAGGTGGATGAAACTGGAGCCTGTTACAGAGTGAAGTACAACAGAAAGAGAAACACCAATATGATATATTAATGCATATATATGGAATTTAGAAAGACTGTAACAACCCTATATGCAAGGCTGCAAAAAAGAAGCAGATATAAAGAACAAATTTTTGGACTCTGTGGGAGAAGGTGAGGGTGGGATGATTTGAGAGAATAGCATTGAAACATGTATAATACCATATGCAAAACAGATAATCAGTGCAATTTTGATGCATGAAGCAGGGCACTCAAAGCTGGTGCTCTGGGACAACCCAGAGGGATGGGGTGGGGAGGGAAGTGAGAGGGGATTTCAGGATGGAGGGACACATGGTGCACCCATGGCTGATTCATATTGATGTGTGGCAAAAACCACCACAATATTGTAAAGTAATTATCCTCCAATTAAATTAAATTAATTAATTAATTTTTTTAAGATTTGATACTACTGTTTTAAAACTGTGATAGAAAGAACAGTCTTTTCTGTTTTTTAATGTTCAGTTCAGTTCAGTCTCTCAGTCGTGTCCGACTCTCTGCGACCCCATGAATCACAGCACGCCAGGCCTCCCTGTCCATCACCAACTCCCGGAGTTCACTCAAACTCATGTCCACAGAGTCGGTGATGCCATCCAGCCATCTCATTCTCTGTCGTCCCCTTCTCCTCCCGCCCCCAACTTTTCCCAGCATCAGAGTCTTTTCCAGTGAGTCAACTCATCGTATGAGGTGACCAAAGTACTGCAGTTTCAGCTTTGGCATCAGTCCTTCCAATGAACACCCAGGATTGATCTCCTTTAGATGTTGGGGACCATTAAATGGGAAAATTTTTTTCCCATTTAACATTAGGTAGTGAAGTAATGTCAAATTCTGTTTCAGTGCTATTCTCTCAAATCATCCCACCCTCTCCTTCTTCTACTGAATCTAAAAGTCTCTTCTTTATGACTGTGTTTCCTTTGCTTCCCTGTATGTTGGACCGTAGGTACAATCTTTTTAAATTCCATAAATATGCTTTATTTGTCTTTCTATTCCTGACTCACTCAATGAACGTGAGTTTGACCAAGCTCTGGGAGATGGTGAAGGACAAGGAAGCCTGGCATGCTGCAGTCCATGGGGTCAAAAAGAGCTGGACACAACTGAGCAACTGAACAATAACAACAAAATGTTAAAGTTTCCAAGCTGAAAATAGCACATTATTTTTGCATGTGATTCCAATTTGTTATAGATCTTTTCTAGTTCTACATAAAGTGAAATTTATTTTTATCTTGTTTGTATTTTTTGTTTCTTATAGTTTTTTCTACAATATCCCATAATTCTTTAAAATGTCAATATTATTGTGTTATATAAGTAAGAAAGCAATCTCAAGCTCATTTTAAAAAGAAGTAATTTATCGGGTAATTATTTGAATAATCTAATAAGTGTTAGATTCAGTTCAGTTCAGTCACTCAGTCATGTCGGGCTCTTTGCAACCCCATGAACCGCAGCACACCAGGCCTCCCTATCCATCTCCAACTCCCGGAGTCCACACAAACCAATGTCCATTGTGTCAGTGATGCCATCCAACCATCTTATGCTCTGTCATCCCCTTCTCCTCCTGCCTCAATCTTTCCCAGCATCAAGGTCTTTTCAAATGAGTCAGCTCTTCACATCTGGTGGTCAAAGTATTGGAGTTTCAGCTTAAACATCAGTCCCTCCAATGAACACCCAGGACTGATTGTATCTGCTTGCAGTCCAAGGGACTCTCAAGAGTTTTCTCCAACACCACATTTCAAAATCATCAATTCTTCAGCACTCAGTTTTCCTAATAGTCCAACTCTCACATCCATACATGTCTACTAGAAAAACCATAGCCTTGACTAGGTGGACCTTTGTTGGAAGTGTCAGATTAGGCTTACTCTAAGTGTTCAGTTTCCCTAGAAATTTGGATGCAGAAGTCTTCACCCCCAGAACCACAGAATGTGAATTATTTGGAATTAGGGTCTTTGCAGTGGTATTTATAGTGAAATGGGATTGCCATGTAGGCTTTAAAGTAATATAACTTGTGTCCTTATAAGAACAGGAGATTAGAAATCATGGAAGAAAGACCATGTGAAGATAGAAAAGATGACCATCTCCAAAGCCAAAGGGAGAGGTTTCAGAAAAGAGTCAACCCAACCAACACTTTGATCTTGGACTCATAGCCTCCAGAACTGTGAAAAAAATAAATGTATGTTGTTTAAGTCACTGAATCTATAGTACTTTTTATGACAGCACTAGTAGGGCTTCCTTGGTGGCTCAGTAGTAAAGAATCCACTTGCCAAATCAGGAGATGCAGGATTGATCCCTGGATAAGGAAATGGCAACCCACTTCAGTATTCTTGCCTGAGAAGTCCCATGGACAGAAGAGCCTGTTGTTCTACAGTCCATAGCGTCTGAGCTTGTGGACTTTTTTTTAAATCAACATTTGGTTTCTTACAAAGCTACTTCTCTTGATGATGCGATGGCAGGAAAGTACTATTCAAGATAGCATAATTTTTTTTACACTACTTAGACTTCCAATAACTCAGCTTTTGTTTCAGTGAATGACACAATGGCTAGAAGTCACAAAGCCTTGAAGAGGGGGCCATTCTAGAGCTGTGCTTTGTGTATAACAGGAGATTAGAAATCTAATCTAATTTAAGCTGTGAAGAAAAGGTTGCATGTTTGAGATGATATTTTTTTTAACTCTAATGCATGAAAAAACAGGGCTAGTTGACTCCTTTATTCTAGCTATATGTATTACCTCTTCTTCCATCTGAACTCACATTGACCCACCCCAGTGTGGCTTGGGAAATGGGTTGTGCTATGGAGTGAATTGTGTCCCCTTTCCTCCAAATTCATATGTTTAGGCCCTAACTCCTGATGCGATGAAATTTGGAGATAGGGTCTCTAGGGTGATAATTTGAGTTAGGTCAGGTCATGTAAGTGGGACCCTTATAATAGGATTAATGACCTTATAAGAAGAGAAAGAGCCACCAGTGCTCTGTCTCTACAATTCAGGACACAGCAAGAGGGGAAGCCTTCTGCAAGCACCTTGATCTTAGACTTTCAGTCTCTAAAATTGTGACAAATGCATTTTTGTTATTTAAACCACCCAGCCTATGGCAATTTTTATGGCAGCCCAAGCAGAATAATACAGGTTGTGACCTTGGCAATGAGCCTTGATTAATTTTCTCTCCAGGTCAATAATGTAAAATGGAGTATTTCCTAGCATATCAATAAACAATGATGTCACAGCCATCCATGATTCTGGCCATTCAAACGTGAATTTCTGAGCCTAGGCAGAACAATGCTTGCTATATGGCAGCTATTGAGTTGCCACAATGAGCTGCTGCCAGTACTTATGGTGAACAAGGAATTAAAGATATGAATAATCAAACTGTATGATGCTGGCCCCAGATAGTGAGACAGTCAATTCCTATGCAGGTTGATAAGAAGTCCAGGGGTTCCCAAGGAGAGAGACGTCTGGAATTCTCAAGGAGAAGGAAAGGACAAATTTTTTTTTTTTTCCCTCTACATTCCTTAGTCTTAGTCACATAAAACATTTTTATCTTTAAGCCTGAAACTGATGATTACACAACAAACAAGTCAGTTTAAACTCTGTACTTTGTATATATCCTGGCTGAGGACAGTTTCTCATTCCTGGAAACCTTCTGGCTAATCCTGTTATCTTAAAATGTAAATTATGGTAGTGGATCTAGTAAGATCTTTACAAACTCCAGACATTATTTTGATTCACTGCAATAACAAAGTAAAAAGTATGAAACTCCCTTGCTAACACTAGAGGGGGGGCACTCTTTCTGCCCCCTTCTGATGGCTATTTCAGAAGCCTTCTCTATTTCTTTTATACTTAAAAAATTTATTACACAAAAGCTCTGAGCAATCAAGCCTTATCTCTGGCCCTGGATTGAATTCTCCTCCAGAGGCCAAGAATCCTGGCGTCTTTTGTGGTTCAGCAGCAACTTTTCAATAGCTGAGATACATACGAAAGGAATGATTTCAGTAAGCCCAGATTCTTGCATCTTCCAATATATAGAAACAGGCTAAATTATTAAACTTAGGATATCTGGTTTTCCTTAATTAACAGCAATTTTTTGATGTTCAGACTACCTGCTCCTTGCTGCAAACTTCTATATAACCTGATTCTTCCCTCCGCCTCCTTGGAACAGTTCTCTCAGGGTTACTTGAGATGCTGTCTTCTGGGCTTGAAGTCCTAAAATTTCCTACCAAATAAGACATAGCTCTCAAATTCTAGGTTGTGATTATTTTTTAAGTTGACAGTTTTGGTGACCACAAAGAGACACAGAGCAGATGTCTTTCCTCTGCTTGACTCTATGAGGATTCAGAGACTTGATACTGGCAGATGCCACTTTTGCCCATCTACCTGCATAGGGAGTCCAGACAGATTTGAGTGGGTCTCTTCTGGTTCTTGGATCTCCTGTATTTGTTGATGATTCAGAGTTTTATCTGATAGGGGAAAAGATTATCTTTGAAACTTTGTTTCAATAAGAGTTACCTTGGTTGCTGAGTTTAGACACTATTCAGGAAATCCTCAGTGTACCAGGCTTCTCCGTCCATGGGATTCTCCAGGCAAGAATACTGGAGTGGGTTACGGTTTCCTTCTCCAGCGGATCTTCCCAACCCAGGGATTGAACCCGGGTCTCCCGCATTGAAGGCAGACGCTTTAACCTCTGAGCCACCAGGGAACTAGAGCTGGGGACCCTTAATGTTAAAGCACTGGAAAGACTCAGTTTGGATACTGGGTAGTTAGCCTCTGTTTGTAATCTGGGAAGACTTTCTCAGTTAAACACTGAGTAAGATGGCACTGAGTTGTTAGGGGGGAGATTGACCTGTCATTTTTTCTTGAACTGGCTAGAGTTTGTCTTTAAAAAAACAAGCTCCGAAGAAGGGACTCTTTCCTTCTGACTGGCAACGGCTTTCTCAGGCAACTGAGAAACTTGCAGAAGTGATGGAGGCGAGACCTTATGTTGTGCAGCTTGTCCATATAGGGAAACCCATTCATTTAATTGCGGATACACATAAGAATTGGCCATTCTGCGATCTGAGCACCCATGGAAGAAACAACTCTGTGGCAAAACCGGAGAAGTTATGCTCCCACGCAGCACACACTGGCCCATCACAAGATCATCACTAGCTATTTTATCTTGACAAACTGATTTAAAAATGGGAAATAAATATTTCAAGATAAAAAAGAAAGGAATGGCAGATTGCCAACACCCCAGCTAGGTAAATGTATGTAAAAACCTTACAAGTGTTTATTTGATGGGAAATTGGAGAAAATCTCACCCTGAAAATTGAGGGGGTTCTTCCAATGCATACACAGTTCAGTCGCTCAGTCGTGTCCAACTCTTTGCGACCCCACGAATCACAGCAGGCCAGGCTTCCCTGTCCGACACTAGCTCCCGGAGTTCACTCAAACTCATGTCCATCGAGTTGGTGATGCCATCCAGCCATTTCATTCTCTGTCGTCCCTGTCGCCTCCTGCCTCCAATCCCTCCCAGCATCAGTCTTTTCCAGGGAGTCAACTCGTCACATGAGGTGGCCAAAGTATTGGAGTTTCAGTTTTAGCATCAGTCCTCCCAATGAACACCCAGGATTGATCTCCTTTAGAATGGACTGGTTGGATCTCCTTGAGGTCCAAGGGACTCTCAAGAGTCTTCTCCAGCACCACAGTTCAAAAGCATCGATTCTTCGGCAATCAGCTTTCTTCACAGTCCAACTCTCACATCCATACATGACCATGGGAAAAACCATAGCCTTGACTAGACGGACCTTGGTTGGCAAAGTAATGTCTCTGCTGTTTAATATGATATCTAGGTTGGTCATAACTTTCCTTCCAAGGAGTAAGAGTCTTTTAATTTCATGGCTGCAATCAGCATCTGCAGTGATTTTGGAGCCCCCCAAAATAAAATCTGACACTGTTTCCACTGTTTCCCCATCTATTTCCCATGAAGTGATGGGACCAGATGCCATGATCTTTGTTTTCTGAATGTTGAGCTTCAAGCCAGCCTTTTCACTCTCCTCTTTCACGTTCATCAAGAGGCTTTTGAGTTCCTCTTCACTTTCTGCCATAAGGGTGGTGTTATCTGCATATCTGAGGTTATTGGTATTTCTCCCAGCAATCTTGATTCCAGCTTGTGCTTCTTCCAGCCCAGCGTTCCTCATGATGTACTCTGCATATAAGTTAAATAAGCAGGGTGAAATATACAACCTTGAGGCACTCCCGGCTTGGTGAAACCTTAAACAATTGCCTACTGGGGAAAGGCCATATTTCCTTGTGTCTTTGAGATATGAATGTTCTACCCGATCTTCCTATGTTTAACTTTGTATGTGTTTTCAAAAACCTGGACTTGAAAGTAAAACTCTGGATTTATTTAGGTTACATCCCCTTTGTCTCTCTTATGGGGAAGTCTTTTGCATCTTAATGGTTTGAATTTCTGTTGAGACATATTATATTGGAGGCCAAATAGTGAAAACTTTTTAAAATTGGAAAAACTAACAAATTGGGGAATCTAGAGTGCTGTCACTGTAAACAGCTATTTATTGTTACCTATAAAACATAAGTCAAAATAAAGGTGAGAAAGCTATAGCAATTAATCTGAAAAATTCCATAGTTTTAAGACAGGACAGGAAAAATAGGCTTGGGAATCTTCGTGTTCTTTGCTTCCTCTCGGTGGGTCTCTCAGATGCTAATAATAGCATTCACTTCAGTTCAGTCAGTCAGTCTCGTATGACTCATTGTGACACCATGGACTGAAGCATGCCAGGCTTCCTTGTCCATCACCAACTCCCAGAGTCCACTCAAACTCATGTCCATTGAGTCGGTGATGCCATCCAAACATTTCATCCTGTCGTCCCCTTCTACTCCTGCCTTCAATATTTCCTAGCATCAGGATCTTTTCAAATGAGTCAGTTCTTCACATCAGGTGGCCAAAGAATTGGAGCTTCAGCTTCAGCACCAGTCCTTCCAATGAATATTCAGGACTGATTTCCTTGAGGGTGGACTAGTTGGATCTCCTTGCAGTCCAAGGGACTCTCAAGTGTCTTCTCCAGCACCACAGCTCAAAAGCATCAATTCTTCAGTGTTCAGCTTTCTTTATAGTCCAACTTTCACATCCATACATGACTACTGGAAAAACCATAGCCTTGACTAGATGGAGCTTTGTTGAAAAAGTAATGTCTCTGCTTTTTAATATTCTGCCTAGGTTTGTCATAACTCTCTTTTCAAGGAGTAAGTGTCTTTTAATTTCATGGCTACAATCACCATCTACAGAGATTTTGGAGTGAGAAAGATAAAGTCTGACACTGTTTCCCCATCTATTTCCCATGAAGTGATGGGACCGGATGCCATGATCTTAGTTTTTTGAATGTTGAGCTTTAAGCCAACTTTTTCACTCTCCTCTTTCACGTTCATCAAGTGGTTTTTAGTTCTTCTTCACTTTCTGCCATTAGGGTAGTGTCATCTACATATCTGAGGTTATTGATATTTCTCCCAGCAGTCTTGATTCCAGCTTGTGCTTCTTCCAGCCCAGCGTTCCTCATGATGTACTGTGCATATAAGTTAAATAAGCAGGGTGACAATATGTAGCCTTGACATACTCCTTTTCCTATTTGGAACCAGTCTGTTGTTCCATGTCCAGTTCTAACATTTGCTTCTTGACGCGCATACAGGTTCCTCAAGAGGCAAGTCAGGTGGTCTGATATTCCCATCTCTTTCAGAATTTTCCACAGTTTATTGTGATCCACACAGTCAAAGGGTTTGGCATAGTCAATGAAGCAGAAATAGATGTTTTTCTGGAACTCTCTTCCTTTTTTGATGATCCAGGGGATGTTGAAAATTTGATCTCTGGTTCCTCTGCCTTTTCTAAAACCAGCTTGGCAAATAGATGGGGACATAATGGAAACAGTGACATACTTTATTTTATTCAGCTCCAAAATCACTGTGGATGGTGAATGCAGCCATGAAATTGAGACACTTGCTCCTTTGATGTAACGCTATGACAAACCTAGACAGCTATTGAAAAGCAGAGACATTACTGACAAAGGCCCACCTAAGTCAAAGTTACAGCTTTTCCAGTAGTCTTGTATGGATGTGAGAGTTGGACCATAAAGAAGGTTGAGAACTGAAGAATTGATGTTTTTGAACTGTGATGTTGGAGAATACTCTTGAGAGTTCCTTGGACTGCAAGTATATCAAATCAGTCAATCCTAAAGGAAAGCAGTCCTGAATATTCATTGGAATTTCTGATAGTAAAGCTGGAGGTCCAATACTATGGCCACCTGATGAGAAGAACTGACTCATTTGAAAAGACCCTGATGCTGGGAATGATTGAAGGCAGAAGGAGAAGGGGATTATAGGGGATGAGATGGTTGGATGAAATCACTAACTCAAGGGATGTAAGTTTGAAAAAGCTCTGGGAGTTTGTAATGAACAGGGAATCCTGGAGTGCTGCAGTACATGGGGTCACAAAGAGTCAGACACGACTGAGCAACTGAACTGAACTGTTTTCACTGATTCCTTATTTGCCATGAAGTGATGAGACAGAATACCATGATTTTAAGTTTTTTGAATGTTGAGTTTTGAGCCAACTTTTTACTCTCCTTTTTTGCCTTCATTTAGAGGATCTTTAGTTCTTCTTCACTTTCTTCCATAAGGGTGGTGTTACCTGCATATCTGATGTTATTGATACTTTTCCTGGCAATCTTGATTCTAGCTTGTATTACATCCAGGCCAGCATTTTGAATGATGTACTCTGCATATAAATTTAAAAAGTAGTGTGATAATATACAGCCATGATCTATTCCTTTCCCAATTTGGAGCCAGTTGGTTCCATGTCTGGTTCTAACTGTTGCTTGTTGACCTGCATACAGGTTCCTCAGGAGGCAGGTAAGGTGGTCCAATCTCTTTAAGAATTTTCCACAGTGTTGTGATCCTCATGGCTAAAGGCTTGAGTGTAGTCAATAAAGCAGAAGTAGATGTTTTTCTGGAATTCTCTTTCATTTTCCATGATTCACTGGATGTTGGCAATTTGATCTCTGGTTATTCTGCCTTTTCAAAATCCAGCTTGTACATCTGGAAGTTCTCAGTTCACATACTGTTAAAGCCTAGCTTGAAGTATTTTGAGGTTTTCCTTGCTAGCATGTGAAGTGAGTGCATTTGTACAGTAGTTTGAATATTTTTGGCATTGTCCTTATTCTGTACTGGAATGAAAACTGCCCTTTTCCAATCTTGTGGCCACTGTTGAGTTTTCCAAATTTGTTGGCATATTGTTTGCAGCACTTTAACAACATCGCCTTTTAGGATTTGAAATAGTTCAGTTGCATTTCCATCACATCCACTAGCTTTGTTCATAGTGATGCTTCCTAAGGCCCTCTCGACTTCATACTCCAGGATATCTAGCTCTAGGTGAATGATCACACCATCTATCCAGCTACTATATGATACAGCTACCATGTTCTTGATATTTATCCAAATAATACATAAACAATTATTTGAAAAGATACATTTCTCCTTGATGTTTTTTTCAGAAATATTTAGAATAGCCAAGATAGGAAAAGCGCCTATGTGTCCATAAATGATGAATGGACAATGGTGTTGTAAATATGTACAATTGAATAGTGTTGAAATATTGAATACAACTGAATAATAAGGAAATATTGAGATTTATAGCAAAATGGATTGATCTTGAAGTAAAATGTGTCAGATGGGAAAAACAATTAATGATTTCACTGATACGTGGAACATAACAATCAAACAAGGACAAAAGCAAAATAAGTGAACAACCCAAACAAAAACAAACACATATTTAAAGAAAGGAGGAAAACCTCTGGGACACTGTAAAAGCAGTGCTAATGGGGAAGTTCATAGCAATACAGGCACACCTCAAGAAACAAGAAAAAAAGTTAACTAAATAACCTAACTCTACATCTAAAGAAACTAGAAAAGGAAGAAATGAAGAACCCCAGGGTTAGTAGAAGGAAAGAAATTGTAAAAATTAGGGCAGAGATAAATGCAAAAGAAACAAAGGAGAACATAGCAAAAATCAACAAAGCCAAAAGCTGGTTCTTTGAGAAGGTAAATAAAATTGACAAACCACTAGCCAGACTCATCAAGAAACAAAGGAAGAAGAAACAAATCAATAAAATTAGAAATGAAAATGGAGAGATCACAACAGACAACACAGAAATACAAAGGATTATTAGAGAATACTATCAGCAATTATATGGCAATAAAATGAATAACTTGGAAGAAATGGACAAATTCCTAGAAAAGTACAACTTTCCAAAACTGAACTAGGAAGAAATAGAAAATCTGAAGAGACCCATCACAAGTATGAAACTAGAGGATGTAATCAGAAATCTTCCAGCAAACAAAAGCCCGGGTCCAGACGGCTTCACAGCTGAATTCTACCAAAAATGTAGAGAAGAGCTAACACCTATTCTACTCAAACTCTTCCAGAAAATAGCTGAGGAAGGGAAACTTCCAAACTCATTCTATGAGGCCACCATCACCCTAATCCCAAAACCTGGTAAAGACCCCACAAAAAAAGAAAACTACAGGCCAATATCACTGATGAACATAGATGCAAAAATCCTGAACAAAATTCTAGCAATCAGAATCCAACAACACATTAAGACGATCATACATCATGACCAAGTGGGCTTTATCCCAGGAATGCAAGGATTCTTCAATATCAGCAAATCAATCAACGTAATACACCACATTAACAAACTGAAAAATAAAAATCATATGATTATCTCAATAGATGCAGAGAAAGCCTTAGACAAAATACAACATCCATTTATGATAAAAACCCTCCAGAAAGTGGGAATAGAAGGGACATATCTCAACAGAATAAAAGCTATATATGACAAACCCACAGCAAACATTATCCTCAATGGTGAAAAAATGAAAGCATTTCCCCTAAAATCAGGAACAAGACTACTGTTCAACATAGTTCTGGAAGTTTTGGCTACAGCAATCAGAGCAGAAAAAAGACATAAAAGGAATAAAAATTGGAAGAAAAGAAGTAAAACTTTCACTATTCACTGATGACATGATCCTCTACACAGAAAACCCTAAAGACTCTACCAGAAAACTACTAGAGCTAATCAACGAATACAGTAAAGTTGCAGGATATAAAAACAACACACAGAAATCCCTTGCATTCCTACACACTAATAATGAGAAAGTAGAAAGATAAATTAAGGAAACTATTCCATTCACTATTGCAATGAAAAGAATTAAATACTTAGGAATATATCTACATAAGGAAACAAAAGACTTGTACATAGAAAACTATAAAACACTAGTGAAAGTAATCAAAGAGGACACTAATAGATGGAGAAATATACCGTGTTCATGGATTGGAAGAATAAATATTGTAAAAAAGTATATTACCCAAAGTAACTTATACATTCAATGCAATCCCTATCAAGCTACCAATGATATTTTTCACAGAACTAGAACAAATAATCTCACAATTTGTATGGAAATACAAAAAACCTCGAATAGCCAAAGCAATCTTGAAGAAGAAGAATGGAACTGGAGGAATTAACCTGCCGGATTTCAGGCTCTACTACAAAGCCACAATCATCAAGACAGTATGGTACTGGCATAAAGACAGAAATATAGATCAGTGGAACAAAATAGAAAACCAAGAGATAAATCCACGTACCTATGGACACCTTATCTTTGACAAAGTAGGCAAGAATATAAAATGGAGAAAAGACAGTCTCTTTAACAAGTGGTGCTGGGAAAACTGGTCAGCCACTTGTAAAGGAATGAAACTAGAACACTCCCTAACACCATACATCAAAATAAACTCAAAATGGATTAGAGAACTAAATGTAAGACCAGATTCTATAAAACTCCTAGAGGAGAACGTAGGCAAAACACTCTCCAACATAAATCACAGCAGGATCCTCCAAGACCCACCTCCAAGAATATTGGAAATAAAAGCAAAAAGAAACAAATGGGACCTAATTAAAATCAAAAGCTTCTGCACAGCAAAGGAAACTATAAGCAAGGTGAAAAGACAGCCTTCAGAATGGGAGAAAATAATAGCAAATGAAGCAACTGACAAATGATTAATCTCCAAAATATACAAGCAGTTCCTGCAGCTCAATTCCAGAAAAATAAATGACCCAATCAAAAAATGGGCCAAAGAACTAAACAGACATTTCTCCAAAGAAGACATACAGATGGCTAACAAACACATGAAAAAATGCTCAACATCCCTCATAATCAGAGAAATGCAAATCAAAACCACAATGAGATACCATTTCACACCAGTCAGAATGGCTGCTATCCAAAAGTCTACAAGCAATAAATGCTGGAGAGGGTGTGGAGAAAAGGGAACCCTCTTACACTGTTGGTGGGAATGCAAACTAGTACAGCCACTATGGAGAACAGTGTGGAGATTCCTCAAAAAACTGGAAATAAAACTTCCATATGATCCAGCACTCTCACTCCTGGGCATACACACCGAGGAAACCAGAATTGCAAGAGACAGATGGACTCGAATGTTCACTGCAGCACTGTTTATAATAGCCAAGACATGGAAGCAACCTAGATGTCCATCTGCAGATGACTGGATAAGAAAGCTTTGGTACATATACACAATGGAGTATTTTTCAGCCATCAAAAAGGATGCATTTGAATCAGTTCTAATGAGGTGGATGAAATTGGAGCCTATTATACAGAGTGAAGTAAGCCAGAAAGAAAAACATCAATACAGTATACTAACGCATATATATGGAATTTAGAAAGATGGTAACCTAAACCCTGTATACGAGACTGCAAAAGAGACATAGTTGTATAGAACAGTCTTTGGGACTCTGTGGGAGAGGGTGAAGGTGGGATGATTTGGGAGAATGGCATTTTAGCATGCATATTATCATATGTGAAATGAATCACCTGTCCAGGTTCGACGCATGATACAGGATGCTTGAGGCTGGTGCACGGAGATGACCTGGAGGGAGGATATGGGGAAGAGGGAGTTGGGAGGGGGGTTCAAGAAAGGGAACACATGTACACCCGGGGTGGATTCGTGTCAATGTATGGCAAAACCAACCAATATATTAATGTAAGGTAATTTGCCTCTAATAAAATAAAAAAAAAAGAAAGGAGGAATTAGGTTAAAAAAAAACTTTACAGTAGCAAATGGAAATTAAATTTTTGGTGGTGAATATGCCATATGTTAAACAGAAGTAGTAATATAACATACACATGAAACACATACTATTACAGACCAATGATACTTTAACTTAAAAATAAATTTAAAAAATATTTTTAAAAGATTTGATTAGAGTCCTAACATATTATATATTCTGAAAGGTACTTCAAGTGAACTTTAGAAGAGTACATTCTGTTGATTTTAGATGAAATGTTCTGTATATAACTGTTAAAGTTGTATGATTCAAAATGTTGTACAAGGCCAATATTTCCTCACTTATTTTCTGTCTTGAAGATCTATTCATTTATGTACGTAGAGTATTAAGTTAGTCAGCTCACTTGCTCAGTCATGTCTGACTCTTTGCGACCCCATGAACCACACTACGCCAGGCTTCCCTGTCCATCAACAACAACTCCCGTAGTTTACCCAAAGTCGTGTCCATTGAGTTGGAGATACCATCTAACTATCTCATCCTCTGTCGTCCCCTTCTCCTCCTGCCTTCAATCTTTCCCAACATCAGGGTCTTTTCAAATGAGTCAGCTCTTCACATCAGGTGGCTAAAGTATTGGAGTTTCAGCTTAAACATCAGTCCTTCCAATGAACACCCAGTACTGGTTTCCTTTAGGATGGACTGGTTGGATCTCCTTGCAATCCAAGGGACTCTCAAGAGTCTTCTCCAACACCACAGTTCAATAGCATCAATTATTCTGTGCTCAGCTTTCTTTGTAGTCCAACTCTCACATCCAAACATGACTACTGGAAAAACCACAGACTTTACTAGACGGACCTTTATTGACAAAGTAATGTCTGCTTTTTAATATGCTGTCTAGGTTGGTCATAACTTTCCTTCCAAGGAGTAAGCATCTTTTAATTTCATAGCTGTAATCACCATCTGAAGTGATTTTGGAGCCCCAAAATATAAAGCATTCGTTCTTTGGCACTCAGCTTTCTTTATGGTCCAACTCTCACATCCATACATGACTACTGGATAAGCCACAGCTTTCACTATATGGACTGTTGTGGGCAAGTGATGTCTCTGCTTGTTAATATGCTGTCCAGATTTCTCATATCTTTTCTTCCAAGGAGCAGCATCTTTTAATTTCATGGCTGCAGTCACCAACCACAGTGATTTTGGAACCTGACAAAATAAAGTCTGTCACTGTTTCCATTTTCCCCATTTGTTTGTCATGAAGTGATGGGACTGGATGCAGTGATCTCGATTTTTGAATGTTGAGTTGTAAGCCAACTTTTTCACTCTCCTCTTTCACTTTCATCAAGAGGCTTTTTAGTTCGTCTTTACTTCCTGCCATAAGGGTGATGTCATCTGCGTATTTGAGGTTATTGGTATTTCTCCTGGCAATCTTGATTCCAGCTTGTGTTATATCCAGCCCAGCATTTTACATTATGTACTCTGCATATAATTTAAATAAATAGGGTGACAATATACAGCCGTGATGTACTCCTTTCCCAATGTGGAATCAATCCATTGTTTCATGTTCAGTTCTAACTGTTGCTTCTTGACCTGCACACAGGTTTCTCAGAAGGCAGGTAAGGTGGTCTGGTATTTCCATCTCTTTAAGAATTATCTACAGCTTGTTGTGATCCACATTGTCAAAGGTTTTAGCATAGTTAGTAAAGTAGAAATAGATGTTTTTCTGGAACTCTCTTGCTTTCTCCATGATCCAGTGGATGTTGGCAATTTGATCTCTGGTTCCTCTGCCTTTTCTAAAACCAGCTTGAACATCTGGAAGTTCACGGTTCACGTATTCCTGAAACCTGGCTTAGAGAATGTTGAGGATTACTTTACTAGCGTGTGAGATGATTGCAATTTTGCAGTAGTTTGAGCAATCTTTGGCATTGTCTTTCTTTGGAAGTGGAATCAAAACTGACCTTCTACAGTCCTGTGGCCACTGCTGAATTTTCCAAATTTGCTGACATATTGAATGCAGCACTTTCACAGCATTATCTTTTAGGATTTGAAATAGCTCAACTGGAATTCCATCACCTCCAATAGCTTTGTTCATAGTGATACTTCCTAAGGCCCACTTGACTTCACATTCCAGGATGTCTGGCTGTTGGTGAGTGATCATAGCATTGTGTTTATCTGGGTCGTGATAGTAAAGTATTTAAGGGTTTTTTTTGTTGTTGTTGTTGTTTTGTTTAAAGTATTTAAGTTTTTTATTATTGTTGATATCTTTTTCTTTAATATTTTCTTTATGTATTTAGGTGATTCTAGATTGTGTACATGTTTGTGTGTGTGCATGTCATGTCATTTCAGGTGTGTCCAACTCTTTGTGACTCTATGGACTGTCCATGGTATTTGCCAAACAAGAATACTGGAGTGGATAGCCATGCCCTGCTCCAGGTTATCTCCCCAATCTAGGGATCAAATCTGCATCTCCTGTGACTCCTGCATTGCAGATGAATTCCATACCGCTGAGCCACCAGGAGAGGCCACTGTGTATATATATATTCACAAATATTATCCTCTTATTAGACTGACCCCTGTATCATTATAATGACCTTCTTTGTCTCTTATTCCAGTCTTTATATTAAACTCTTTATAGTCTAGCCTTTATATTAAAGTCTACTTTGTCTGATATAAGTATAGCTTCCCACTTTTCTTTTTTTACAATTTGCATGGTTTCCTTTTCTATCCCTTCAGTTTCAGTCTGTGTATATGTCCATACATCTTGAGTGAGTCTCTTGTAGACAGTATATAGATAAATTTTGTATTTTTATGCATTCAGTCACATTATGTCTTTTGATTGGAGATTTTATTTCAGTTAAGGTAATTATGGATTGGTATGTATTTATTATCATTTTTGTTAAATGTGTTGTGGCTCTCTTGTGATTCTTTTGTTCTTTTCTTCTTTCTTACTCACTTTCTTGTGGTTTGATGATATTCTGTACTGATATGCTTAGATTCCCCCATCTTTTGTTTATCTAGTTTAATTTTTTTTGTCACCATGAAATTTACATAAAATATATTCTAGCAATCTATTTTAAGTTGATAAAATATTACATTTGAACACATTTAAAGCTCTACGTTTTTATCTTTCCCATCCCATTTTATGTTTTTGATGTTGCGATTTATCTTTTTGTCTTGCTTATCCATTAACAAAATATTGTAGAGTTGTTTGTAATATGTTTGTCTCTTAGCCTTTATCATAACTTCATATGTGTTTAACATACCTTTACAACACTAAATTATTCTGAATCATACTATATATTTACCTGTACCAGTTAGATCTGAACTTTTATATATATTCTGTTATTTATTAATGCCCTTTCATTTCACCTTTAAACATTTCTCTTTCTTTGTTAGAATTTGAAGAACTTTGAATTGTTTTTTATTAATTAATTTATTCTTAATTGGAAGATAATTGCCTTCCAATATTGTCTTTGTTTCTGCCATACATCAACATGAATCAACCATAGGTATGCATATGCTCCCCTTCTCTTGAATCTCTCTTTCCCCTCCCATCTCATCCACCCCTCTAAGTTGTCACAAAGCACCAAGTTTGAGCTCTGTGCATGATAGAGTAAATTCCCTCTGGATATCTGTTTTACATATGGTAATATATATGTTTCAATGCTATTCTCTCAATTGATCTCACTCTCACCTTCCCCAACTGTGTCCACAGGTCTGTTCTCCATGTCTGCATCACCATTGTTGCCTTGCAATTATGTTCATCAGTATCATCTTTCTGGATTCCACATATATGCATTAGTGTACATATTTCTTTTCCTCTTTCTGGCTTACTTCACTCTGTATACTAGGCTCTAGTTTTATCCACTTCATGAGAACTGACTCAAATGTGTTCCTTTTTATGACTTAGTAATAATCCATTGTATACATTTACCACAACTTCTTTATCCGTTCATCAGCTGATGGACATCTAAGTTGCTTCCATTTTCTAGCTATTGTAAATAGTATTGCAATGAACACTGTGGCACATGCACCTTTTCCAATTATGGTTTCCACAGGACATAGGTCCAATAATGGGACTGTTGAGTTATATGGTAGTTTTAGCCTAGAGAAAATCCCACACATCTATGGACAACTTATCTTTGACAAAGGAGGCAACAATATAAAATGGAGAAAAGACAGTCTCTTCAATAAGTGGTGCTGGGAAAACTCGACAGTTATGTGTAAAAGAATGAAATTAGAATACTTACTAACACCATACCAAAAATAAATTCAAAATGAATTGAAGACCTAATGTAAGACCGGAAACTATAAAACTCTTAGAGGAAAACATAGGCAGAACACTCTTTGATATAAATCACAGCAAGATCCTCTACGACCAACCTCCTAGAGTAACGGAAATAAAAATGAAAATAAACAAATGAGATCTAATTAAATAAAAGATTTGCACAGCAAAAGAAACTATAAAAGATGAAAAGACAACTCTAAGAATGGGAGAAAATAAAAGCAAGTGAAACAACTGACAAATGATTAATCTCCAGAAAATACAAGCAGCTCATGTAGCTCAATACCAGAAATACAAACAACCCAATCAAAATGTGGGCAAAAGACCTAAAGAGACATTTCTCTAAAGAAGACATACGGATGGTAATCAACACATGAAAAGATGCTCAACATTGTTCATTATTCAATTCAGTTCAGTTCACTTCAGTCGTTCAGTCGTGTCCGACTCTTTGTGATCCCATGAATCACAGCACGGCAGGCCTCCCTGTCCATCACCAACTCCCGGAGTTCACTCAAACTCATGTCCATCGAGTCAGTGATGCCATCCAGCCATCTCATTCTCTGTCATCCCCTTCTCCTCCTGCCCCCAATCCCTCCCAGCATCAGAGTCTTTTCCAGTGAGTCAACTTTTTGCATGAGGTGGCCAAAGTATTGGAGTTTCAGTTTTAGCATCAGTCCTTCCAATGAACACCCAGGATTGATCTCCTTTAGAATGGACTGGTTGGACCTCCCTGCAGTCCAAGGGACTTGCAAGAGTGTTCTCCTACACCACAGTTCAAAAGCATCCATTCTTCGGTGATCAGCTTTCTTCACACTCCAACTCTCACATCCACACATGACCACTGGAAAGACCTTTGTTGGCAAAGTAATGTCTCTGCTTTTTAATATGCTATCTAAGTTGGTCATAACTTTCCTTCCAAGGAGTAAGCGTCTTTTAATTTCATGGCAGCAATCAGCATCTGCAGTGATTTTGGAACCCCAAAAAATAAAGTCTGACACTGTTTCCACTGTTTCTCCACCTATTTCCCATGAAGTGATGGGACCAGATGCCATGATCTTAGTTTTCTGAATGTTGAGCTTTAAGCCAACTTTTTCACTCCCCTCTTTCACTTTCATCAAGAAGCTTTTTAGTTCCTCTTCACTTTCTGCCATAAGGGTTGTGTCATTTGCATATCTGAGGTTACTGGTATTGTTCGTTATTAGAGAAATGCAAGTCAAAACTACAAGGAAGTATCACTTCACACCAGTCAGAATGGCCATCATCAAAAGTCTACAAACAATAAATGCTGGAGAGAGTGTGGAGAATAGGGAACCCTCTTGCACTGTTCAGTTCAGCTCAGTTCAGTTGCTCAGTCATGTCCAACTCTTTGTGACCCCATGAATCACAGCACGCCAGGCTTCCCTGTCCATCACCAACTCCTGGAGTTTGCACAAACTCATGTCCATTGAGTTGGTGATGCCATTTTAGTGGGAATGTAAATTGATACAGCCACTGTAGAGAACAGTATGGAGATTCCTAAACATTTCTTTAAACAATTCTTGTAATTTTAGTCTAGTGATGATGAACTCCATTAGCATTTGCTTCTCTGCAAAGCTCTGTATCCGTCCTTCAATTTTAAAGGTTTAGTGTGCTATATAGAGTATTCTTGCTTAGAAGTGTTTTTTTTCCCCCCAGACTTTGAATATTTCATACCACACCACTCATTTCTGGCTCACAAAGTTTATCTTGAAGAAATCTGATGATCTTCTTATGGGGTCTCCTGGTATGTAAAAAGTTACTTTTCTCTTGCTGATTTTAATAGGGTCTTCTTGTTTTCAACTTTTTGCATTATAATTGTAAGTATTAAGATAATATATCTTAATGTGGGTCTCTTTGGGTACATTTTGTTTGAAACTCTCTGGAGCTCCAGTATCCGAATGTCTCTTTCCATCCCCAAGTTAGGAAAGTTTTTAACCATTTTCCCCTCAAATATATTTCCTTTCTCTCTTCCTTCTTCTATTTCTGGGATCCCTACAATTTGAATGTTGGTTGGTATGCTTGATGTTTTCCTGTAAGTCCCTTATGCTATGTTTTTGTATTCATTCCTTTGGAGAAGGAAATGGCAGCCCACTGCAGTATTCTTGCCTGGAAAATCCCATGGACAGTGGAACCTGGTAGGCTGCAGTCCATGGTGTCGCAGAGTCGGACACGACTGAGCGGCTTCACTTTCACTTTGTTCTCTGAATGAATTAACTGAACTTCCCTTGTCTCAAGTTCACTCATTCTTCTAGTTCATCTATTCGCGTTCGCGTTCGGTCGCTCAGTCGTGTCCGACTCTTTGCGACCCCATGGACTGTAGCCTACCAGGCTTCTCCGTCCATGGGATTCTCCAGGCAAGAATACTGGAGTGGGTTACCGTTTCCTTCTCCAGGGGATCTTCCCGACCCAGGGATCGAACCCGGGTCTCCCGCATTGGAGGCAGACGCTTTAACCTCTGAGCCACCAGGGGAATCTATACTGCATTTCAATTCCTCTAGAATCCCAGGGACAGGGGAGCCTGGTGGGCTGCCATCTATGGGGTCGCCCAGAGTCAGACATGACTGAAGTGACTTAGCAGCAGCAGCAGCAGCAGCAGTGTATTTTAGATATATAATTTTTATCTCTATAACTTCTATTTGGTAATTTTTTATATTTTCTATGTCTGGTGTTGAAATTCTCACTTTGTTCTTCCATTCCTTACCAGAGCTCAGTGAGTGTCCATTACTTTGAATTCTTCATCAAGTAAACTATTTACCTTTATTTATTAATTTTTCTCTGGGGTTTTATGTTGTTCTTTCATTTAGAACATACTTCTTTGTGTTTTCATTTTTAGCCTCTAGACAAGTGCTTAAAACCCTGACCTAGCCATAGATGTGAAGATAAGGCTTTAGACTTAATTCACAGATATTTGCAACCTGGAGCAATTCAGAGGAGAGTGCAAAGATGGTTCTCACTGGCTTTCATCCACAGAGTTTCTCAATAAGTCACAAGATATGTGCCAATATAGAGGCTTCTTTCACATAAAGACTGGGGTCGCTTTTAACTCTGCTTTCTCTATGCTGTGTTTTGGGGATAATAGCTGACTGACCACAAGCTGTCTCTGTTTGTTACAGTCCCATGAGAATCATGAATGCAAGCCCTGATGGACACCAAAACCTGGTGATCAAAAGGTATTCCCTGGAGAATAGCCTCAAAAAAATCAGGGCACCAGATATGTGTACTAGGGTACCAAGTATATGTACAAACTCTCCTCTGGGAGATACTTGTGCTCTGGAGTGGGTCTGAGGGAAACTATGAATATAACACCTTCCTTCCAAGGTATGCTGAGAAGATTATAGTCAACCTTCCAGCTTCCCTGGTAGCTCAGATGGTAAAGAATCTGCCTGCAAAGCGGGATATAAGGGTTTGATCCCTGGGTCAGAAGGATCCCCTGGAGAAGGGAATGGCAACTCACTCCAGTATTCTTGCCTGGAGAATCCCATGGACAGAGAGCAAAGAGTCAGACAGGACTGAGCAACTAACACTTTTACTTTTCACTTTCATAGTCAGCCCTTAGAGAAGTGTTTAATTAGATGCCTATCTCCCAGGCACAGTTATGATGATAAGGTAATACGCCTCTTTCACAAAAAGACTAAGCACTTCAGTCTGTTGACTCTCTGCCATGACCTTGGGTTGAAAGCCAGTGAGGGAGTCTTTGTCCATTTGTTAGCGTCCTATGGGACTTGTGAGCATAAACCACTCTGGTCACAGAGCAAGGCAGTCTAGAGGTATATCTTTGGCAATAAAAGCAAAGACTGGTGTATCAGATGAGTATACAACCATCTCTCCAAGAAATGCCAATATGATGGAGGGAAGCAGAGATGGAATATATAGATGGGGGCCTTTCAACCTCTATCTATTGAAGGCATTTTGCTAGATGTGTGCTAAATTAGATGCCTGACACTCAGCCAGAAAGTCTGGTTCTTTTAAGTGAGTTGCCTCTGTGTTGAGCCCTTGGTTGAGTGATTCTGTATATGAGTTCTTTAAGGACTGTTTATCAGTTTGGTATAGCATTGTGAGTATTATAGCTGTTTTTTATTTTTTTCCTGAGAGCAAATAGTTCCCTGTGTAGCTGTAGATTTGATATGTCTATGGAAAGATGTGGTTTCCTACATTTACATCTTAAATTGGAACTCACGATAACGTTTTTATACTTCATTTGAAGTGGTAAATGATGACAAAAATATACTTGATAAGCTATGTGCATACAATATATGCTTAGAACAAACACTTAAAATATGCAAAGCTACATACTCAAAAATTTAACATTTATAGAACACTACACTCAGCTATTGGTCAGCACCACAGCGGGCCTTGCCCACTGGTAACTGTCAGTGAGGGACCACTGGGGAAGCGATTCAGTCAAAGGTCAATGGGGTCCTCTTCACCAAGTGGAGAGTGAGTGGCCTGGAGTGTCGTAACCAATCCAACTGTGGAATTAAATGCAAAAGGTTTTCTGGAATGCCCTTGTTTTTTCTATGATCCAATAGGTCTCTGGTGTGTGTTATATAATTTAAAGTGGCGCATGGGACTTCTAAATTGATCCATCATGATGTGAAATTCACTATGTGGTTCAAATGTAGTTGCATATTGTGGTTCAATATGTAGCCATGCATAACGTTCCTCTTAGACATCTAGAAGAGTTGTTGTTTCAAATTTTTGTGCAGATAGATGAAATCACAATGCAACAGTCTTGTGGCTTATTTTCCTTAAGTGTGCTTTTTAAAGATAGTCTTGGATTAAGTTGTTCAGACTTTCATTAATATGAAGGATAAAT
Organism: Moschus berezovskii; assembly: GCF_049115385.1. Lineage (NCBI taxonomy): Eukaryota > Metazoa > Chordata > Mammalia > Artiodactyla > Moschidae > Moschus > Moschus berezovskii. Next base: position 47,716,869 of record NC_142488.1, on the reverse strand, counting down.
CATTGTGTTAGTAATTCTATAAGGATTTTTTATAAGATATAGATACTAAACAAATTATTTCTAGTGATCCTTCTTAAATTCTCATGTAAATATCAAGGGGGGAGAGTCCTGATTGTTACAGGGAAGAATTAGTGTCAGTGAATTCAGTATGAGCCTTGTTACAGAAGACAGTTTAAGATTGCCTATTGATTTGCTGGGAGCTCAGGCTTTGGGTGTTTTGTCTTTTGTCATTTCATTGTTTGAAAACTTTGTTAGCATGAAGCAAGGCAAGATAGTTAAAAATTCATGGAAGTAATGTGGCACAGCAGTATGTCACCGACAATACAATCATGTCTGACTATTTGCAACCCCATGGACTAGAGCCCACCAGGCTCCTCTGTCCATAGGATTTTCCAGGCAAGAATACTAGAATAGGTTGCCATTTCCTACTTCAAGGGATCTTCCAGACCCAAAGATCGAACTCATGTCTCTTCTGTCTCCTGCATTGGCAGGCAAATTATTTTCCACTAGCACCATCTGGGAAGTATGTCACACCGATATTATACTGCTCTTGCAAATCTACATGGGCATTTTTGGCAGTATACAACTTACAGAGTCTTCAATTAGAAGACTTTCTGTAAAAAGGATAGATTATAGGATAATGTGGCTAATACAGACCTGATATAAAATTAACTTCAGGAGTTTACCCTTAGGGTCCAAATTTGCAATCACTTTAACCAGAAATTCTAGCATAATTTTATGACTTGTGAAAAATATGGAGGATAATTAAAAAAAAAAAAAGAACTTACATTCTACATTCAGATGGTGGTTATTAAAAAGTTCAGTTGCATTGAATGCATGCTTAGTCGTGTCCAACTCTTTGGAACCCCATGAACTGTAGAACGCAGGCTCCTATGTCCGTGGTATTTTCCCAGGCAAGAATACTGGAGTGGCTTGGCATTTCCTACTCCAGGGGATCTCCCGAACCCAGGGATCAAACCTGCGTCTCTTGTGTCTCCTCCATTGGCAGGCAGATTCTTTACCACTGTGCCACCTGGGAAGCTCTATTTCTGTGTTGTCTGTTGTGATCTCTCCATTTTCAATTCTAATTTTATTGATTTGGTTTTTCTCCCTTTGTTTCTTGATGAGTCTGGCTAGTGGTTTGTCAATTTTATTTACCCTCTCAAAGAACCAACTTTTGGTTTTGTTGATTTTTGCTATGATCTCTTCCGTTTCTTTTGCATTCATTCTGCCCTAATTTTTAAGATTTCCTTTCTTCTACTCAACCTGGGGTTCTTCATTTCTTCCTTTTCTAGTTGCTTTAGGTGTAGAGCTAGGTTATTTAGTTGACTTTTTTCTTGTTTCTTGAGATATGCCTGTATTGCTATGAACCTTCCCCTTAGCACTGCTTTTACAGTGAACCACAGGTTTTGGGTTGTTGTGTTTTCATTTTAATTCGTTTCTATGCATATTTTGACTTCTTTTTTGATTTCTTCTATGATTTGTGGGTTATGCAGCAGCATGTTGTTCAGCCTCCATATGTTGGAATTTTTAATAGTTTTTCTCCTGTAATTGAGATCTAATCTTACTGCATTGTGGTCAGAAAAGATGCTTGGAATAATTTCAATTTTTTTTTTTGAATTTACAAAGGCTAGATTTATGGCACAGGGTGTGATCTATCTTGGAAAAGGTTCCGTTTGCATTTGAGAAAAAGGTGAAATTCATTGTTGTGGGGTGAAATGTCTTATAGATAGCAATTAGGTCTAACTGGTCTATTGTATCATTTAAAGATTGTGTTTCCTTGTTAATTTTCTGTTTAGTTGATCTATCCATAGTTGTGAGTGGGGTATTAAAGTCTCCCACTATTATTGTGTTGTTGTTAATTTCCCCTTTCACACTTGTTAGCATTTGTCTTACATATTGCGGTGCTCCTATGTTGGGTGCATAAATATTTATAATTGTTATATCTTCTTCTTGGATTGATCCTTTGATCATTATGTAGTGTCCTTCTTTGTCTCTTTTCACAGCCTCTGTTTTAAAGCCTATTTTTATCTGATATGAGTATTGCTACTCCTGCTTTCTTTTGGTCTCTATTTGAGTGGAATATCTTTTTCCAACCCTTCACTTTCAGTCTGTATGTGTCCCTCGTTTTGAGGTGGGTCTCTTGTAGACAACATATATAGGGGTCTTGTTTTTGTATCCATTCAGCCAGGCTTTGTCTTTTGGTTGGGGCATTCAAACCATTTACATTTAAGGTAAATATTGATAAGTATGATCCAGTTGCCATTTACTTTATTGTTTTGGGTTCGAGTTTATATACTCTTTCTGTCTTTCCTGTTTAGAGAAGGTCCTTTAGCATTTGTTGGAGGGCTGGTTTGGTAATGCTGAATTCTCTCAGCCTTTGCTTGTCTGTAAAGCTTTTGATTATTCCTTAATATTTGAATGAGAGCCTTCTGGGTACAATAATCTGGGCTGTAGGTTATTTTCTTTCAACACTTTAAGTGTGGCCCTGCTATTCCCTCCTGGCCTGAAGAGTTTCTATTGAAAAATCAGCTGTTATCCTTATGGGAATCCCCTTGGATATGATTTGCTGTTCTTCCCTTGCTGCTTTTATTATTTCTTCTTTGTGTTTGACCTTTGTTAATTTGATTAATATGTGTCTTGGGGTATTTCACCTTGGGGTTATCCTGTTTGGGACTCTCTGGGTTTCTTGGACTTGGGTGATTATTTCCTTTCCCATTTTAGGGAAGTTTTCAACTATTATCTCCTCAAGTATTTTCTCATGGTCTTTCTTTTTGTCTTCTTCTTCTGGGACTCCTGTGATTCGAATGTTGGGGTGTTTAACATTGTCCCGGAGGTCTCTGATATTGTCTTCATTTCTTTTAATTCGTTTTTCTTTTTTCCTCTCTGTTTCATTTATTTCTATCATTCTATTTTCTAACTCACTTATCCTATCTTCTGCCTCCATTATTCTACTGTTGGTTCCCTCCAGAGTGTTTTTTATCTCATTTATTTCATTATTCATTATATATTGACTCTGCTTTATTTCTTCTAGGTCCTTATTAAACCTTTCTTGCATCTTCTCGATTGTTGTCTCCAAGTTATTTATCTGTAACTCCAATTGGGTTTCAAGATTTTAGATAATTTTCACTATCATTATTCGGAATTATTTATCAGGTAGTTTCCCTATCTCTTCCTCTTTTGTTTGGGTTGGTGGACATTTAACCTGTTCCTTTACCTGCTGGGTATTTCTCTGCCTCTTCATCTTGCTTATATTGCTGTGTTTGGGATGGCCTTTTCGTCTTCTGGCAGCTTGTGGAGGTCTCTTTACTGTGGAGTTTCCTCGCTGTGGGTGAGGTTGGACAGGTGGCTTGTCAAGGTTCCCTGGATAGGGAAGCTTGTGTTGGTGTTCTGTTGGAGCTGGATTTCTTCTCTCTGGAGTGAAATGATGTGTCCAGCCATGAGTTATGAGATGTCAATCAGTTTGGAGTGATTTTGGGCAGCTTGTATATTGAAGTTCAGGGCTATTTTCCTGTGTTGCTGGAGAATTTATGTGGTATGTCTAGTTCTGGAACGTGTTGCCTGTTGGGTGGTGTTTGGTTTCAGTGTAGGTATGGAAGCATTTGATGAGCTCCTATCGATTAATGTTCCCTGGAGTCAGGAGTTCTCTGGTGTTCTCAGGATTTGGACTTAAGCCTCCTGCCTCTGGTTTTCAGTCTTATTCTTGCAGTAGGCTCAAGACTTCTCCATCTGTCACTTCCAAGGTGGTTCCCTCTGTTTTAGGTTCTTCTGCTTGCTGCTCTCTTCAGTGTCTAATTTCTGCCCTGCCACTAGGGGGCGGTGGTGGACACTTTTTAAGGCTCACTTGCTCAGTCGTGCTGTGGGGAGGGTGGAATGCTATAGACAAATATCACTGGCGTCTCTGGGGAGTGCTCGCAGTGTTTCAGCCACACTGGGTTTGCCGCTGCTCATGGCGTGTGTGCTATCCTAGTCTACCCTGCACAGGCTCTAGGTTGCTCTTCCGGAAACTGTCTGAGGCCAGCGCTGGGTTGCACGCACTTCCCAGGTCTTAGCCACTCAGATTCAGGTACTCAGGTGCTACACAAGGGCGCAGACTTGGTTGGGCCTCTGTTTTGTGCCCTTCCCCAGTCTGAGCAGCTCAGGTGACCTGGTGTTTGCTGAGCACGGCCGCTGCGACTTATTGCCTCCCAGGTCCCTGCCACTCAGTTTTCTAGGTGTAAAACAGGCGCACCTTCTCAGGCAGATGTCGACTGGCCAGAACCCCAAGAAGTCTTGGTTAGCAAGGGAGCCTGTTTACAGTTTGGTTTCAAATGCCTCTCTGGGGCCGCGATTGCCCCTTCTGGCTCTGGCTGTCCTCCCCTGCCTGTCTCCAGCGGGGGATGGGGGTTGAGCTGTCCGCAGCCAGCTAGCTCTAGTCCACCGTTTGTTCTGTGAGCGGTTCTGGCAGAGTCTTAGGTTAGGGCTTTTCGCCTTTTCAAGGGGTAGCTATCCCACAGTCTGCTTTGCTATCTCAAGTTAGTTCCCTTAGATTGCCCTCAGGGCATTCAGGTCCGGTCCTTACTCTAAGCAATGCCGCCCATGCCTCCCTGCCCATTCCCCGCTTGCTAGTGGCAGATGTGGGCATCTGTGCTGCTTCTCTGCTGGGAGTTACCGTTGGGCACGTAATCTGTGGGTTTTGATTATTTATTTCTTTTTCCTCCAGGTTTTGTTGCCCTCTGAGTTTCCAAGGCTTGCCACAGACTCACCAGTGAGATTGTTTCCTGGTGTTTGGAAATTTCTCTCTATTTTAATCCTCCCTTCCTGGGTCGGATCTCCATCCCTACGTCTTTTGGCTCTCTTTTTATCTTTTATATTATTTCCTACCTCTTTTCAAAGACAATGGGATGCTTTTCTGGGTGCCTGCTTTCCTCTGCTGGCATTCAGAAGTTGTTTTGTGGAATTTACTCAATGTTCAAATGTTCTTTTGATGAATTTGTGGGGGAGAAAGTGGTCTCCCCGTCCTATTCCTCCGCCATTTTACTCAATCCCTGGGAACCTCTAGTTAGTGTAATTTCTTAAATTACAAGTCCCATTGGCCAGTTTTATCTTGCTTTCTCAGCAAAATATTACACGGAAAGCAGTCACAGAAAGTGACTTGTGGTGTAATGATCACAGTTGTCCACTAGAGGTCACTATCACTTGGTGATAAATTAAGGAACATGCATGGGAACATACCTGAGGACTATACTTGGGTTTTATGCTTGCAAGAATAGTTTTATTCTATGATTCTTAGTTCATCGTGGTTACTTATGATCTCCATATCTTTAGCAGAAGGGTAAAGGCAAGGATAAATTAGCCAGATGGATTTTAATTTTATGAAGTATAGATATCTTTTGCCTACTGTTTCTATGCTTTTTACAGTTCCTTAAAAGATCATGTGATCAGTAGATGGCATCACCACCTGTTTAGTTAGACTCACCCATGTCTGGATGGGAAGTCCTGGTCGATTTTTGTTGTAGAGTCATGGTTCGTATTCATACAGTTGTTTTTTTTTTAATCAGGAATGGTGTTTTCCACGCCTACTCACTCATTTTCCATCCCTGCCTATATAAGAACCACTGATTTTGATACTTTGTATTAACATGCTTTCATTTTCAGAATTCCCAACATGATTTAGTTGTCAGATCTGGTTGGTGGTGATGTCTTCCAGTTGTTTATTTTTGTATTAATACTAGACCGTTGCCTTCTGGTTTCTTTTTTTTTTTTCTTTTAGAACACGGAAGAATTTTATAATTAAAGTAGCTGAAGGAAAAAGAAAAGGAAATTAAGATGGGACTTGCACACCAGAAAGGGAGCTATGAAGCAGGAATAGTTCTCACACCTTTGGAAGCCACTCACCAGTGGGGAGATCAGCCTGGACAGAGGGAGAGCTTCAGAACCTAGGAGGAGAGCATAGCAACTTGTTTGCAAAAAGGAGAGGAAACTACACAAAAAGTCAACACCGCTTTCCTGTATTTTCCAGCCTGACACTTTTGTCAGTTTATGCAGGTGGGAATGGTGTACCAAAGCACAGGCTTCAGAGGTCAGACCCAGGGAAAGTACTTAGCTTGGCTGCAAGAATATGGCCTGAATAGGCTGGACTAGTGCACTGAGGGTGTACTCAGAAGAAGACTAGGACCACCAGAGAGACAAGGTGGTATTATTGGAGGTGCACAAGGAGAGAGACACGACCACAAAAAGAGCTTCTTTCTCTATGAGCACTCAGGCAACAGGATACTACCTATAGGCACTACAAGGGTATGCCTCGTTGTTGCCAGTACTAGACCCATGAGCAGGCACCAAGTCCTGTCCCTGCTATCCCAGAAGCTACAGTTGTCTCTGCAAATCCCACGAGCAGGAGCCAAGTGCTGCATCCACCATCCCAGAAGTGGGAAGGTCACAGTCACACCAATAAGATACATGAGCAGCTGCCAGGCACTGCCCACTGTCCCATGAGTGTAAAAACAAGATGAAACAAACCTAATGGTATGCAGCAAAAGCACTTTTAAGAGGGAAGTTTATAGCGATACAATCCGACCTCAAGAAAAATATCTTGAATAAACAACCGGACCTTATACCTAAAGCAGCTAGAAAAAGAAGAAGCAAAACCAAAAGTTAGTTAAAGGAAAAATCAGAAAAATCAGCAGAAATACGTGAAATAGAGATGAAGAAAATGATAGGAAAGATCAATAAACCCAAAGTTGGTTCTTTGAAAATACAAATAAAATTGATAAACATTTTAGCCAGAGTCATCCAAAAAATGTGAGAAAACCCAAATCAATAAAATCAGAAATGAAAAAGGAGAAGCTACAACTGATACCACAGAAACATAAAGAATTATAACAGGCTGCTACAAGCAACTGTACACCAATTAAATGGACAACCTTGAAGAAAGGGACAAATTCTTAGAAAGGTACAACCTTCCAAGACTGAACTGGGAAAAAAAAAAAAAACAGAAAATGTGAACAGAAAAACATCACAAGAACTGAAATTGAAACTGTGATTTAAAATCATTTGAGAAATAAAAGTTTAGGGCTGGATAGCTTCACAGAAGAATTTTATAAAAAGCTTAGATAAAACTATTGCTCTGAAACTCTTCCAAAAATTGCAGAGAAAGGACCACTCCAAATCTCATTCAATGAGGCAACCATCACTCTGACACCAAACCCAGATAAAGACCACAAACAAGTAAAATTATGGGCCAGTATCACTAATGAACTTAGATTAAAAAATCTCAACGAATTGCTAGCAAAGCAAAATTAAGTAAATGATCCCATTTTACCATCACATGAAAAAGAATAAGATACCTAAGAATAAACCTACTAAAGGAGACAAAATATCTGTACTCTGAAAACTATGAAAAACTGATAAACTTAATAGAATATGGGTCAAAAACATGGAGATATGTACGATTTCCTTGGATTGAAAGAATCAGTATTGACAAAATGACTATATTACCCATGACAATCTACAAATTTAGTGAAATTCGTACCAAATTGCCAATGGCATTTTTTCACAAAACTAGAACAAAATAATCATTTGTATAGAAACACAGAAAACCCTAATTGCCACAGCAATCCTGAGAACTGGGGATATCAGGCTCCATGACTTCACACTATACTATAAAGCTACAGTAATTAAGCAGTATGCTACTGGTGTGAAAACAGAAATATAGTTCAATGGAGTAGTATTCCATGCCCAGAGATAAAACCACGCACTGGTGGTCTAGTAATCTATGACAAAGTAGGTAAGAATATACAATGGAAATAAAATATGCTTGAAAACTTGACAGTCACATGCAAAAAAAAAAATGAACTTAGTAAATTCTTTTAATCAAAGTTCTCTGCCATCATACAAAAAAGTAAATTATAAATGGACCAAAGACCTAAATGTAAGGACTGATTTCCTTTAGGATGGACGTGTTGGATCTCCTTGAAGTCCAAGGGGTCTCAAGAGTCTCCAAAACTACAGTTCAAAAGCATCAATTCTTCGGTGATCAGCTTTCTTCACAGTCCAACTCTCACATCCATACATAACCACTGGAAAAACGATAGCCTTGACTAGATGGACCTTGGTTGGTTAAGTAATATCTTTGCTTTTTAATATGCTATTTAGTTTGGTCATAACTTTGCTTCCAAGGAGTAAGCGTCTTTTAATTTCATGCCTGCAATCAGCATCTGCAGTGATTTTGGAGCCCAGAAAAATATAGTCTGACACTATTTCCACTGTTTCCCCATCTATTTCCCATGAAGTGATGGGACCAGATGCCATGATTTTAGTTTTTCTGAATGTTGAGCTTCAAGCCAACATTTTCACTCTCCTCTTTCACTTTCATCAGGAGGCTTTTTAGATCCTCTTTACTTTCTGCCATAAGGGTGGTGTCATCTGCATATCTGAGGTTATTGATATTTCTCCTGACAATCTTGATTCCAGCTTGTGCTTCTTCCAGCCCAGCGTTCCTCATGATGTACTCTGCATATAAGTTAAATAAGCAGGGTGACAATATACAGCCTTGACGTGCTCCTTTTCCTATTTGGAACTAGTCTGTTGTTCCATGTCCAGTTCTAACTGTTGCTTCCTGACCTGCATACAGTTTTCTCAAGAGGCAGGTCAGGTGTTCTGGGATTCCCATCTCTTTCAGAATTGTCCACAGTTTGCTCAAATCGACACAGTTAAAGGCTTTGGCCTGGTCAATGAAGCAGAAATAGATGTTTTTCTGGAACTCTCTTGCTTTTCCCATGATCCAGCAGATGTTGGCTATTTTATCTCTGGTTCCTCTGTCTTTTCTAAAACCTGCTTGAACATGTGGAATTTCATGGTTCACCTATTGCTGAAGCCTGGCTTGGGGAATTTTGAGCATGACTTTACTAGCGTGTGAGATGAGTGCAATTGTGCGGTAGTTTGAGCATTCTTTGGCATTGCCTTTCTTTGGGATTCAAATGAAGACTGACCTTTTCCAGTTCTGTGGCCACTGCTGAGTTTTCCAAATTTGCTGGCATATTGAGTGCAGCACTTTCACAGCATCATCTTTCAGGATTTGGAATTGCTCAACTGGAATTCCATCACCTCCACTAGCTTTTTTCATAGTGATGCTTTCCAAGGCCCACTTGACTTCACAATCCAAGATAACTGGATCTCAGTGAGTGATCACACCATTGTGATTATCTTGGTCATGAAGATCTTTTTTGTACAGTTCTTTTGTGTATTCTTACCACCTCTTCTTAATATCTTCTGCTTCTATTAGGTCCATACCATTTTTGTCCTTTATCGAGCCCATCTATACATGAAATATTACCTTGGTATCTCTAATTTTCTTGAAGAGATCTCTTGTCTTTCCTATTCTGTCCTGTTCATTATAGGGGACTGGAATGCAAAAATAGGAAGTCAAGAAACACCTGGAGTAGCAGGCAAATTTCTCCTAGGAGCACAGAATGAAGCACGGCAAAAGCTAATAGAGTTTTGCCAAGAGAACACACTGGTCATAACAAACACCCTCTTCGAACTACACAAGAGGAGACTCTACACATGGACATCACCAGATGGTCAACACCGAAATCTGATTGATAATATTCTTTGCAGGCAAAGATGGAGAAGCTCTGTACAGTTAGCAAAACAAGACCAGGAGCTGACTGTGGCTCAGATCATGAACTCCTTATTACCAAATTCAGACTTAAATTGAAGAAAGTAGAGAAAACCACTAGACCATTCAGATATGAGCTAAATCAAATCCCTCATGATTATACAGTGGAAGTGAGAAATAGATTTAAGGGACTAGATCTGATAGATAGAGTGCCTAATGAACTATGGAAGGAGGTTCGTGCTATTGTACAGGAGACAGGGACCAAAACCATCCCCATGGAAAAGAAATGCTAAAAAGCAAAATGGCTGTCTGAGGAGGTTTTCCAAAAGCTGTGAAAAGATGAGACGTGAAAAGCGAATAAGAAAAGGAAAGATATAAGCATCTGAATGCAGAGTTCCAAAGAATAGCAAGGAAAAAGAAGAAAGCCTTCCTCAGCAATCAATGCACAAACTAGTAAAGTAATGCTCAAAATTACTTCAAGAATACATGAACCTATGAACTTCCAGATGATCAAACTGCTCTTAGAAAAGGCAGAGGAACTGGAGGTCAAATTGCCAACATCTGCTGGATCACTGAAAAAGCAAGAGATTTCCCGAAAAGCATCTATTTCTGCTTTATTGACTACGCCAAAGCCAGTGACTGTGTGGATCGCAATACACTGTGGAAAATTCTTGAAGAGATGGGAATACCATACCACCTGATCTATTTCCTAAGAAATCTGTAAGCAGGTGAGGAAGCAACAGTTAAAACTGGACATGGACCAGCAGACTCGTTCCAAATAGGAAAAGGAGTACAGCAAGGCTATATATTGTGACCCTGCTTATTTAACTTATATGCAGAGTACATCATGAGAAACACTGGGCTGGAAGAAGCACAGGCTGGAATCAAGATTGTCAGGAGAAATATCAATAACCTCAGGTATGCAGATGACACCACCCTTATGGCAGAAAGTGAAGAAGAAATAAAGAGCCTCTTGATGAAAGTGAAAGAGTAGAGTGAAAAAGTTGGCTTGAAGCTCAACGTTCAGAAAACACAGATCATGGCATCTGGTCCTATCACTTCATGACAAATAGATGGAGAAACAGTGGAAACAGTGGCAGACTTAGTTTTTTGGGCTCCAAAAATCACTGTAGATGTTGACTGCAGCCATGAAATTAAAAGACACTTACATCTTGGAAGTAAAGTTATGACCAGCCTAGACAGGGTATTAAAAAGCAAAGACATTACTTTGCCAACAAAGGTCTGTCTAGTCAAAGCTATGGTTTTTCCAGTAGTCACGTATGGATGTGAGAGTTGGACTATAAAAAAGCTGAGATCACAGGCTCCATTGCTTAAAGTAACGACCGGGCCTGAATGCCCCAAGGGTAATCTGAGGAAACTAATTTGAGATAGCAAAGCAGACTGGGATAGCTACCCGGCGAAAAGGTGAAAACCCCTAACCTAGGACACCGCCGGACCTGCTCACAGAGCAGGGACTGAGTTGGGCTAGCCGGCTGCGGACGGCCCATTACCCATCCGCTGACAAGACAGGCAGGGGAGGGCAGCCAGAGCTGGAAGGGGGCAATCGCGGCACCAAAGAGGCATCCGATACCAAACTGCAAGCAGTCTTTGTGGCTAACCAAGAGTTCTTGGGATTCTGGATGGTCAACATCTGCCTGAGATGGTGTGCCGCTTGTATACCCAGAAAACTGAGGGGTAGGGACAGGGAGGCAGTAATTCGCAGCAACTGCACTCGCCAAACACCTGGTCACCTGAGCTGCTCTGACCAGGGAAGGACACAAAACGCAGGCCCAACCGAGTCTGCCCCTTTCTGGAGTACCCGACTACCAGAACCTGAGCGACTCTGACCTGGGAAGTGCATGCAACCCAGGGCCTGCCTCAGACAGTTCCTGGAAGAGCAACCTAGAGCCTAAGCTATATAGACAGGGAAAGCACACACGCCTTGAGCCTGTGAGCGGGGGCAAACCCAGTGTGGCCTAGACACTGCAAGCACTCCCCACAGATGCCAGTGATATTTGTTTGCAGTGTTCCTCCCTCCCCACAGCACAACTGAACAAGGGCACCTAAAGAGTGTCCACCACCGCCCCCTTGTTTCAGGGCAGAAATTAGACACTGAAGAGACCAGAAAACAGAAGAAGCTGAAACAGAGGGAACCACCTTGGAATTGACAGATGGAGAAGTCTTGAGGCTACTGCAAGAATAAGACTAAAAACCAGAGGGAGAGGCTTAAGTCCAAATTCTGAGAACACCAGAGAACTCCTGAATCCAGGGAACATTAATCGATAGGAGTTCATCAAGCCTCCATACCTACACTGAAACCAAGCGCCACCCAAGGGTCAACAAGTTCCAGAGCAAGACATACCACACAAATTCTCCAGCAACACAGGAAAATAGCCCTGAGCTTCAATATAAAGGCAACCCAAAGGCACTCCAAAATGATTGACGTCTCATAACTCATTCCAGGACACTTCATTGGACTCCAGAGAGAAGAAATCCAGCTCCACCCAACAGAACACTGACACAAGTTTCCCTAACCAGGGAACCTTGACAAGACACCTGTCCAAACCCATTGAAAGCAAGGAAACTCCACAATAAAGAGACCTCCACAAACTGCCAGAAGACGGAAAGGCCACCCCAAACACAGCAATATAAGCAAGATGAAAAGGCAGAGAAATACCCAGCAAGTTGGGGCAGGAGGAGAAGGGGACGACAGAGAATGAGATGGCTGGATGGCATCACCGACTCGATGGACATGAGTTTGAGTGAACTCCGGGAGTTGGTGATGGACAGGGAGGCCTGGCGTGCTGTGATTCATGGGGTCGCAAAGAGTCGGTCACGACTGAGCGACTGAACTGAACTGAAAGGAACAGGATAAATGCCCATGAACCCGAACAAAGAGGAAGAG